>NC_143021.1:80071841-80387491 GCF_055824585.1 Amblyomma mixtum
ATACAGCCAAATTTTATTTGTCATGTTTCTCTGAAGAAATATTGATACGTTAACACTAACCCCGGATTCCCAGTCGTGCAGAAAAGGACCTTGATAAACGAGGACATTTTCTATCGGTGGAAAGTCTGCAGACTAACCACAGTCCGAAACTAGACTCTGGAAACATAAAGGAAAAAAGAAAGCGTGATTAAATACAGCAGCACACTCCCGTTGTTTATTTGCAGTCAAGCAAACCTCTACTCTTTCGCAGATGTACCCCTGCAGGTTGTGGGGATGACTGTCCTTGTGCTGTCGCAAGTGCGCTTGAAATTGAGCACCAGTGACAAGACGTTCAAATCAGAGCCGTGGACCTACACTCAACAAAAGGCCTTGCCTTTGTTGCAGGGCACCATTCATGCAGTGTTCTGTAAAAAAGAAAACAAAAAGAAATGTAGTTATTTATTGCACGCTGCACAGCTGCATGAGATTCCGCTACAACAGCTGTGAAAAATAAGTGAGATTATAAATATGGTTGTGCGACTTGGGACCCTGAAACAAAAGAACGAGTTCAAAAACGAGCCGCAAGGCTTCTGTCCGCAAACTATGATTTCGTCAAAGGCTCCTCTCAGATCTGCAAAAATTTTGTGCTGGCCTCTATTGCAAGACAGACGCAAATACCTTGCATTTACAATACAATACAATTTTACAATATTTTTATAGGCGCAACAGGTTTGTCTAAAGATCCATACATGAAAGCTCCCAGCTATATATTCTCCCGTTTAGATCATTCTTTAAAGGTTCTAGAATACCAGTGCCGTATAAATGTCCTTAAAAACTCCCTTTTTCCCAAAACAGTGCATGATTTGAATAAATTGCCAGAAGTTGTCTTAGCCCCGCACTCTTCTTTTGAAAATGCTCTGTCGTACCTTTTGTTGAACTTATCTTTTTTACGTCTTTCTTGGATTCATGATTCTTTTGTTATCAGTTTGCTCAGTATTGGAAGTCGTTGTATTTGTTATTGTTTTTTTTTTGTTTTTTACAGTGTCATCTGCATGACGATGTATGCTTTGCAACTGTATCCGCCCAACAAAAATACCCTCAACGGGTGCTGCAGGTACCTAAATTAATAAATAAACAAACAAACAAAGATGGCACGTACCACCATTGAGTTTTGCAATATGAGAAATGGTTATCAAAAATCGTTAAACCTTAATCTAAAGCCTGTAACTGTACTCACAGGGCCTACAGGGTGCGTCAAAGCTGGCCATAAGAGCACTACAGTTGTACTGGCGCCCACAAACGTTTTCGGAACATGAAAATTACAACAAAGTCTAATTACTGGGTAGCCTAAGCGTGAAGCCATGAACTGAAAGTGTGACCTGCACAATCCACACCTCAGTGCCTAGCTGGGATTGCAGTCAGCGAGGAAATTGGCGTTTTTCGTGATTTCGGCGTTCCGAAAACTTTTGTGGGCACCTGTACACATTCTTTGTTAGAAATGCATACGTTACAGAAATTTCCCGACCCTCGGCCACTGGTTCTTGCCGTGTCACAGCCATCCGAAGGTTATAGGAGGCAACAATCGTGTCTTTCCTCTTTGCCAGAAGCTTTGAGTGCCAGAAAATTTGAAAACACACAAACACAAAAAGAAAAAGTGCAGGGGTCAATCATTTAGTATCCACATGGTTTTACAAAGATGTGCCCAGGAGAAATGCTGACAGCCAGAAAGCTTTATGTAACAAAAATATTCAATACAAACTACAGGCAGCAGTGGATGTGAGTGAAGAAACGGTACGAAAACCCCACTGGCCACTGTCAAGCAGTGAAAGGGCCTTAGGCCAACATATTCAAGCACAGCAACACAGGGTCAAACTAGAACAACCAGGACTTCAGAAGTTAAAAGAAACTAAACGACATGCTTTAGCACTAACTGCTGTGCCTAACAAACAACACAAATGGGACAGCAGTACTTTACTGCAAGACTGATGACATAAAGCATTCCACTAGCATTGGCACGCAGAGATAAAAATGTGCCAGCATTTTCACAATGCAGGAACAGGTCCGTCTAGCTAAAGACGACTGCGCTATATGTAGAGGTTGGACGTTCGAATTTTTAATTTTTGAGCATTTGGCAGACTTTTTTTCAATGTTTATTTAAACAACAAGTATTCATTTTGGCTAATGAATTACTGCACGTGTTTGTCTGTTTTTGTTTCTTCAGGGTGGTAATCCTGTGCAGTCAAAAGTCACTTGGAATTTATTTTGCCTTTTTGTCAGCCTGAGAATTCGACTTACAAGTAAAATGCTATTGCCATTTAATAAACTATTGGAAGCTAAATGATGGAGCCGTCAGGTACAAGCTCAAGTGGAAGTTGACTAACAAAGGTGGGTTGTCTTGTTATCGTTTGGCTGCAGCACTGGGTTCAACGAGAGGGTGGGGCATCACATAGTTTGAATGCTGACAGTAACAACGAAACTGTTGCACTCTAGGAAGAACTCTAGGCAGAACACAATTTTCAGGAAGCTTTTGCATGGTTTCGCATCAGTGTCCTTGCACACAGTGAAGAAGCCTACCCGGGTAACTGCCCTGGGGTGTAATAACAGTGAACTGCTCTACGCTACCAGCCGACGATTTGGCAAGGAGTTTGAGCCTCCCAGTATAGAGCGGCACGTAATGTAGCAAAGCAACACCTCAAAACGCACGACTGTGTGGCTTAATACACACAGAACCACCGTCCTACCCCGACCTTGTCTTTAGTACGGCATTTTTTCTCCCACTCACTAGCCAGCTAGCTGGACACCGTTTGTTTCGGTTAGAACCAAATTTTGTTAATTGAATTAGGCGTACTAAAATTGGTTTAAAATAAGAAGTCCTTCCCCTAGCTACACGATATGATCACATGGGATGTAAAGATGATAACGACGAGTGTAAGGCTCATTCTCCAGGTTTGTCCAGCAGAAGATTTAAAGAGCGCAAGGTCGAGATTGTACAATTCGACATTTAAGTCCCAAAACTACACCCCTGCTATGGTAAGGAAAAATGTTTTCCAATTTCAACTGCCTGCCTGATCCTCTTGCATGTGCACTGAAATCTCAACAGGTGAGCATACTTGAATTGTCCTTTACTTCAAGGCAGGCCCAAGAAGCAAATATTGGATCAATGGCCTTCTGGTGATCATTAATTTGATGGTTTATGGCCTAATTCCAATCTACACTGATGGCTAGTGCGGTTTAAAAACTATGTTGGGTGCAAAGCTAGGGAATGATTATCGCAGTGGGAAGATGGGCACCTTGAACTCGTGTTCATGACCTTGTAAATGACCTGTACACTTTCCAGTGGTACATGAGCGGTAACATGGCGTTGTGCTCAGAGGGGCTCTTCGACCCCTTTTCACTTGCAGAGGCGGGTCCACTGTGCAGCCTTGGGCATCTGTACTCAGCACTGGTGCTATGAAACCGTTTTAAGAGGTGAATGTGGACTGTGCTCGAGGGTGGCCTTCGATCTCTTTTAGTCATTTTCGACGTCACATCGCTGTCATGCGGTGAAGCCAACCTAACTAAAGCCTGCTGGCGGCTCTCGCCTGCCATGCTTCATTCACTTCGCCTCCGAATATATTATGGAAACAAACTCTACCTTACTTTTAATGGGTGATCATTTTATTTACAGTGAACGGGTAACAGCATTAGACGTCTTTAATAGGTATACCAGCAAGTTCCACAGGAGCCTCCGCTGTGGCTTCGATGCAAAGCAGGTTAAACCTAGCCACAGCTAGCGAGCAGTGCACTGAAGTGTGTCTCTAGTGTGAGTGCAACGTATCCTTGCTTCCAATTTACAGATAAGCTTATTTACTGCTGTTCTTCATCTATGGAATTGTCTATATGTTGAACTATTCTGCGATTTCCTCTCAGTGCGATAAAACTAGCCAAAATGCTTGTTCAGATTGTGTAACCATTTTTAATATCAAAACCACCGTTCTTCAAATTACAAAGAGAGCAAGTTACCCGGCACTGTGGACAGGCATCGCAACTTTGACGAGTGAACTGCATTTGCCGCTCATACAAAAGCACATTGCACTCATTCAATGCTAGCGTGTTTACTCACAATGCACAACTGTTTTGGGTCAACAATTAGTGGGTTAGCATCTTGTCATGGCATGCAGTGGGCCCAATTAATGCTGAATTGTTGCTGCATCTTCACGCCGCTTGTTCTTTACCCAGATTGAGCATTTGAGACTATTCCAGCTGACGAAATGGGAGTGGATGTGAGAGGGCAGCAGCTGTAATTGCGCCCACTGTCCACAACTCTGCCATTCGCCGTGATAACATGCTGACCAAGTGAACGGCTCCAGCTCTCACAGTGCTATAACGCGAGCTTCACATACTGACATGAGAAGATTTGTCTGAACCGGTGTTCTGCTGGACAAAGAGAGAGACCTGAGGAGATCCGTTATGCTGGGGGCTCAGTGTTTTTACTTTTTGTCATTCTCACTGGTACGCAGAGGAATTTTCCATAAAAAATACTATTGGCTTTAAAAGGTATCAGTGTAATCCGTGCTGCTCACAGATGATGTCAGAGCAGAAATGCATGCATACTTCTCTGCATTTGTTGCATACTTAACAACCAAGTGTTGTCAGTAAACAGAGCTTTATTTCCTCGGATGTTTTTTACGCCATCGCCTAGGATGGTGAGAAATGACAGGTGGTGGCTAATGTACGACGAATAAACTCAGGTTTGTCACATCTACATATAGCATGCCAATGTAGTTGACACCTCTCACACAATTCTAGTGTTCTGTTGGAGTTAATGTTTGGCTACATTTATGTTGAACTCTCCTATACTCAGCATTTTTCATTGGCGTTTGTGCTCCAGTCCCAAATGATGGCGGTTACATCAAATTTGGCTGCTATTTGGCTGTATTTCAGCTTGGATATGTTACTAAAAGGGCCTCACAACGCAATATTTGGATCCACATTTCACCTCACCAGTCCCCTTCTGCTTCTGTTGCTTGTTCCTCTTGATTCTATGCTGCGGATTGCTTTTTTTTTCGGATGATTGTACACCCGCGCTGCATTGTTCTCTTCTGCCACAATCTTTGATGCGACAAACTTTTTTGCCATGGTTTATGCCGCATCAATTCATCACTTTCGTCTCCTAGCCCTATTTCTCATTTCTGCATGCTTCGTTCTGCTATCAGCCGTCACTATGCATACATCAGACAATGTTTTGGGCGTTGATAGGCCATGCAAGCTCCGCCTTCTAAGGAACCCTTTAGATGCTTACCCCGCAGTCAAGAGCATGACCACGGCAAAAAAAAAAATCGGAGATTTTAGCCCCCCCCCCCCCTCGCCATCTTTCACAAAGAAAAAAAAGGGGGGAGGGGTACGCTGAAATAAAGAATAAACGAATAGGTCCAAGTTATTTAAAAGGCAACGCTTCAAAGGAGCGCGCCACAGTCAAGCGAAGCTAATCCTCCATTACGGTTATCCACGCACATCACGCAGCAGCAGCCGCGCCGTCATGATCCGTGCCGCCGGTGCTCGGCTATTCGAGCTGTCCAGCTCCAGCACACGTTTGCCCTTCTTTGCTGTCCCTACTTCGCACAACTACTGCAGTGCCTTTTATTTCGCAACGCCCTGTACCGCCTTTCTGCATCCACACCCACAAGTATGCACTTGCTCGCCCCGCGTTCTGCTTCAAAATTACTGAAATGCGGGCTTCTCCTCGCGGCTTACAAGCCTATTGGCAAAGGTCGCTTTTGCAACGTTGCACAGCTCGGAAAGAATAAAAAATAACGCTTGCGGATCCTTTATCAGTTCACGGAATGTAAAACTTTTCGCCGCAGAAAGTGAATGGGCCCTGGCATATGACGAAAAGAAGTCGGTGAATTACCGGCGGTGCTTGAGACGCTGCAGCGGATTCCTTTTGCAGCCGGCTCCATGTCATCTGCCGCGGAATTTTCGGTGATAGCGCATCTGGCTGCAAATAGGCGCGGCAGCGCTTTTTGGGAGGCATGATGGAGCACCTCGTTTGCATGCTTCTTGCAGGCTTGTACAAGTAAAGGAGGCGTTGGCTTGTATAAGGTGCAAGAACGAGCCCACTGAAGGCAGACGGAACGCACAGCCAAGGAGACGACGACAGATTGCGCGGGAAATTCCACGCACCCGCCTCTCATTTTTTTATAGCGTGCCTCGATGCACGCTCGCCTCTCCCAGCAAGGCAAACGCTTCAAGCTAGCCAAAAAGAAAGTAACGTTTACAAAGTTAACTACTACATTCGCAACATATAATATAGATAATAACTCAATCTGTTTCAGAGCAACGCGCTAAAGCTGTGTGCAGTCTTGTCAGCATGCAATTTTTTTTACAACACTACAGCGCCACACGCACCATTACGTTGCTAAAATATTATGTAGATTGTTTGTTCTTACTACGCGAGGTTGGTGACGCGGTGACGCTTGTTCACGAGTGTCTATCAGCTGTTTCTCTGTTACTCCCTGAGCAGTACCAAAAAATCGCGGTTCAGCAATAGTTCTTCAAGTCTATGTGAAGTTTCTTCTCGACAGCGTGAAAAAGGTGACGTCGTCGGTGCTGATGAAAGGTTTTCATCTGAAGAGCATAAATGATTTTGCGGCGGGACAGATATCATGTGTAACGAGAAATCAAAGGGCGGCTATTACGACGCAGAAATCCTTCAGATGACAGATAAGAACACCTTTATTATTGTCTGAGTACTTCTGTAATTTCTACTTTGCGGTAGCTGTAGCTACCCCTGTTTTGCCAGTTCCTTTAATGTACACGTAGAGGGTTGACTGATTTTGAAACCTCCTTCATTTAGCCTCTATGTATGTACTACCGCCGTGAGCACGCTTAACACGAACGCTCGAGCAATTGTCTTTCACTGACATTAGTGCCGCTGCGCGTCTGCCGCTGCGTCTCAGACAAAATTAAAGTGTAAGCAGGGCACGCGCTGGCTCCAACCTCCGCAAACTTACCGTTCAGCGTGGTGTTGGACTCAGCGCCCGGCGCTCAGAGGCTGTAATATACGTGCAGGACGCGCAATCGAGCGTTCCTCTTAAGCGTGCTAACGGCGGTACAGCACTCGAATTTTCTTGTCAGGGCTATGGGAATGTGTTCTTGAGCTTTTCGAAACGCGCACTACTGTTGGGCAGTTCTGACGTGCAACTTACAGGTTTGCAAATTCCGTCTTGTTTGCAGCATGTTGCATGTTGATGGATGTAACGAAATTAATCTGGCAGTGTCCGGTAGATGGTAGAGTCGCCCGGCTGAAATTCTCCCGGCACCGCCATCAACTTTGCTCCGTGAATACGTTTGTGTGTGTTTTTTTCCACTGGCGTCCTTCTAGGCACCCTTAAGTTGTAGTAATAAACTGTCTTATGTACAAGTGATGAGTGGCTGGTCTTCCCAGGGTGTACCCTCTGCGTTTGGGGGAGGGGGGTTGTGTGTATCACTTGGGACTAGTTCGGAAGCATAAAATGTATAGTTCAGTGCTCTCGGTTCCAGCTCGTTTAATGACCACGTCCTAGCTACGTGTATCGAATATTAAACTGTGAAGGCCTCCGTAGCCGAGGAAGCTGCCAAATGTGACAGCGGCTCTCACGCCACACTAGGTAGTGTTTGGTTTTGGCATCCCACCGCTGCCACCACTGTTGGGACTGGGTGACCGAGCCAGGAAACGGTCGAGGCGACGGTGAGTCAAAGGACTTTTATGTACAGTATGTACAAGGGCTTTTACATGATACAAGGGACAAGAGCACCACGGACTAGCACAAAGAAGGAGGGCGGCCCCGGCGGCGAGCGTAGCTCCGGCGTGATGGCTCTTCTGCTGCCCGTCTGCTGCTCGGGCTCAGCGCGGCTCCGTTTTTAAAGCCGCCGGTGTCGGTTGCCGCAGCCAGCAGTTCAAATCCTCCGGCCAGGTCACGGCACTGGCCACCGTTCAGATTAGACCAATGGTCGAGAGGCGACGGCCGGCGAAGCGTCGTAGGAGTTTGCACCGACGGTGAGGAGGGGACGAGGAAGGGTCCGCGTCGGCGCCGGCGAGGCGGATGATTCACGCTGCAAGCCGCGACATGTCCGAGAGATTCTGGGCCTGCTTTGAGCGGCGGCGAACGCGCAGCGCTGGTTTCCACAGGCCAGCCAGCGAAATGTGGGTGCCGGCACTACAGAACCACCGCCGCCAGACAATGCGCCACGAAGACGAGCTACTTCCGCGTGGCTCGCATGCGGGGCGCGCTCGTACGCCAGGCTCCTCCAAGTTCTAGTCCGATGTTCAGCCGCAGGTAGCTCCAGGCTCCTTTCCGTGAACAGGTCCCGCTCGTCAGGACAGGATCACTGCTCCGCAGCTTTGTCGCCCAGGTGACTGGATCAGCTTCGCTCGGTCCTTCGGAAGAGCTTGCTTCTCAGCATCGGTCGTTGATCGTTCTGCATGTTGCCAAGAACCGACCGACAACAGGCAACACCCAACACGAGCAAGTGCCCTCAGTCACCCGTCAAAACACCAGGCTTAAAGGCCATAAAAACTCTACTAGCAATAGTTCAGTCCCCTTTTCGCTCCCTCTTCTACAAGAGACACATGTGGGATACAAGAACAGTAAAGTAGTAACTCAAACAAACTGTCATGTAACACGGAATGAAATGAATGCAAAATAAATTTGCTCTCTTGAGATCGCTCGGCCAGGAAAACACTCAGCTGAGGCCACAAATGAGGACATAATTTTTTTCCCGATCTACGAGCGACCTTAACAGCTGTTTCGAAGAAACAAAATGTAGGTCACGAGGAGGCGAAGGCAGCCTTGCTTAGAACACACGGCTTAGTGCGTCTACGTCAGCGTTTAACTCGGGTAAACGACATCCGCCACCGCGGAAGCTAATGACTCTCCCTCTTTCGCCGTAGCTGCGCTTTTCTCTCTCTCTGTACTACCGCGGTAGCTAATGTCTCTGCCTCTTTCGCGGTAGACGCGCTTTTCTTTCTCTCTGTACTTGTCTTTCCAGTTTCTACGGGCGGTACAGTACGAGAATGATTTGTTTCCTCTTTCTAGCGAGTTTTCCCTTTCTTTGCGCTTCGCGCGCCAGTCGCGACGTCCCATAGCAAGTGCGCAACGCTTCCGGAGGGACCGTTCTATCTTTCTCTTTGTTCGTGGTGGGAAGTGAGATCCACGAGTCCTCGATTTCTCGCGCACCCGTCTTTTTCGGTCGATGCGAGGTCCGCATCTACCTGGCCTTTTGAATTTGCGCCTAGTAAATGGCGTTATTTCCACTCGCGGCTTTCCATCGCGATACCTAAGCTTGGCCGAGCGCTTAGACGGTTTCTTCCCAATTTTATTGTCTCTGGCACTGCGACCTCGTACAATCTTGTACTTTTTGAGCCGTAGACGCGTTTTCCCTGCGCGCGCGTGCCGCTTTCTGTGGGAGCGCGGTTTCTCCCGTGACTGCAGCGGAAAGCGAGAGACTTCATGAGAGTACGCGCCTTTGCGCGTCTTGCTGCCTTTGTGGTGGCGGCAAGATTCTCCCTTGTCCTGCTTCATAATTTTTCTCCTCCCGGGCAGCGCTCTCTTGAATCTCGGTTTGCTCCCTCGATACTCTTTCCCGCGCGAATTCTTGTATGATTTCTTTTCGCAGTTTATCCGAATGCTCAGATCTATATGCCTCGACACACATATTCTCTATGCTTTGCGCGATAGTGATGCCACGCACATTTCTCTAGCTCCGATTGTGACAGTAGCTTCAAGGCTAACAACGTTACCGACGTTGCTGCTGTCAATGTGCCGGTGAAGCTTATGCTTCCTACGGCCCGCAGGGGCACCTTGTGTAACTAGGTGTTGGTGCTTGGCGCCACCACGGAACCTTAGCCCCCATACCGAAGCTGTCATCCGTACCGTGGCGATAGGTTGAAAGGTGGAGGGAAGAAACCATAGGCGGTGGCGGTCGAGGAAGTGGTCAATCCTCGGCCGATGGGCTCCTCGTCTGTCTACCAGGCGGGGAGTCCCGGGACCTTCCTATGTTGATAAGGGTGAATCAGAGGCGACAAAGTATTAGTTAGTCAGTACATGCCGTATGGAAAAATCTGCAAAAAAATCTTTATCGGGCCCCGAAAAAGGGTCGCACCGATGTGAAGAAACTGAGCCCACAGAAGCCAGAAACGTTTGCAAAGTTTTTTATGCTTCACTCAAACACTGATGTACCGGTAGCCAACCTGTCTACATTTGTCATAGCCAACAGCCTAAAAAGTTGTGTAGGCAAAGACTACAAAGCAAAAAGCAGCGAACCGGAGATCTCCTTGCAGAAATAAACACAAAAGAACAGAGCACCGAACTGATGTCATTACAGAATCTTGGATAAATGAGTGTACAGGTAACCCCGCACCGCACTCTGAACTACTCAAAGGGCGTCATATCTGAATATGAACTCCTACAGAGTACCGATGCGGAAATGGAAGAAGAACTAGCCGAACAAGGAGTAACAGCAGCCCGACGAATAACCAACCGGAGAAACAATGGTGAAATCAAGACCAAACACATTGTCCTAACTTTCAATAGCACAACTCTGCCTGATTCTATCCACGCCGCATACCTCCATTGTAAAGTACGCCCATACATACCGAATCCGAGACGATGTTTCAAGTGCCAGCGCTTTGGACACAGCATGTTGGCTTGCCGGGGTAAACCCACTTGTGTCACATGCGCAGAAGACGCACATACAGAGGAAAGATGCGAACGCACACCAAAATGCATCAACTGCAATGGCGCACATGGTGCTTACTCCAGGTAGTGCCCAGTCTGGAAAATAGAAAAACAAATCATAACTTTGAAGACCGCAGTAAACCTGTCCTACCTTGAGGCAAAAAAAACGCGTCTCTTTCCAACAGAAAGGGACATACTCTGAACCGGTGACGCGGGGACCGCCGCCGCCTTCAGTTTCTGTCGGCACACAGGTCGATCCCGTGGGCCTAGGGTCGACAACCAAGTCCCCACCACAGAAGTCGGTGGTACAGTTCACAGGGCTGAAAATTTCGCGAGAAGACCCCGCGATCCTCGCCGGAGGCCCTCAGGCCCCACTTTCAGCAGCGGCATCCTCGGCGACAGACACCCAGAAAAGCTCTGCTGAACTGGACCTGTCGCCCCACCCCTCTAAGAAGGCAACTGCTGGCCCAAGAGACTCTGCCGCTGGAGCAGGGCCTGGTTCAGCGGTGCCAACAAAAAAGACCAATGCGAAGGCCACGGGCCATCGCAACCAAGAAGCATCCTCGACGTCCACCGTGGAGGATATGGATGTCAGCGAAAGTCCGCCGACATCTAAAACACACGCATCCGCGGCGTCTCCGCGGAAATCCGGCGCCACGAAAGTGGCGACGGATTCCTGGTTCGCCACCGCTGCAGCGGCGGCGAGACTCCCTAGAGAAAAAAGGGAAAACCACGAATCACTGCTCCTGAGAACAAATAACTTTCCCCAATCCCCAACTTATCACAATGGCGTATCTAATACAATGGAACTGTAGAGGTCTACACTTAAACTACACAGACATAACCGATATGCTGAAAACAATGGCACCTACAGCTGTGTGCCTGCAGGAAACGAACCTTGGGCCACAGCACACAAACATCTAAAAAAATATAATATTTTCCGGAAAGACCGAGTGCAAGCTAGCCGATTCTCAGGAGGCGTCGCTATCATTACGCAAAGCGATGTCCCTGCAAGAGAGGTATCATTAAAGACAAACATCATTAGCCATAAAACAATAACAATATGCTCTGTGTACATACCACCACACAACACAATTACAATGCATGACCTAGAAGAACTTCTGGAACAGTTGCCTGAGCCATATGTGATAACTGGGGATTTTAACGCACACTCCTCATTCTGGGGAAGTGAGCATAATGATTCCAGGGGTCAGCTCATCGAGGATTTTATTCTTTCGAATAACATATTTTTAATGAATACGGGAAAAGCCACGTACTGGTGCCCCAGCTCTGGAAAAATTACATGTCTCGATTTAGCATTTGCATCACCATCGGTTTTTAATGATTTTATTTGGGATGTTTTGGACGACCCTCGTGGAAGTGATCACTTAACTACGGTTTTAAAGCTAACATCATCTACATTCATCCTCCCTACGAAGCCACGGCGATGGAAAATTCACCTCGCCGATTGGGCACTTTTCAGAACGAAGGCCACACTGGAAAAAGAATACGCCGAAAACTTTACGATAGAAGAAATAAATGAAAAATTTGTCAAATGCTTAATATCTGCAGCAAGAGAAGCAATCCCACAAACGTCTGAAACTTCAAGGAAAACACAAAGTTTGGTGGTCAAATGAATGTTCATTGGCTAAAAAGCAGCAAAACAATGCTTGGGGCAAACTTCGCAGATATCCCACAGCAGGAAACTTGCTCATCTTCAAAAGGGCTAGAGCCAAAGCACGATACATTAGACGCAACGCAGAAAGGGCATCATGGCAACAGTACATATCCTCCATAAATAGCTCAATATCGTCAAAGAAAATGTGGGAGCAGGTGCGGAAATTCACAGGAAATTTTACTCCGTTCACATTTTCAAAGCTAACAACACCCGGTACTCAAACAGCATTAGATGAGCAGGCCAACATATTGGGTGAGCATTTTTCCACAGTTTCAAGCTCATCCAACTACACACACACATTTCAAAAGCACAAAACAATAGTAGAAAAACAAAAACTTTTCTTTGGAACATGCACACATGATGACTACAATCAGCTTATTACAATGCAGGAACTAAAGACAGTACTAACGTCCGGTAAAAAGACACCACCAGGCCCAGACAGTATACATTATGCCATGCTTGCTCACCTCTCTGAGGCTGCCATAGAGGCTCTCCTAAAATTTTTCAATAAAATATGGATCAGTGGAGAAATCCCCCAAGCATGGAAAGAAGCAATCATAGTACCGTTCCTAAAACCTGGAAAACCACCAACTAGTCCCACCAGTTACAGGCCAATAGCACTCACTAGCTGCATAGCAAAATCATTCGAAAGCATTCTAAACATCAGACTAACCTTCATACTTCAGTCCCGGCAACTTTTAGATATACACCAGTGCGGATTTAAAAAGACATGTTCCACAACCGATCACCTTGTACGCCTAGAAAACACCATCAGGGAAGCGTTCATCCACAACCAACACTGCATCGGGGTCTTCTTCGACCTGGAGAAGGCTTACGATACCACGTGGAGGTTCGGTATCCTCCGTGACCTAGCGGACCTAGGTATCCGTGGCAGGATGCTGGGCTGTTTGAGCGACTTCCTAACCAACCGCACGTTCAGAGTCCGCCTAGGCGCAACCTTCTCCAACACTTTTATTCAAGAAACTGGCGTACCCCATAGGTGCATCCTCAGCACGACTTTATTCATCAGAAAAATGAACTCCATAGGAAAAGTAATCCCAAAATCCATAATGTACTCTGTTTATGTAGACGACCACCAAATAGCATGCACGTCATCCAGCATACCTACCTGTGAGCGGCAGATACAAATAACAATAAATAAACTGGCTACCTGGGCAGATAGAAACGGATTTAGATTTTCTCCTCAGAAAGCAGTAGCGGTTCGGTTCTCTTTGAGACGAGGCCTGCAGGCCGACCCTACACTATATCTAAACCAAACCCCATTACCTATCAAAGAGCTAAAATTTCTAGGGATAACTTTCGATAAAAAACTCACTTTCTTCCCACATATAAATAGCTTAAAGAAAAAAGCTTCCCAGGCCCTCAATGTGCTGAAACTACTGTCAGAAAAACGCTGGGGGTCTGATAGGGCTTCCCTGTTACATATATATCGTTCTCTGGTTCGCTGCAAGTTAGACTATGGGTGCATAGTATATGGCTCAGCAAAACTGTCCTACATAAAACGACCGGATCCTGTCCACAATCTTGGTTTAAGGTTGTCTTCCGGTGCTTACAGAACTTCCCCAATAGCAGGTGTGTATGTGGAAACTAATGAACCTTCCTTAGAAGATCGAAGAACTGCGCTAACTTGTACATACATCTTTTCTCAGCCCAAACATCTCTGTTACGCAATTGTCACAAAATGCCCATCCCGAATACTCTTCAACAAGAAGCCTCACGCGATTAAGCCGTTGCTCTTGCGCTTCGAAGAAAAATGCCAAGCACTGAACATACTGAATGAACTCAAAAATATTGCCCCAAGACACGAAGGGCTGCCACCGTGGTACACTCTCCCCACAGTGTGTGACGTCACACTAACACCCCTCAGGAAAACCTGTATGCCACACGACCATATAATACAAGAATATCTAGCACTACAAGAAAAATACAGAAATTACACTGCATTTTATACTGATGGGTCAACAACTCATGCTCATGTAGGAAGCGCAGTAATACAAGGAAAAAATAAAAATGCAGTACGACTTCCCTCATATGCTACAGTTTTCACCGCTGAGTGTTATGCCATTTGTGTTGCGGTACAGAATATAACAAATGAAAACATCAAAAACAGCATCATTTATACAGATTCACTGGGCGTCCTTACAGCATTAAACTCCACAAATGCCACGGATCCACTGATAGGAAGCATCACACACAATATAGTAATGGTCACAACATAAAAGCATGTTGTAAAATTCTGCTGGGTTCCCAGTCACGTTGGTATTAGGGACAATGAGAGAGCCGACATGTGTGCTGCACAAACCAGAACCATGGAAATAAAACATGTGAATTTGCCTCCCAGGGATTACACGAAGTTAGTACATAGCAAACTAAGAGCCAAGTGGCAAGATGCTTGGGAAAATGAAGGAAACAACAAGCTGCATACCACAAAGCCCATTTTAAAAGAATGGAAATCATTCCGCCATAAAGAGCGTTTTATCGAAGTAATTTTATGTCGTTTACGCATAGGTCACACACAAATCACCCATAACTTCTTATTAACAAAAAAAGACAAACCTGTGTGTGAAATGTGTGGTGAGGAGCTCACAGTAAATCACATTTTAATTTCTTGTTCAAATCTCGAAGAACTTAGGAAAAAAATTTTTACGCTATTTTACAATGAACACATTCCATTTCATCCCGCATTGCTTTTAGGCGAGGAAACACTTGTCGAGTTTTCACTTGTTTCTAAGTTTCTAAAGAAAGCGAATGTTTTAAATCTATTATAATGTCACCTCTATACACTGGACATAACATCATCGAACCTTGTGTTTAGCGCATGATAGCCATAGTTGCTTATGCGCCATAAAACCCCATATAACTAAGCTTCCTACGGCGGCAACTACTTCTCGCGCGCTTGCCCTTTCTCTCTTTTCGGCGGCGCCACTGTTTCTTATGCCTGCCTTTCATCGTCTTTCGGTGACAGCTCTCTTTCTTGCGCTTGCCTTTCCTGTCCTTCCGGCGGCAGCGCTGTTTGTCTAGCACCTTGTGGTGATAGCTCACTTTTCGGAACTGGCTGTTACTTTCCTTCCGGTTGCAGCTTTCTTTCTTATGCTTGCCTTTCATTTTTCGATGGCAATACTGTTTCGCTAGCTGGTTATTCGAAAGCACATGCTGCTTCCGTACCCTAGGTTCCTGCTGTCTGAAAATACCGCTCCGATTGTTAGACGATTCGCATGTGCCACCTAGATCAGGCCTGTCTTTAGCACCTTTACTAGCGTCCTCCAACTGTGTTCTTCCTCGTCAGCCTCTCTGAGTGCACATACGTGCTCATCTCCCTCGGATGGAATGACGTCTACCTCTCCGATATCATCTGGAACGTTCGGTTCTTCACTGTCGTCCAGCACCTTAGTTCCTTCAGGCGCAGACGAACCAGTGTTTTCGATTGACCTTACTACTGACACGCAGCTCTCGTCGTGCTCCTGACGCGTTTCAGCCAATTTTGGATGAGGGTCCACTCTGCACTGAGTCGCGGTGTTCCCGCTACTGCAGCTGCTTTCTGGAATGTCGCAAAGCTCAGAGCAGTGTGGAAGCACGGTACTCGTTTCGCGTCGCTCGCCAGAAACACCAACGCACAACCTAGCGTTCGCGAACTCTACATGCAATTGTTTCCGTTGATCGAAAGTCTCAGGTTTCGACATTTCTGCTGAATGCGATGCACATTCCTGCGAATTACCCTCTTTTACTTTGTTTACATTAGCACTGGTTTTTTCGTGAATGTCCAGCCGGACCACTTCTCTGCCATGCTCTGCGACTGCTCCTGCTTTTTACACGCTAGGAGATCCAATTTCCGACAATTCCAGTCCAATCGCAATGGGCGAGACCTCGGTAATTGCACCGTCCGATGCTGCGGATACCTTATCCTAAGGTAGAGAGGTTTTCTCGGCTGTCAAATGCGGGTAACCTCCCACTATTACAGCAGCAGTTACATCTGCCACGTACGGACTACCTTCCTTTGTGCCGCACTGGCACGTCTGCTCTACAGCTACGCACTCTACCTCTGTGTCACGATCTTGCGAACCTTCCGCATTTTCGAGCCATTCTAAAATGTCGGCTTTAAACTGGTAGGGAAAATCATAAAACGATGGGGTGCTATTCTCTCGCAGGTACTTCTGGCGAAGATCCCGCGGTAACACGTTATATCTTGTCAGTAAAAAGCCTTTCAGCTCATCGTAGTTTGCCAAGCCGCCGTCCAAAAGGCGCTTGTCAACGTCATACGCTTCGCTGGAAAGCAGGGCTACCAACTTCTGCTCCGAAACATTCCGCTTAACTTTTTGCTGGGCTAGTTGGTCCATTCTGACATCGGTGAAAACAGCGCCAAAGAAGAAGCCCGAAGGCGAAACGAGGAAGTTTCGCCTTCCTCGTTTCGTCTTCGGGCTTCTTCTTTCGCGCTGTTTTCACCAATGTCATTCCGCTTAACGCGCTTTCTCTCGCAGACGCTCTCGAACTCCGCCAAATATTTCGCCATATCCTCGGCGATCCCGAAGGGCCGTGGCCTGTCTCTCGGCTGCCGACTATTAGTCTCATTCAGAACGGATAATGTTTCATTTCTCTCGAAACTCATCTCGTGCGCTTCAAGCTCCAGGCCCCTCAGTTCACTGACGCGAGCACGCCGTTTTGCCTCAAGCTGCTTCTTCTTTTCAGCCTCTTCGCGCTCACGGCGTTCTGTGATCTCTTCGCAGGCCTCATTGGCTTCCTCAGCCGTTACATTCTCCTTCCGCATGATCTTATTCCTCATCTTATTCATGATCCTGGTCTGAAAGCCTTATGCAAAGAGGGAAAGCAGCTGGTGAGGATCAGGTAACAGCAGATTTGTTGAAGGACGGAGGAGAGATTGTGCTACAAAAACTAGCCACCTTGTATACGCAATGCCTTGGGACCTCGAGAGTACCAGAAGCTTGGAAGAACGCTATCATTATCTTAATTCATAAGAAAGGAGACGTCAAGGACTTGAAGAATTACAGACCAATCAGCTTATTGTCCGTTGCCTACAAGGTATTTACTAAGGTAATCGCTAATAGAGTCAGGACAACCTTGGGCTTTAGTCAACCAAATGATCAGGCAGGCTTTCGTAAAGAATACTCGACAATAGATCACATTCACACTATCAGTCAGGTGATAGAGAAATGTGCAGAATATAACCAACCCCTATATATAGCCTTCATTGATTACGAGAAAGCATTTGACTCAGTGGAAACCTCAGCTGTTATGCAGGCATTGCGGAATCAGGGTGTAGAAGAGTGCTATGTGAAAATATTGGAAGATATTTATAACGATTGCACAGCTACTATAGTTCTCCATAAAGTCAGCAATAAAATTCCAATACGGAAAGGTGTCAGGCAGGGAGACACGATCTCGCCAATGCTCTTCACTGCCTGCTTACAGGAGGTATTCCGGGGTCTGGAATGGGAACAGTTGGGGATGAGAGTTAATGGAGAATACCTGAGTAATTTGCGATTCGCTGATGACATTGCCTTGCTAAGCCACTCAGGACAAGAACTGCAAAGCATAATCAATCAGTTAGACAGGCAGAGCAGAACGGTGGGGCTAAGAATTAACATGCAGAAAACCAAAGTAATGTTCAACAGCCTAGCGAGGGAACAGCAGTTCGCCATTGGTAGCGACGTGCTGGAAGTAGTGAGAGAATATGTCTACTTAGGGCAGGTAGTGACCGCAGATCCGGATCATGAGAGGGAAATAACTAGAAGAATAAGAATGGGGTGGAGCGCATATGGCAGGTTCTCTCAGATAATGAATGGTAGCTTACCAATATCCCTGAAGAGAAAAGTATGCAACAGCTGTGTCCTACCGGTACTCGCCTATGGGGCAGAAACGTGGAGGCTAACAAAGAGCGTTCAGCTTAAGTTAAGAACAACGCAGCGAGCTATGGAAAGGAAAATGATAGGTGTAACGTTAAGAGATCGAAAGCGGGCGGAGTGGGTGAGGGAACAAACGCGGGTTAATGACATCTTAGTTGAAATCAAGAGGAAGAAATGGGCTTGGGCAGGGCATGTAATGCGAAGGCAAGATAACCGCTGGTTCTTAATGGTAACGGAGTGGATTCCAAGAGAAAGCAAACGTAGCACGGGACGGCAGAAAGTTAGGTGGGCGGATGAGATTAAGAAGTTTCCGGGGATACAGTGGCCGCAACTGGCGAAGGACAGGGTTAATTGGAGAGACTTGGGAGAGGCCTTTGCCCTGCAGTGGGTGTAGTCAGGCTGATGATGATGATGATGATGATGAACATCTGCTAGTTGCAAACTTCTTGAACATATTATCTACACTCAAATTATGGCCCATATCAATCTAAATAATTTGCTTCCAAACAACCAGCATAGTTTTCGCCCAAAGCTTTCATGCCAAACACAGCTTTATGAGTTGGTAACGGACCTTCATAATTCATTGCACCTTTCTCATTATGTAGATGGTATTTTTATTGATTTTTCAAAAGCCTTCGACCGTGTACCTTATAAACGACTAATACTGAAAATATGCAGCATCGAACTTGACGGCAATACAACTGTTTGGCTTGAACAATTTCTAACAAATCGTTCTCAAGCGGTTAAATTAAATGATAATATTTCCAGCCTAACCTTGTCAAGTCTGGCGTCCCTCAAGGCTCAGTAACTGGACCGCTTTTATTTTTAATATATATTAATGATATAGCACTAAATATCAATTCGAGAGTTCGCCTTTTTGCCGGCGACTGTGTAATTTACAGAGACATATCTAGTCCTAACGACGTCATAGTTTGCAATCTGACCTTAACAAACTAACAGAGTGGTGCGGCAAATGGCAGATGCAAATAAATAGAGAAAAGACTAAACATTTGAAATTCACTTCTGTTTCAAAATCCCCACCAAACACTTACCTAATAAATGACAGCATAGTAGGCTCGGTTTCATCGGTTAAATACCTCGGCATTCTGCTAAATTCTAGCTTAACATGGACAGATCACATCGAAAATATTGCATCTAAAGTACAAAGAGAACTTGGCTTTCTAAAGCGGCGCTGATATCTAGCCGACAGGGACACCAGGCTTCAAGCATTCAATTCTCTTGTTCGCTTTTCACTGGAATATGCGTCAATCATTTGGCATCCCTACCGAACCACCCTCTCCAATATACTTGAAGCCGTTCAGAATAAAGGCGCGCGATTCATCTTATCATTGTACTCGAGATTTCAAAGCGTTTCATCTTTGAAGCAATAGCTCAACATGCCGCCCCTCGCAATGCGCAGAAAATTTGCCAGATTATCTATTTTTCACACTCTCTTTCCCAGCAGTACATCATTTGTCCGGTCGCACATCTTACCGCCACCTCATACTTCACGTGGCACCGATCATATGTACAAAGTTAACCCTATCTTCGCTCGTACGGAAAAGTACAAGCATTCGCCTTTAACCTTGTCAATAAAAGAATGGAATGAGTTGCCCTCCAGTATCGCTACCATAACCCAGTTTTCCTTATTTCAGTCGGAATTGCTAACATATCTGGAATCCCATCGCGTCGAGTAACCAGATGTGCTTTTATATCACTTACTTGCAAACTAGATTGTTCTCTTTCTTTGTTATTTCTGCATTTTTTGTAACAGTTTTTACGTTGTTATGTTCTTTCTCAACATGACGTATTAACCATCTAAAGTGCTTTTTTGCCTTCGAAAATTGTGCTCTGATTTGTCCCCCCCCCCCCCCCCCCGACGTAATGCCTCCAGTGGGCCCTTAGGGTATTTTAATAAATAAAATAAATAAATGAATAAGTATACCCTGGGGTCTACTCCCCTTCCTGTCAACTATGTGGCCAACATGCCACTCTATCCCACATAATCTGCGCTTGCCCTCGGGACTCCCGCCCTCGAGGCTTGCAGCTGTCGAATCCAGACCGGTGGGAGGCCGCATTTCTCAGTTACGGCTCGGACACACAGATCCGGGTTGTGACAAGAGCCCTAGAAGACGCCGAACGCCACGGGCTCATGGCCACTTGATGGGGCTGTCACCCTCCACCGTCAGATACATTTTCCGACGAAAATAAAGTTTATCCTCCTCCTCCTGGCGCCTATTTTGCATATTTGTTTTTTCTATAAGACCAGCACTATAATACTATAAGACCTATAATAAGACCTATAATACTATAAGTATTATAATACTATAAGACCAGTACAGATGCAAAACGCATGTTACTGAGTCATACGCACCATAACGCCTTTATTAGGTGCGCCTCTAATAAGCTTCAACCAACAACTCTTCGCAGCCTACGCGTTGGGTTCCGGTCTTCTACACAGAGGTCCTGGGTTCGAGCCCGAATCCCGCCTCCGAGTGTCGTGTCTTGATGGCTGTAAAACGCTTAAAGGGGCTGCGAAACACTGCCTGGGGGAATACCGACTATACTTCAGGTGGTTTCTTTATGTCACACAGATGCTGACATAAAAAGAATTACAGGAATCGATGCACAGGAACGGGAGTTATTCAGTGAAGAAATTTCAAAATACAAGCAAACAAAACGCTGCCCTCAACTCGATTTTGGCGGGGCTTCCCACTCCTATATCGCTCTCCCAATGGCGGCACCTGGCGCAACCAATCAAAACAGCCAGCCAGAGCACGTCGCGGAAGTTTGTACTCCATGGTTGCCTGCTCTCTGTAACTCGTTCTTGCTGAGACTGGCAGCGTTGTTTCCATGCCAGAGCGCTCCTGGTGGTGTATTTTTATTTTAATTGCTTTGCAGGGCTTTTATCTAAGACAAAAAAATTGTTTTTGTTGATCTAATATAAAACGCAGACAGGTGACAAAATGCGTCTCTATTTATTCACACAATTTGCAGTATATTTACTGTTTGTCCGATCATCAAGCTCGCGCCAGGTGATGTCATATCCGCTGCTAAAAACCCGCCACTGTGTGGCGACACCATCAGAGCCATGAAGTTGTTTTTGGGAGGACATTAAAATATTAAAAAACGGAATGTACGCGGTATTACCGACGCTAATAGCACCATTATAACTCACTGTATGCAATCAACAGGCAAAACAGTTAACTAAGATTGTGTTTCTGGGCCCCTTTAAGGCACCCGTGTGCAATGCCCTCCACTACCGCTCTTCTTCATTTAATCTTTTGCTCCCGCCTCCTTTATATTGGAGCGACAGCTCCACTACGCTATGTTTCGCCGAGGTCATCGTGTGTTGCAGTTTGACCTTTAGCAGAAGGATTGCCGGTGGTGTGGCTGTGACGACAGGCCCCGTTACTCGCCGCAGCTGCAGCCGCCGCGTAACCAGCGCGTCACCAGGTGTGGTCATGTGATTAGGCACGTGAATCGGCGTTCGCTTAAGGAGGTGACACTGCTTCGCCTGCAATTTCGCCATCGATGAAAGCGTGGCTGACAGTGCGCCTTAAACGCCTGCGAGGCGTTGCAAGCGTCTCACTCGCCGCAGTGGCTCAGTTGTTAAGGCGCTTGTCTAGCGAGCCGGAGTACCCAGATTCGAACCAGACCGCGGCGGCCGCGTTTTGATGGAGCCGGAACGGAATGTAAAAGGCGCTCACGTGCTGTGCGATGTCCACGCATATTAATGATACCCAGGTGGTCAAAAGTATTCCGGTGACCTCCACTACGGCACCTCTTTCTCTCTTGTTTCACTCCCACCTTCCTCTCTTTTCCTATGGCGCGGTTCAGGTGCCCTCCTACGTATGTGAGAAAGATATTGTGCCATTTCCTTTCCACAAAAACCAATTTCCAAGTGTCTAACCAAGTGTAGCAAAGTGTAATGAAGCTTTCGCTGTCTCCATGTTTAGAATAGTTAAACCACTGCGAAATTTTTCCTCACGGCGCAGTTGAGGTGTCCACCGAGATATGAGGAAGTTACTACGCCCTTTGCTTTCCTCAAAATCAAGTGAACTGAAAACGGACAGCCTCGAATGTTCTGGGCTTAACACCGGTACAACTGCGACTGCACCAGTGTATTGGCAGTACAAGTCACTAGCGCGGGCGAATGGCGACAGAGAAACCTATAGGTAAAAATGCGTCTTATCCTGTTACCAGAGACACCCGGAAGATGCTGCCCAGGTGCGGCCTAATCGTTCGTCTCGAACACAGGTCCACTGGATAGCCCTTTCCGGGGGCTGTCCGTAGTCGCCTGAGCTACGGCAAGGAGTTTCCTAAAGGAAGGGTCACGGAAACAAGGCCGCCAAGCTGCCGTGCTGCAGTTCTTCCCTGCGTCAGGCTAGACTCAGTGGAAGAATTTTCTTCAGCTTCCCGACGAATGCCACCGCACGTCGCGTTCGTTGCATGAGACCAAAAGAGTTAATTTATAGCTACTTATACAGCAACTCTAGAGAGCGCTAGAGCAATGCCTCCCCATGTAGATGCCTGAAGCGTTCCCTGTATTTCCAATGTAACTTACTCCGCTGTGGGCTTACTAAAACATTTTCTGTGCCAGTTCTTTCACTACGTCCTTTCTCCGTTCCCTTACGGCGAGAACGGCACTCCCTCTCCGAGCCATGCGGACGCGCTTCGCATTGGGTTTGTAAATTATCGCTATCACGGCGAAATAAAACTGCGCATTGACCAGGAGTGGTACCAAACGAAGCGTAGGAACATCCGGATTCCGTGGATGCTTCTCGCTCCCAGGCAATTGATGGGTCCTTTGTTGCATTATTGTCGGAAACATTTTTCGATGCCGTGTTGACAGCTACGCATAGCTACGACTACGGCACCGACCGAGCCGACTAGGCCTAACGGCGACGCAGGTGACGAGTACGGTCACACAAGATGATCCATGCCTTAGACGACGAAGCTATAGCGGAGGCAGAGCTGCAGGGTGACGGGCGGATCTCCGCAGCCCTCGCCGCAGAAAAGAAATACAGGAAAAAAAAAGGCAAGCCGCCAATGAAACGCAGGCCACAGACGCTGACGGGCCGGGGCGTCACTCGGATTACAGCAAGGCGTCCAAGGATGGACAATTTGTTACAGCCAAGCTGCGCCCGTTGCCTCTATATCGAGACAACGCGCTGCCGAAACTGTCGCAAGACAACTACATAATCGTCGCACGACCGCGAACACCAGTCATCTGAAAACGGCATCCAGATTGGAGATGGCCGATGCCATCTGCACTGCGCAAAAAGCACCCACAGCGGAGAGAGTCAAGAGTAATAGTTTCAGAGTACATCCGTTGAACAGCACTGATCATCTGCGCGCCAAACATGCAACGTGCCGAAGTGCCTGACATCTTTCAAGATGGCGGACCAACTCTTCGAAGTTAAGCCCTATGTGCCAAAGCGAGAAGTTTCAGTCAAAGGTACGGTCTTCAACGCTTACATTAGAGAATCGGACGAGGAGATCCTGGTAGAACTTCGAGCCCGAAATCCCGACATGAACACCTCACGCACGAAGAACGTGGTTGACCAGGCACTTTTTCATCATATTTGCGGGAAATCAGCTCCCGAGATCCAACAGATATCTTATGTTCGATGAAGTCGTTTATCCCTTCGACGACAGAGTGGAAGCCTGTTTCAACTGTAGGAAGGTTGGACACTCCATGGAAGTCTGCCCGCAACCATTCCGCGAACTCTGCCGCCAATGTGGAGTCAACCATGCTCAACCCAAGCAGAGAGTACAACATACGTGCAACCCCACTTGCATCATCTGCAGGTGTCATTGCTTCACTGGCAGAAGCAAGTGCAAATTCCGCTTTAGAAAGCAGGTCAAAGAAGCCAACAAAAAGAGGGCCAACAGCGAGGGCCACGAACAAACCGACGAGAGACAATCGCGATCCCGGAGGAGCCATAAACCCGGGGGACGGTATTCGAGCGGATCGTCATCCTTCCCTCCCTTCGGCAGCGGAACCTCGACGAGAAGCGCCAGCGGATGAGCCTACCTCAGCCAATATCCCGACCGAAGCGAAAGCGCGGGACGCAAGATGGGACAGAGACCACGAGAAATAAGCCCTTGAGAAACATGTGAGGGAGCCTCATAAACATAACCAGGGATAGCAGTCCCAAATAGATGAACTGAAGAAGCAAATAGGTAAGCATGAAGTAACACCTAATCCACCCAAACCCTACAAGGCAGTGCTACAATAGTCTGCAACCACAAGTACTGCACCTAAACCCAAATCAGCCCCTACCACTTAGGTCCCTCAGTTATCAAATACACAACCCCTACTCTAGCCCCTACTCTAACTAGATAAGGATATGGACCTCAAGGTGCCACCTAGAACTGAAAAGTTGGCCACTCGGATGGCAGATGCTCCTCTCGCACCTCCCAAGGAAAAAAAAACGATTTAATCGGTAGCAGATGTAGCCGAAAATGTGGACCTCAGTTTTGCCGAAATGGAGGCCGACAGGCAGGCCGATCTAGAACACCCAGATGCCAAATTCGAAGCTACACTGGCAGCATTCAAGGACTTCTTCACGAATGCAGTTAACAGTTAAGGAAAAAATGGCCAACCTGGCAACAGGATCACGACACGCGGTCTGCAACCAATTCGGGCAATATTGCCCCTGTACGCAGGGAATTAGCGTATGGCAATGGATCCGCAAGCACTGCCTTCCCAAGAAGGATTGCCTGCTGCTTCTAATCCAGAATATTGAGGAAAACCCGGACGGAACAGTGCTCCACGAGAATAGAGAAGCAACGAAATTAGCTTGATTCAAAATCTTTATGTAGAATGGGGTGGACTCAAAAAGGAACGATTAATCGTTATTGTAGCAAAGAGAAACATTACGGCTATCGAGCACGAATTAAATACTGTAGCCGCTAATTAAACTCTGATAGAGGTTTTCCCTCAGAAAAGAAGAGAGAGCAATCTTTGCATACTCAGTGTGTACAGCTGACTCTAAGATAAACAGCTAGCAGTTCCAATATATTGCGGGAAACTCGGCACCTCACTAAAGGAGCGCAACTCTTCATAGTCGGAGACTTTAGCGCACCCCATGCTGAATCGGGATGCGTTAAATCCACCAAGAAAGGCACGAAGCTATGGGAAACATCATGCGACATCGGCCTCACTTTACTTAATGATCCGCGCTCCTATACGCGGATAGGCAAAAGCGTCAGCAGGAATACCAGACCCGACCTGACCTTCCTTATGATTATAACTCAGTCCAAATGGCATAACACCGGAGATACGGCAGGCAGTGATCCCCGCATCATAACCACCTCGTTCATACGTCCGCACACTAGTCAATTCAAACAAGCACTACGCTGACAGATAGGGGTCACCTTAGAAAACTCAGAGAAAAGACCGCTCCCACTAACTTAGAAAACTTGGACAGTTGGATAGAGCAACTTAAAAATGACGCACGCAATACGACCAGGGAGGTGGCAGCAATGGAAGATGAGCCGACGGCTGACTCCAAGCTTCTACCTATCTTGGAAGCACAGAAAAGCATTCTCAATAGATGCAAAAAAACAAAAGCACAACAGGACACTTAAGCTAAAGGGAGCAAAGCTACAGAGGCAGATCGAAGTCCATACATCGGACCTAGCGAGGCAACAATGGAGCCAGATATGCGAAAGCCAAGATGGTTAGTTAGGCAACGAAAGGGCCTGGCTCCACTTAAGGCACCTCTTAGATCCCACTCACACAGATTCTACTACCGGATCTCAAGTGAGCGAAATCATCGCGGATTCGCCGGAACAGACGCGGAATTCCTGGACGAACTTCGGAAGAGATACGTAAACACGCGTAAAAGCGACGCTCTTAACAGCTACACGGGTGCTCCCAACCAGGAGCTGGACAGAGACATAACGGACGTGGAAACATTTCTTTTTTATTTGGAACATACTGATAGCCTCTTTCGAGGCTGTTGCAGGAATGGGTACATGTTTGTTTTCGTTTTTTTAGGTACGTCACAAAAAAAATCCCAAAGAAGGTTCACACAACAAAAATATCATTGTAAAAGGGATAATGATGGGATACAGTTCCAAAAACCAAGACGCAGTATTAAACACAAAATAAAGCACAATCTGAAAAAATATTTCTTCGAAAAAGTACAAGCAATTCCTTACTAAAAAGTTCAAATAAAGAATTATGACAGGTGACAAAGAAAACTACTCAGAGATTCAGAGCCAACAACATTTGCAGGTAACATATTCCACTCCCTAATCGCTTACGGTAAAAATGAATAACGAAAGGTGTCAGTATTGAATGTATACTCTCTTAAATGCGGTGAGTTTTTCGTTCTGGTATTGCGTTTTGGTGAAGGTACTAAGCAGAGTTCAGAAACTATTTTAAGAGCACCGTTTAAGAGGAGAAAGATGTATTTAATGCGCGGGGTTCGGGCGCTGTTACTATAGTGGAGAGATTTGCCTTGTTTAAGAGTTCAGTTGGGGAGTCATTACGTTTATATTTGTTAAAAATAAGCCTTACTGTTTTCCGCTGGAAGCTTTCTAACTTATTAATTCATTGCTCTGTGTGCGGAAACCAACACAGGATGTTGTACTCGAACACAGGATGTTGTACTCGAACACAGGATGTTGTACTCGAACACAGGAAGGACGAGAGAACGGTATGCCAGTAGCTTGGTGTCGGGAGAGGCAGTCGGTATTGATCGCTTAAGAGAAAAGAGTGCGGAAAGTGCTTTTGTCGATATATATTCAACATGATTATCCGATTTCAGGTCACAGGAGATGACAACGCCGAGGTAATTGTAATTTTGGACTGATTCTAAAGGTTTATTTTCGACTTAATATGAGAGAACAGGCGGGTTCTTTTTTCTTGATACAGTCATACTCACTGATTTCTCGAGATTCAGGGTCATCTGCCACCGTCGACACCATTCTGCTATTCGACCAACTGCATTGTTTAATGTGACTTGATCGTAGTACGAGTTAATTTCTTTATAAATAATGCAATCATCTGCGAACATTCGGACTGTTGCGTTAAGCTTAATTGTTAGATCGTTGATGTAAAGTCGAAATAATATGGGTGCTAATACCGTTCCTTGAGGTACTCCAGACATTAAATTCACATGGTGCGTTGCGTGGCCGCCATATTGCACAAACTGGAAGCGGTCTGAAAGGTAATTTTGTATCCAGTTTGTAATTTTATTACAACCAAGGAAATGTTGAAGTTTAAACATCAATTTTGGGTGCGATACACGATCGAACGCTTTCGACAAATCAATAAATAAAACGTCAATCTGGCTACGATTGTCCAGTGCAGATGCGAGATCATGGATCGTTTCCAGCAGTTGAGTTGTAGTTGGTAGCCCTTTCCTAAAGACGTGTTGATTAGAACTCGGTAGACTATTTTCTTCAAGGAATGTTACTACGTGCTTAAGAATGATGTGTTAAAATATCTTGGATGCAACACACGTGAGTGAAACAGGGCGATAGTTACATGCGTTTGCAGTGTCCCCAGATTTATGAACAGGAACAACCTTAGCTATTTTCCAGTCTTTCAGCACTTCTGCGTTATCTAGGGACTTCTTAAAAACAAGGATCAAATATTTCGATACCCACTCTGCGTTTCTCTTGAGGAACGTATTCGGAACGTATCGCGTCGGCCGTTCGCGAGGAACTGCGACACACGCTGGCGCCAGAAGACGTCCCAATTGTAGCTGCAGCCGACCCACCAACTCTGAGCTACGCCGCCGCAGTTCGTCGTCCGCCTCCCGCCCATCGCCAAGTCCAGAGCGCTCCCGATTCTGGCCTTCAACGCCGCGACTTCCTGCACCCGTCTGATGCCCGCCTGGGACCGCCGAGACGCAGGAAGACCGACATCTGGAGCACTGCGGACCGGCGACCATTGTGTTTTCACTGCGGTGAGCCTGACCACATGTATCGCTCCTGTCCATACCGCGAGCTTGGCCTAAGGGGTTTTAACCGGGCTGATCCGTGCCCCCGCTACGGTGAACAGCCCCGCGACTTACAAGACTACCTTCGACGTTCTCCATCACCGGTTATAGCTTGTCCTCGCACCTCCCGGTCGCCGCCACCTCGCCGCCCACCATCCCCTTCTCGCGGGTCTCGCCGTGAGAGCCTTTCGCCACTTCGGGAAAACTGAGTACGGCGACGCCTGGAGGTGGCGTTGCCGGAGTCGCACGAAGTAAAGAACCTCCGCCTACGTTGGAATGTCCCAGCTCGACCGATGGCATCCTTGGAAGCGCGAATCGTTTTGTAACCTCTAGCAATGTGCACATTCTGATCGACGGACGCGACGTAACGGCGCTTGTGGACACCGGCGCCGATTACTCGGTCTTCAGCGGAAGTTTCTCTCGGCGTCTTCGCAAGGTTACCACCCAGTGGGACGGACCGCCATACGTACCGCGGGAGGCCACATCGTAAACCCTGTTGGCAAGTGCACTGCCCGCGTCGAGATCCACGGTGAGACGTGCCCCGCCACATTCGTGATATTGGAGAATTGCTCTAAAGATGTTATTCTGGGCATAGACTTTCTCCGTGAATATGGCGCCGTAATCGACATAGGGCAGAACAGGTTGACCCTCCGCGCACGTTCTTCATCGCCAGTACCGCCTCGGGCCACAGGCTTTGCGATGAAAGTTGATGCCGACCATGTCCACTTGCCGCCATTGTCGACAGTTTTCTTGCCGGTCCGAGCCGATACAACAGCATGTGGAGAAGGCGTTCTGGAAGGCAGTGTCCAGCTGTTACTTACGCGTGGCATTGGTGTTGCGCGAGGGGTCGCAAATGTTCAACGAGGGTGTGCCAACATCTTTGTAACCAACTTCAGGAACGAGCCGCAGCACCTGACAAAAGGGTCAGTTATAGCCCAAATGGAAGAACTTAGCGGCGTTCGTGAAGCTGTTGCGCTGCCTACAGAGGTGGCCCCGCCCGAGACTCGAGACCCTACAACGTTGCCCCTGGATATCGACCCCAAACTTGAGCCTTCCCAAACACGTGAACTGCTCTCTCTTTTGCATCGGTGCAATAACTGTTTCGCGACGACATCCCGAGTTCGCCAGACACCCGTCGCCAAGCATCGAATTATTGTCGACACCGCAACGCACCCGATTCGTCAGCCGCCGTACCGCGTTTCCTTGAAAGAAAGGGAAACCATACAGGAGCAAGTGCGCGAAATGATAAAGGACGACGTCATCCAACCATCCAACAGTCCGTGGTCCGCACCTGTAGTACTAGTGAAGAAAAAAGACGGGACCCTACGATTTTGCGTCGACTACCGGCGACTCAACAAGGTGACCAAGAAGGACGTGTATCCACTACCACGCATCGACGACACCCTAGACCGTCTTCGTCATGCCCGCTATTTTTCGTCCATCGACTTGAAGAGTGGATACTGGCAAATTGAAGTGGATGAGCGCGACCGCGAAAAGACTGCATTTATAACCCCGGATGGCCTCTACGAGTTTAAGGTGATGCCGTTTGGCCTGTGTACAGCGCCCGCGACATTTCAACGAGTCATGGATACTGTGCTCGCCGGTCTAAAGTGGCAGATATGTCTCGTGTATCTGGATGACGTTGTCATCTTCTCAAGCACTTTCGCAGACCATCTGGTGCGTCTTGAAGCGGTTCTTCAAGCTCTTCTGAACGCCGGACTCACGCTCAAGCCTTCGAAGTGCCGGTTCGCATACAGTGAACTAAAGTTCCTTGGTCACATCGTCAGCCAAGTGGGTGTGAAGCCAGACCCAGAGAAAACGGCTGCCGTCGCATCCTTCCCTCCACCGTCAGACAAGAAGACCGTCAGAAGCTTTCTTGGTCTCTGCGCATACTTCCGACGTTTCGTACGGAACTTTGCCCAGATCGCGGCGCCACTTTACCGCCTGACGAAGGATAACGTTGCCTTTGAGTGGACCGAGGAGCAGCAATCAGCGTTCCGCCAATTAAAACACGCCCTTGCAACATCCCCGATACTAGGCCATTTTGATCAAGACGCCGACACTGAACTCCACACGGACGCTAGCAACAAAGGACTTGGCGCAGTGCTTGTGCAATTCCAGGACGGCGCTGAGAGGGTTATTGCGTATGCCAGCCGAGCTCTTTCGCAGGCGGAGGGCAATTACTCGACAACTGAGAAAGAGTGCCTCGCTGTCATCTGGGCCATCACCAAATTCCGGCCCTATCTGTACGGTCGCCCTTTTCGTGTCGTCACCGATCACCATTCGCTGTGCTGGCTCGCCAATATTAAGGATCCAGCAGGCCGCCTTGCTCGGTGGAGCCGTCGGCTACAGGAGTACGACGTCACCATCACCTACAAGTCCGGCCGCAAACATCATGATGCTGACTGCTTGTCTCGAGCCCCCGTGGAGCCGGCACCGGGAGGCGAAAATGACGAAGAGGACGGCTTCCTTGGGGCATTGGACATGGTAGATATGGCTGCTCGGCAACGCAGTGATCCTCAGCTTGATCAGCTGATGGCGCACTTGGAAGGCCACGAAGCTGCGGTGCCTCGCATTTTCCAGCGCATACTGCCGACATTCAAGATAATGCATGGTGTATTGTACAAGCAGAACTTCGACAGCAGCCCGAGGTCGTGGCTCCTTGTTGTGCCGGAAGACCTGCGCGCCGAGGTCGCCCAAGCTTGCCATGACGATCCTACAGCTGGTCACCTTGGCTACAGCCGGACACTTTCACGTATTCGAGAACGGTACTACTGGCCGACACTTCCTAAGTACGTCCGTCATTACATAAGAACTTGTCGAGAGTGTCAAAGGCGCAAAACACCGCCCATACGACCAGCTGGCCTTCTCCAACCACTCGAACCACCGCCTGTTCCGTTCCACACTGTCGGAATGGATTTTCTTGGTCCATTTCCAACGTCGCAGTCGGGCAACAGGTACGTTATCATAGCGACGGACTACCTAACACGATACGCGGAGTCCCGAGCACTTCCGTCGGCGACAGCTGTTGAGGCAGCCCAATTTTTTATTGAGTGCATTGTGCTCCGTCACGGTGCCCCTGCCGTTTTGATCACTGACCGGGGTGCCGCGTTTCTGGCCAAGCTCACACAGGAGATCCTCCGTCTCAGCTGCACCAGCCACCGCCGAACTACTGCGTACCAGCCGCAAACGAATGGGCTGACGGAGCGGCTGAACAAGACCATGGCCGACATGATCGCCATGTACGTGGATGTCGCCCACCGCAGATGGGACGCGGTACTGCCTTACGTTACATTCGCTTATAATACTGCTGTCCAGGAGACGACAGGTATGTCCCCTTTCCAGCTGGTCCATGGAAGACAGGTCACCACGATGCTTGACGCTATGCTACCGCACGAGCCACCTGTCGACGTCGCCGATGATGCCCGACTAGTCTGCGAGCGCGCAGAAGAAGCTCGGCAACTCGCCAGACTCCGTACCTAACATCAACAACATGCCGACGCTCGTCGGTACAATCTCCGTCGACGCGACGTCCATTTTTACCCTGGAGACAAGGTCTGGGTGTGGACGCCGGTGCGCCGTCGAGGTCTCTCCGAAAAACTCATGAAGCGCTACTTCGGCCCGTATACAGTTGTTCGCCGCCTCGGTGAACTTAATTACGAGGTGCTGCCCGAAGGAACCCGACCGTCATCACGTCGTTCACCCCGCCCTGAAATAGTGCACGTAGTGCGGCTTAAACCGTATTACGCGCGATGATCGCCTGGACCCGAACTGATTTTACTACTCCCTTTTTCACTGGCCAGCAGGAGTTGCTGGGCGCGTGTGTGGTTTTCCTTCGTGTGCTCTTGCTTCCGTGTTAGCATCGGGACGATGCTTCCTTATAGGGGGAGGTAGTGTCGCGAGTGGAAGAAAAAGACGAGTAGCGATTGCGGCGCGCCGACGACGACGTTCCTGCTGGTGGACCTGCCTGTTTTGTTCTGTGCTCTCTGTCTTCACCCGTTCTCGCCGCCGGCCTGTACGTCAAGCCGTGACAATATTATCTGGGCCACTAGATTTCTTCTCGCCAAGATTAAGTAAAAGTGCAAAAATTCCCGATACATTTACTCAATTCATTTCAACTATTCTTCATTATCATTTCTTCAGCACAGTACATAACCTCACTGTCTGGATCCTTAGCCAAAGGCTAGTAATGGATCCATGCAATAAAAGCAAAGAGATTAGTGAGGACAAATGCTTTCTACTGCATGCCAAAATAATACACATAAGAATGGTAGAAAAATGCAAAGCGTACAAGCAAGATGGTTTAAATTAGAGAAATACAAGAGGGCTCATGACAAAAGAATAGAAGAGTGTGCAAAAAAAAACATGTGAGGGCAGGAAGAGCATTCTTTATACAAAATAAACGCAGTTTCCTTAGAAGGGATTATTAAATGACATATGAATGGCAAACCCAACCTCGACACTACAGAGAATAATAAGAGACAAGCACTAAGCGATTTGCATTGTAAATCAGGTAATTATTTGTGAGAGAAAAAAGGTCTTCAGTGAAATATAAGGATTAGACGTTGCAAAGACTCCACAGGGGATTTTATTCCAAATTTTTACCCCTTGCTACTCGAAGCGGCGCTGGCCATAGTCATTGCGAGATGTAGGGACCAGAAATCTTCCCTGTGCTGCTGAACGGCTGTAAGTTAGGGCTCTATGGAATGTATTCAAAGGAAAGGGGGAGGTGCCAGAGAGGACTCTTAGTACGAGTAGTGCAACGCGAAAATCTCGAAGCTGCAATGCCGGCATTATTTGGAGTCTAAAAAGCAAAGGGCGAGAAGGTGTATACGGTGTTGTGGAAGTCATTATTGTCACTGCCCGCTTCTGCAGGCGTAAAACAGGTTCAGTGTAAGTAATCTAAGTGAACCCCCATGATTCTATACAGTAAGTTAATTGGGACTTAAAGAAGCTAAAGTATATTGTTTTTAGTGTGTGTATTTCGAAATGTCGCCGAGCTTTGGACAGAAGGAAACATGCATCAGATAGTTTGCTGCGCAAATTTTCGATATGCATTTTCCAGTTTAATGCAATGTCAAGGTTACACCCAAGTACTGAATAGTTTTAACTTCTTCAATTTCTTTATCTTCTATCGATATTGCGCAGCATGTATTCTGCTACCTTTTATAAGGGGATGCAAATATAACATATTTAGCCTTGCCTATGTTCAAAGTGAGCCTATTTGTGAGTCTATTGTTAGTTCGGGCAGGTGTAGGCTACAGCCACCTATTTTGGAATCTAGGTGAGGCACAGAATTGTCGTCAAACGTGAAAACCGATTGAATATACTGATTCAAGTCATTAGCTATCTTTAAAGCCTCATGCGGAGGTACATGCCTTTGTTTGCGTTTTGTAGTGTTCAGATACCTTCAAAATTTTTGAGGAGCGGTTTTGATAAAGTTGCTGAGGGTAACATTTGTATATATGTGTTTTGAAGTCCTAATTGCTTGCTTTAGATCGTATGAGAGTTTTCGAATGTGTTCAATGTAAGTTGTCGATGATTTACGTCGTTTAAGTTTCCTCAGTCGTGACAGCTTGCGCTTCATATGTGTGATGTCCCGAGGTAACCAAGGATTAAATTTTTACAGTTTTTACTTGTGTGGGAACATAAAGTGATGTGCAGTGTTCCACTTTATGCTTAAATGTCAATCATAAGTCGTCACATGACACCGACGGATCGGCGTACATTGCAGCAAAATCTGAATAAAAGTGATTGTGATTTGTGATTTTGTGGGTTTAACGTCCCAAAGCGACTAAGGCTATGAGAGACGCCGTAGTGAAGGGCTCCGGAAATTTCGACCACCTGGGGTTCTTTAACGTGCACTGACATCGCACAGTACACGGGCCTCTAGAATTTCTCCTCCAAAGAAATTCTAGCCGCCGCGGCCGGGATCGAACCCGCGTCTTTTGGGTCAGCAGCCGAGCACCATAGCCACTGAGCCACCGCGGCGGCTGAATAAAAGTGATCAAAGACATCAAGAACACCAACATCATCAGTATTTTTCCAGTCATATACTTGTGTTATTTTTTTCGTGCGTGCTGGGGCAATTAAGGACAGCGAACAAATGGTAGCCCGGTGGTGGATATACCATCGAGTACCACATATGAAGAGGCACCTTCAGTGACACAGTTGTTTACAAAAGTTAAATCAAGAATACTGTGGCTTGTGTCTGGGATACGGGTAGGTTCCTGCACAATTTGTTTGAAGCCGAAAGCAAATGCGACGTCAAGAAGCGCGTCGGCACTGGTTTGGTCAATGGGTCCTCTATTCAGAGTTTCCCACACTATGCCTGGGAGATTAAAATCTCCAGTAAGAATAATTTTTCTAGATTGGCTGAGGTGACACTGCATGTATTCTGATAAAGACTGAATGGTATCTTCACTGTTATTTGGAGGACGATACATTGTGCCAATATAAATCGGAGCTTCATTTACAAGGATCTTGCACCAAAGTGCCTCCGCGCCATCGACGTCCGGTAAGGGCGTAGTGTATTATATGTCCTCCCTAATCAAAATCATGACTCCAACGCCACGACAATGCCTGTCTTTGCGCAAAATAAGATAGCCCTGTGGAAAGATAGTATTAGATATATGCGAGGACAGCCACGTTTCAGTGATGGTTACTACATCTGGATGGTATTCAAGAAGAAATGTTTCTAGCTCTACTAATTTATTTACGATACTCCTAGCGTTTAAGTTTGCTTTAACTAGTCGTCTGAATCGATCCTTCCTCGGTCGCTGCTGTGATCGGCGTGTTTTTTGATACGGCTACTTTTTCTTCTTTCGTAGCATCCCACGAGAACAGTTGGCCATTAATCTTAACCTTGTCGTACACGAGAAAAACTTTTATCATGCTTGTCTCGATTAGCCCTGCAGCTATCCCACAGCTTTTTTCTTATGTTGCGTACTCGCTGGGAAAATTCTTCGCTTACAGAAAAGGATGAACCCTTTTGCTTCGAACAGTTGCTCAAAATCTTTGTTTTATCTCTGGAATCGAGTAGTTTGAAGATGATAGGACGCGTTTTGTTATTCCCTCTTTGCGGCCAAGCGATGTTTTCTTTCAATCCCAGAGGTTGTCACGCCAAGTTTACCTTGAAGGATCCTATCAGTTACTTCTTTTCCTAGGCTTTCGGTTATCTCATCTTCATGTTCAGTTAAGCCATATATGATTAAGTTCGCCCGCCTGCTTCTGTTTTCAAGATCATCTACTTTACGTTCCAGACTAATCAAGCTGTTTTGAAGGTGTGTTATTTTTTCTTCAGCATCTTTAACCCTCACCTCGAGCTGCGCTAGCGTATCCAATTTATCATAAATGGCCTCTAAAGATTCATGTGTTTCTTTACTTTCGCTCTTGATAGCTTTTTATGTCAACAGCCATATTTCGAATTTCAGTACGGACCTCCTGCATGTTGGGGCCAGGGTTGCTTTCTACATCCCCAGCAAGTAACAAAAGACGTTTCAAAGAAACAGCATAGCTCTCAAGAGCTAAACACTCCCGCCATGGGCACGGCAGCACCAGAAGAAACAAGCCGTTACTTCGGAAGCATTTGCCAAATCGTTAGCTCACCTGGAGCAGAATGACGAAAGGGTTGGTGACGCCCATGTTTTCTTCGGTGCCCCAGTGCCCAATGCTGGAGTTGAGCGCGTTCCACGCTTTAATAGCACATGATCTCGATGCCGTTGTCGATGCGACTGGTATTCCAAAGAATTATGCAGCAGGGAAGTCCGGGTGGGTGAACGGCGCCGTGTGCAGTGGACTGTCCCTTGGTAGTGCGCAGCAGTTGACGCATGTCGCATCATTCCTGGCCAGAGTGCCGATGCTATCCGGACGGGCCGTGCTAGAATTGCAGGGATCAGCCAGCGTTAATCCGGGAAGAACCTGGAGCAGAAAGACGAGAGGGTTGGTGACGCCCATGTTTGCTGCGGTGCCGCAGTGCCCAATCGGTCACCTTAGCACAACATAAGCAGCGGGACCAGACGGAGTCACGAATAGGATGCTTCTAAATCTAGATCATAATTCTATCTCGGTAGTTACCGATTGATTGAATGGGTACTGCCGTAAAGGAGAACTTCCGCAGCCGTTGAAACACACGAGAGTCACTTGTATTCCAAAACCAACAAGAGGCTCTGCATTGACAACCTCATACCTATATCTCTTTCCTCGTGCTTAGCCAAACTCACGCAGCATGTGATCTCGACCAGAATACAGGGAAATTTATTTATTTATTTATTTATTTATTTATTTATTTATTTATTTATTTATTTATTTATTATACCCTCAGGGTACAAATGTACATTATAGAGGGGAGGGGCGGCTGCAGAGGCATACACATTGTACACAAAAAGTTATTAGTAAAAAATATACACAATCTCTGTGAAACCAGTACAAAAACGAAAGTAAGCATACAAAAAGAATGAAAAAGAACTAAGGTACAAAGAGTAAATTACGAAATCGGTAACGGTGTTATAATATTATATAATATTATATATTAATATTATATTATATATAATAATAATATAATAAGAAAATAGTAATATAAGAAAAATATGACAAAGAAAACAAATAATAAACAAGGAATGCAGTTCCTAATAAACAAACAGTCGTAATGGGAATATGAACATCATCTATGAACGCCATGATGATGATATGAGCTCTAGCTATGAAAAGAAACTGTGTAATTCCGATTTAAAGTTCTCAATTTCAGATATGCTTGTTAGTGATGCTGGTAGGTTATTCCAGTCATTGCTTGTCCGAGGAATAAACGAGTATGAATATGCAAGCGTATTTGAGTGTGGAATGTGTACCTTTTTGTTGTGGGCACGGCGAGTTGAAATGTATGACGGTGGTTGAACCCAAAGATAGCGCAAGGTTGTGTTATGGTGGTATATTTCATGAAAAAGAGACAGGCGAGATAGCTTTCTTCGGGTCGATAAAAGTGGTAGTTGTAAGTAGGTTTTCATATTAGTAACACTACCGGTCCTTTGGTAGTTGTTTAAGATAAACCGGGCTGAGCGATTTTGTATTGCCTCAAGAGAATGTATGAGTGTTACGTGACCGGGATCCCAGACAGATGACGCGTATTCAAGTTGTGGACGAATGTAAGTTGTGTACAATAATAATTTTAATGATGATGGTGCAAGGCGGAAATTACGGCGTATATATCCAGGGGTGCTACTGGCTTTAGAAGTGATATAATTGACATGCGATTTCCAAGATAGATTATTGGTAATGAGAACTCCCAGATACCGGTATGATGACACCGATTGTAATGAGACGTTATAAGTGCGACTTATGTGGTTAGTGCGAGATACCCTCATTGATTTGCATTTGTTAATATTTAATCGCATGCACCATGTATTACACCATTCCACAATTATTGAGGTCATTCTGAATTAATAAAGCGTCTGAAGCAGCAGTTAGTTTACGGTATAAAACACAGTCGTCTGCAAAAAGACAAATTTTGGAAGAAACGTGAGAAGGCAAGTCGTTTATGTAAATCAGGAATAAGAGAGGACCTAGAACCGACCCTTGCGGAACGCCGGATTGAACTGGGGCCGAGGGTGAGTTCACTTCATTAGTGGTTACAAACTGAACGCGGGATGTGAGGAAAGCATTAATCCAGTCAATTATTGCAGGGTCTATGTTTAGGAAGCTTAGTTTATGAAGAAGTAGTGTATGGTTAACTTTGTCAAAAGCTTTGGAGAAATCGAGGAATATGCAATCAATTGAAAAACGGCAGTCTAGATAGGCATGCAAATCATTAGTGAAAGAGACTAGCTGAGTTTTACAAGAAAAACTTTTACGGAATCCATGCTGCACACTGGAAAAAAGTTGTGATCATCAAAAAAGTTAACTAGATGCGTGTATATAATGTGCTCCATAATTTTACACGCTACGGATGTAAGGGAAATGGGCCTGTAGTTGAAGCGGATTACGTGTTGGACCTGACTTGTGGATGGGGATTACTTTTCCAGATTTCCAGTCATGAGGTATACTGCCAGAGTTATACGACTGAGAAAAAATGCACTGTAGTATGATTGAACAGTATTCCACGGTATGTTGCAAAAATTTAACATTGATCTCGTCGACTCCACAAGATAATTTGGGTTTTAATTTGTTTATTATGGCTTTAATGCCAGTTGCTTCAAATATTATGGGTTCCATGAGGTGATAATTGGTAGCATTTATAGCTGGCATCTGATTGGTAAGCACAGGGGATGAAAATGACTGACCGAATGTGTCGTTAAGTACTTTGGAACAAAGGTGAGGCGGTACTGATTCCCCGGAACTTGTGAGTAGTGATAACCCGTCCTTATTAGTACCTCCTCGTATAACATTCCAAAAACGTTTTGGGTTAGTCTTTAATAATTGTGGAAAAGTAGTGTTCAAAAATGAAAATTTAGCTGACCTTAAGGAAGTATTATAAGACTTTGCCGCTTTTTTGTACGCTAGCCAAGCTGTCGGTTTTGAAGACTGTTCAGCTGAACGGAATAAACGCTTTCTTTTATTGGGTAACCGGTTTAAGTATGTGTTATACCAAGGGGCTTTACTGCTGGTGTAGGCGGTTCTAAGGGGGACGTGTCGGCTGATTAATTCTGAAATTTTTTCTCTGAACATGCGCCAGTTAGTTTCTATGGGCAGATCCTGACAGAGCGGCAAAAAATATCTAAAAATGAGCAGAGTTCAATGTTGATGGTGGTGTAATCAGCTTTGTTATAATCACGAAATTTTCTTTTCTGTCGGCAAATTTTTGTTTCAGTCACAGTTAGCGTGAAGTGTAATATATCATGATCGCTCAGCCCAGGCAGGTGGGAAACCGCGGATAAGTTATCCGCTGATGACGTAATAATAAGGTCAAGTAGTGATGATGTGTTTTGCGTTACACGTGTGGGAAGACTAACAATCTGTGATAGGCTGAAGTCTGAACAAATGGAAAGAAACAAGTTGGATTCCGCGGACGAAGGGGTAGAAAAGGGATTGTTTGTGACCAGACAATATTCGGAAAATTGAAGTCGCCTAAGAACAAGATTTCAGCTGCAGGGAAACGGGTGATAATCTGATTTAAGGAATCGTGTAGGTTATCGCAAAATGATGTGTCCGTCGAGGGGGATCGGTAACATGCACCTAGGATTACTTTTTTAAAATTAAGATTTATGCAGCACCAGATTAGCTCTAAATTCGTAGCAATAGGTACAAGAAAGCAATCAATACACTCATTAATAGCAATTAGGACACCGCCACCAACTCGGCCTGTTCGGTCACTCCGGAAGACAACATACCGCTTTTCACATTTAAACAATTCATTATTCGTTATTTTGCTATTTAGCCAAGTTTCTGTTAATACAATGATATCAACGTTACAGTCATCGATCATAGCGCATAACTCATCCTTCTTGGGATAAAGACTACGAATGTTCGAGTGCAGGAGAGAGTAGTCGAAGGTTTTAGAAGCGCCTCCCCTCTGGTGGTCCTATTTTTTAGATCGCGCGCGACCAGAGCGGAGAGGTCGGCCATGAGCCTCGCTTGAGTTTTCAGTAGTGTTTTCAATTGTGTCTTCAGGTGTGCCTTGTGAGGAATTACCGATTTCGCGGATAGTACCCCGATTCTCGTCATATGTGTAGCACTTTCCATCCAGAAAAAGTTTTTTATACCCAAGTTTGAAAGATGTGCTGCCCTTGGATTTACCATACCCTATTAATTTTTTTCTGATATTGCGCGTGGCTTGGCAGAAGTCTCCACTCATTCCTTTTCCGGTATTCTTCAACAGATGACGTTTTGAAAAGACTAGTTCTTTTGTTTTGTAGTGTTGAAAATTTGCTACAAGCGGACGGGTTTTCCCTGTTACGAAACGCCCAATTCCATGCGCGCGGGAAATGTCTGATTCACTGATATCAGTGTTCCTGGTATTGTTTATTAAATCTAGAAGTTGTTCCTCCGACTCGGACCACGTTTCTTCTGCGCTGTCAGATATACCATAGAAAACCAGATTGTTCCGCCGCGATCGGTCTCCGTCATCAAGACCGGATCGAAGTGCGATATTTTCATTCTCGAGGCACTCTACTGTGGCACTCAAAGCATTCATGTCCTGCTGCCAGTGCTCGAAAACTGATGTCTGATTTTCCACTTTTTGCAATCTTTCTTTTATATCTGACATCGCTTCTGAAACGGATTGCTGCTGTAGCTTGAGCTCCGACATTCTTTCCAATATAGTGTTTTGCGCTACTTCCACTCTTTTGGAACGTTCGTTCATTTCCTTCATGGTTCGCAAAATCTGCGCAAGATCATCAGGACCAGGATTACTCTCGACGTCCCCACTGAGAAGGAGTAACAATGAGCACAAGGGCAAGAACACTGCTTCTGATCACGGAAGCACGATGACAAAGCGGCATAATGACTTAATACCCAGCACTATGCTAGGTTTCAGGAAAACTATCAACCCAAGACGTCATGCTTCAGTTGTATAACGACGTCACAGATCCGCCGGATAGAACCGGCACCAAAGCCGTTCTTGGACTCGACTTAGAAAAGGCCTTCCACTACGTATCGCACGGCGCAATTCTAGGAGGACTCTCGAGCATAAATATAGGTGCCAGAACCTAGACGTATGTCAGCTTTTTCCTATCAAGGAGAACGGTGGAACTCTTAGTTGGGGGAATCAGGTCGTATAGGATAGAACTGGGAGAGAGAGGCACGCCGCAAGGCTCCGTCCTGTCCCCCTATCTCGTCAATCTATCACTCATATTGCGGCCTAGCAAGCTAAACGCCATAGAGGACTTGCGTTATACGCTATGCAGACGACGTTACTTTATGTGCAGCGAATTGTTCTGACGCTCACAAAGAAGAAACTCTTCAGAAAGCGATGCAAATAGTTCAAGAGCGCGCGAGTAGTATTGGACTCAAATGGTCTCAACCTAAGTCTGAACTCTTTCTAATTACAAAGAAGAAACGGAGAGAAAACACTATAGAGGCGAACCTTCAAGGTCTCCCGATAAAGGAGGTCGAAACCATTGGAGTACTAGGCATGTTCATTCAAAATAATCTTAAGAGAAACATTACTATCAACCGTCTGGAAACAACGGGCCACCAGATAGCCAGGTTCATTCGAAGAATAACCGCTAAAAAGAGAGGTATGAAGAAAGCAGACATCTGCCGTCTTAAACACTCATTCGTCATTAAGATTCACCTACTTTCGACCATACTTCAAAGTTTTCAAGTTGGACATTGACAGATTGAACAAGTTCCTCAGACAAGCTTATAAAACTGGTCTAGGGCTTCCTAGAAGCACACCCACGGACAGATTTTTAACCTCGGGTATACACAACACTGTAGAAGAACTCATCACTGCGCACAAGGCGATGCCCATCCATAGATTGCCCAAGGCTACTGCGGGTAGAGAGATTCTAGATGGAATAGGCGTAAACGCTGAACCCATGTCTAAGCGACAGGGCTCTCTACTACGAGGAGTGCGCGACCAACTAGTCATCAAACCACTCCCCAAAAATATGCTACCGGGCTTCCACGATGGCAGAAGATGAGGCAGAGCGAGCGCTCTGCATAGAAAGTACCTCAGTCATCCTGGAGGAGTATACACAGTTGCAGCCGATTATAATTTCAACCAACAGCCTTCTTCCTCTGCGCATCCAAATTCATAGCAGAAAGAAGCCAGTGCATCTTTGCGGCCTCGGTCGCGGTCAAGATCAAGGAGAACAAACGGCCATAGCATTGGCCGTAGAGAATACTGACGGTGACATCATTGTCAGTGATTCAAACACTGCCATACACAACTTCTCGCGCGGTATAATATCCCTAACTGCTCGAAACATTCTCACAATTATCACACTAGGACGAGAGATAGAACTGGTATGCACTCCTGCGCATTCAGAGAGCCCTGGGAACGAAGCACGAAACCAATACGCTCGAGGTGTTGTCGGCCGAGCGGAGGGCTCTCGTCTAAGGCGATCCGAGATGGAGGTAGTGATCTCCTGCCAAGATATTACCCAACTCTACAAACTCTCTAAAGAATCTATCCTCCCCCGCACAAGAGTCACTCTACAAAAACCAAGAGGTGGTGTGGAGAAGACTTCGAACTCGTTCTTACCGGAACCCGTAGATTTACTCCCACATCTACTCAAACCTCATAGACCCCAGCTGTATCCACTGCGGTAATACTGCCACCCTCGATCATAACCTATGGGACTGCCCGGAGGATCCTCCTCCGGAAGCTCTTATAGAAGCTCCCTCACATGAAGCCTGGGAAGAAGTGCTGCGCAGCTCGGACCCCGCCGTCCATGCGGGATCCATCGAGCGTGACGAAAAGGTCTCCGTCAACCAGCTCACGCCCACCTGACCCTTCTGCTGAGAATCCAGGAACTCTTCTTTTCCATGCAATAAAGTTTTCTCTCTCTTCCTTACAGCATATACTGACATATGCAGCGCCATTTCCGTTCCTGAAAAACCAAATTTCTATTGCACTCCGCTGTGCAGCCTGGCATATACGCGGCACTGGCAGATCACCCTCGGTTTCGTTTTTAAACGCTTGAAGCTCGAGGCGCGCGCAGCCCGCTTATGCTTTTTGCCCTTTCTTTCTCACCCACCGCGAGGGAAGAGGGAGAGGACGGAGCCGCGCAGACGTGTGTCGCATGGGTCCCATCTCGAACCCACTTTTCGGTGGAAAGAGTCCGTCTTCGGGCTCGAATCTTTTGGAAGACATCCGGACCATCGTCCTGTGCCCACTGAAAGCAGATTTTGACAACCTACAGACACCTAAGCATACTGCCGGCCGACTGCTAGCCTAGCCATCCAGCCAGCCTCAGTTCCCGGCGGAGAGGTGACGTGCTGAGTGCCAAGGGACCCGCAATGATGGAATATGCCAGGCGAGAAAATATAACCATCGGAGCTCGCGTACCGAAGATAGGAAACCCTTCTCCGGTACCACGACCGACAACGAGGCCTGAAGAATAAAGGGTCCGCAGCGACTGACGACGAGCCTGCGCAGCGGCACGGCCAAGACAAGTCGAACTCGCATATTTCATCGCGAAAGAACGGGAAAAAGCTACTTGCTATCAGTAAGAAAGCTTTTCTCTTGCGCTTACCGACCAATGATTAAAAAATCCGTCTGCCGACCGCAAGGTTGGAATCTGAGGGAATTTGCGCCTGGACTGCTACTGTTCGGAGCCTGGGAAGTGGCCAGGCTGGCGTATGAGACGGTGGAGAATGAAGACATTATCAGAGTCAATTCGGCCAACAACACCCTCACGCTATGCACGCCCGACCCTCACCGGGCTACTGCATTCGTCAAAATTGAAAAATTACATATCCAAGCACAATCAATGCATTAGGCAGGCAGAGCAGAATGGTGGGGCTAAAAATTAAAATGTTGAAAACCAAAGTAATATTCAACAGTCTAGCAAGAGAACAGCAGTTCACAATTGGTGGCGCGGTGCTGGAAGTAGCAAGAGAATATGTCTATTTAGGCCAGGTAGTGACAGCTGATCCGGATCATGAGAAGGAAATAACTACAAGAATAAGAATGGGGTGGAGCGCATATGGCACGTTCTCTCAGATCATGAATGGCAGTTTATCAATATCCCTCAAGAGAAAAGCATGCAACAGCTGTATCTTACCGGTACTAACCTATGGGGCAGAAACGTGGAGGCTAACAAAGAGGGTCCAGCTTAAGTTAGGGACAACGCAGCGAGCTATGGAAAGAGAAATTATAGGCGTAACGTTAAGTGATTGAAAGCGGGCGGAGTGGGTGAGAGAACAAGCGCGGGTTAAAGACATCCTAGTCGAAATGAAGAGGAAGAAGTGGGCTTGGGCCGTGCATGTAATGCGAAGGGAAGATAACCGCTGGTCCTAAAGGGCAACGGAGTTGATTCCAAGAGAAGGCAAGCGTAGCAGGGGGCGGCAGAACGTTGGGTGGTTGGATGAGATCAAGAAATTTGCGGGAATACGGTGGCCGCAACTGGCGAAGGACAGGGATAATTGGAGAGACATGGGAGAGGCCTTTGCCCTGCAGTGGGCGTGCTCAGGCTGAAGATGATGATGATGATGACATCTCTAAGGTCAAACCTAAACCGTGATGTTGTGCGTGGTGGCACCCGAAGGCTCGGTGAAAGGGGTAATTTAGAACGCTTACGCGGAACACCAGCCAGAAGCGGTCCGCCAAGGGTTCGGCAACACAAACTTAGAAATAGAAGTTGTGGACGCCCGAAGGATCGCACAATCCGGAACGATACGGATAACCTTTTTCGAAAAGAAGCTACCCAGCAAAGTAATCTACAAGTGCGGCGTCTTTCAGGTCCACCCCTTCAGGGAGCAACATTAAGTGTGCTGCAACAGCAGAAGAGTAGGACACCGGGCCGATGTCTGCTACAAACCTATAACGCACCTTGGCCGCCGTGGCGGAGAAAATCACTCACCCCCACCTGAGGGAGAACAGCCAACATTCCAACACGTCTGCATCGTCTGCAACGGTGCCACAACACAAGAAGCCGGAACTGCAAATTCCGGTTTATCAACAAGAACAAACAAGAAGCGCCCCACGGCAACCAGACGTGCAAGCAAAGGGACAACCACTCACCACTACGCGAGCACCAGTCAAGGCCAAGAAAGCAGGAACAGGGTGCTACCGGAAAAGGAAGCAGCCACAGCCGGAACAACCCTTGCTCCTTACCCCGTCTAGGGAACTGTGCAGGGAACGAGAAGACAAGCTCGAGCCGCGGACGCCATGATAGCCGCTCCAACAAAATTGTGAGGTGGAGGGCAGAGGCCTTCCAACCTACTCACGCTCCAGAGATGGAATTTTAAATCCTATTACAATCTCGAGACAGAGAAATTGCCAGCCTTAAAAAAGAGTTAAATGAAATTCAACCACTCTTAAAAGCGCCTCAGATAAAGAAAGGAACTGCGGCTAGAACGCCACTCACCGCGTCCCAGGTTTCAACCAATAACGCGATGGAAGCAGATGCCATCCCCCCCCCCACCCCACCCCGCGTCCATGTCTTCTGCCCATATCACGATTGAAACAGATGCCACAATAGCAACTAAGAGCCTACTTCCTACAAAAGGAGGCAAGGAATCCAAAAGAAAGGCCGAGGCGTCGGAAGCCGACATCCCGCAGCCGTCGAAAGCGCCTACCAAACTCAGGGCAGGCATAAATTCTCTGTCAGAGGGAACTAGCCCGATATCGACGAAAAAAGGAACATTCCAAGGCCTCGTCGCCACCAGTATTGCAGAGACAGATATTCGCTTTTAAATACCAGAGGGACAAGTATGCCAAATAGCCTCCTGCTTGCCGCAAATAATGGGTAGGCTTGCAACAATCGAGGCCCGCCTACCCCCCATCTTGGATCTGGTCACGACGCCACAAACACCTATAACCCAACATGCCTCAATGCCAAAAATTTGAAATTTGGCAGTGGAACTGCAAAGGTTTCCACCGTAAGCGGGCCCACTTGCAGTTTCATATCCCACAAACACCGTCTGTCGCAACCCCAGCCGTGATTGCATTGCAAGAATCTAGCATCAGGGCTTAACTGCCAGGCTATAAAGAATAGCCACCACCTCATTATGACACCAGCAACGCTGCCGGCTCCTTCACAGCCACGCCTGTGGATAGAAGCACCATCGCGTTTACCCATTCCATAAAAGAATCGGAAAAAGATTACACCCTATTTGACATAGTACCAAGGCAAAAAGGAGACACAAATCTTGTCATCCTTTATGTATACAACCCGCCCAGAAACAAAGGTAACGGAGTCCCACACTTGTTGTTAAACATAATAAAGTTGGCTGCCAGAGCTCAAATAATAATTGTGGAGGACTTGAACTCTGAATACCCAGTATGGGGATATACCGAAGCATCACCGAAAGAGAAAATGCTCTCGTAAATCATCCAATCGCTGGTGCTCATAATGTTAAACAGCCCGAGCGACCACATACTCATTTGTAATAGTATATGTGTAGACACATCTCCCGACTTATCCCTCTCTAAAAACTTCTAGGACGTAAGGTAGCTCAACACAGGGCAAAATCTTCGTAGGGATCGCTTCATCCTTAGCGTCACCTTTCCCACAATAAAACTCAAAAAACAAAGCTCAGGAAATACGAACCACAGATTGGAACAAGTTCAGGGAACTCCGCAACGAAACAGCTCCAAAGGAGATCTTTAACCTTAGCGACTGGGTTATCTCCCTGAATGGGGGTGTCAGCTCCACTAGTGTTGTGGTACCAGTTGAGAAAGCGGAGCAGATTGCAGACTCAAAACTCTTACACCTGTGCCAGGCACAAAAAGGTCTCCACAAACACTGGAGGAAGCAAAAACACAACAAGCCACTCCTCGCAAAGATAGCTGAAATACAGAGGTGATTCGAGGGACATACACTTACTCTTCAAACACAACAATGGAACCAAATATGTGAAAGCCTGAATAGACAGCTCAGAAATCAGAAGACATGGCATCTTCTAAGACACCTGCTTGACCCAGCACAAGCATGTCTCGTGCAACAGAGTCAACTGTATAGACTCATAAAAAAATATGAGGGTACAACTGAACACCTAATCAAAGAGCTAGCAGAACGCTTTCTGAACCCGGATAAGGATACCATGCAACCAGACTATCGGGGAACTCCTAGTCCAAATTTAGACGCCGACATCGCAGACGTAGAAGTGTGATAGGCAATTGGAACACTGCGGACATCTGCGGCAGGACCAGACAAAGTAACAAATAAGACTCCCAGGAAATTAGACACAACGTCGATCGCGGCGGTTACATGCGTTATGAACAAATTCTGGCATACAGGCAATACCACAAGAGTGGAAACACGCGACAGTCAATTTTGTTCCTAAAGCGGGTAAGAAACTCAGCACTCAGAAACTACACCCAGCTTTATTCAGCCATGCCTAGTTAAACTAACAGAGCAAGTCATTCTCAAGAGGCTCCAAAACTATGCGGAGGACATGAACCTCCGACCTGAAACAATTTCAGGATTCAGGGCCCAACTAGATCAGAACTTCTACTCATAACACGCAGTAAATATCGACGGACGATGAACCCCTCCATCTTCCTCACCCTTGTCGGACAGCGCATCCCTCGTGTCGAATCTTGTCGCAACCTGGGTATGCCACTCAACTCCAATACTTTCACCTCTGCCATCAATCAGTACATACGCACATGCCACTCAATAACACACTTACTGCGCCGTGTAGTTTTAAAACATTCCGGCCTCTACGAGACACGCCAGCCGCCTTGCTCAAGCGCTGGCTCTGAACAAATTCCTGCACTGCATACCTTACTGCCCACTTACAAGTACACAACAAGACAAACTAACCCGTGCTCTCAATACACTATATAAAGCAACACTAGGACTCCCGCCTCAGGCTTCTACAGACACCCTGTACAGAACAGGCCTTTTCCACCCTCTTCAAGCGCTCCTTAACCTGCACCGGGAGAGACAAATCATCCGCCTGTCCAGTACACCAGCTGGGCGGTGGATACTATCCCAGACTCCCTACGCACCCATTTCTTTCCCAGACCCACCGTAGTCTCCGATCTACCCCCTAACCTCCGCCTCGCACCCATTCCACGCAACATGTCCGCACACACACACGCAGGCCGCCGCCAAGCATACGCATACAACCACAAGCCACCTTTGGACGCTGCGGCGGTGGCCTGCACAGACGCCTGTCTCACGGAAACCGCGGGCTCCACAGCAGCCTTCTTCCTACACCCTTCCCTCTCTACAACCAGCACTCACACAACCGGTCCATACACCTCCCCACCCTCCACGCTCGCCCTTGAAATACACGGGATCGCCGATGCCATCACATACTTTTAGCCTACCCCCAATACGTTGTCTATAGAGACTCGCAGGCAGCTCTCCGTGCCTTCCATGAAAGAGCCCTCCCTTTCCCTACCCGATCGGCCTTGGATGCCGCCCTCTTCACATTGAGCCCACGACCGGTGACCCTTCGGCGGATCCCTGGTCACATGGGCATCCCCGGCAATGAGCTGGCTCACCAGCTTGCCAGCGAAACTATACACAAGGGCGCCGGGGACCCCATGGACGAGCCCACCAATGGAGCAGGCGGTCAGGGCTTACAATCGCACTGTCGACAAATACTACGCGCTGCAAAAATTGGACTTAGCTTATTTACCACCACCACACCCATCCTTATCGATCCGAGAAACTCGCATTCTTCGCCAAATACAGTTTAATCTCCTACATACTCCAGCCAAACTTTATCTATGCCGGTACACTTCCACACCTCAGTGCCCAAACTGTCCACACACATATGCAGACATAGCTCACTGCCTTACACAGTGCCACGCAGCCTTCCAGTCCCCCGCCTTTCAGTTCCCCCCACACCCACCGTGTCCCTTCTGGCTCGCCTCCCTGGATCTGAGGCTGCGACGTGTCCTCGTCGCCTTGGCCCAGGAAGTACTGAACGCCTAATTGAAAGGATGTTCCAATAAAGGTGTCACACCACCACCACCACCACCTACCCAGTACATGATCTAGCAGCGTAACAAGGACATAACTAAAGCTGACAAGGGAAGAGGAACGAAAGCAATGTTTTGTTTAGACCTCATTAAAGCTTTCTGCAACGTCACCCACAAAGTCATTTTGACAAACTTGCCAAAAATCAACCCCGTACAAAGTACGTACAATTATATCCGATCTTTCCTCACTAAAAGAAGAGCAGTGATAACCGTCGGTACAATGCAGTCTGCCCCAATCACACTACGAAGCAAAGGAACATCACAGGGCTCCGTCCTGTCTCTTTGCTTTTTAATTTCTCCCCCATCAAAATTACCCCCAAAATTTCACAATTACCAGTCCTACATCACACGTCCTAGGCAGATGACATCACGTTTTGGGTAACCAAAGGAAGCGACGGCTACATAGAAGACACTCCAAGAAGCAGTGGACGTCATTGAGGCATGCTCATGGGAATCCGGACACACTTGTTCAGAGCAAAAATCTGAACTCTTCGTGACATGACATAAACAAAGAGGAAGAAGAACTCCGACTCTCCCCCCCCCCCCCCCCGCCCCCGCAAATAAACTCCTATGTCGGTGGACGATCCGCGAAAGAGGTATAAACCATGAGAATACTGGGGTTGTAAGAAAAATTATTCCTCCCATCGTAAACATAGAACCAACATCAAATATTCAAACCATAATAACATCACTTAATATGATCCGTGTGGATAATATTTACGAAAATTGCTTGTTACAATTAACTTATTTTGGTTCGGCAGGTATGGGTAATTTCTTGGTAAGACTTTCATCTCTGTAACACCGCACTCCAATAGTAAACACTAGATGCACTGACACATGGTCCCTACCACATTTTAGAACAGACTACAAATTATAATCTTTGGCTCATAGCCTTCCCGTTTTTCTGGAGAAATTTAAAGACACTTTTGGTTTCAGTCCTAAGCAATTGACAACCTACTTCGTGCAAATATAATCTATCCATAAGTGTGTTCTTATTTAAATATTACACTAGGATTTTCAAACTTTCTGCCTTTTTCAGCTTTTTTCATTGATTTTGTTTATGGATAAACTTTTTTGTTCGGTTTTCATATCGTGCTTCAGTGATGTATGCACTGTATAACCCTTTTAGATGTCATGTTAATGAACTTCTGGAATTTGCCGTTTGCTCCTGCTATGTTGTGCACTGGTTTCCTGGGCCTTTGTCAAGCTGTTTGTACAGCTTTTGGCCCGGGCGTCCATCCACTTATTAGAAAATGAATTTGATTTGATTTGATTTTGATTTGTATTTGCAAGCAACTGGAAAGAATAATGACGCCCTCACTAAGCTAAAACGCGCGGTAGAAGCGACGGCACGGTTAATCAGCCGCATAGCTAATCGGAGACAAGGGATGAGGGAAAGATTTATGCCGACTAGTGCAGGCCTTTGCGCTAAGCAGGATACTTTATGCCACCCCTTGTCTCAAACTTGCGAAAGCAGAAAAGGAGATATTGGATAGCATGATACGACAATCCTAAAAAGCTGCGTTATGACAGCCGCTAAATGCCTCAACCGAAAGGCTTATGAGGTTAGGAATACACAACACCTACAATGAGCTGAAAGAAGCACATTTAATGGCTAAAACAGCGAGATTATCCAATTCCAGAACAGTCGGGAGTATTCTTAGCAGGCTTGGAATTAATTGTGAACATACGAAAAAGACGCTAATGTAGACTTGCTCTGCTACTGTAGGACGGCTTTACTAATCAAACCACTTCCCACAAACATGTACCCCATACAGCATGAGGTAGAAGAGAAGCACGATCCAAAGCTCTACATAAGAAATACGCACACTGCGCTGGAACAATTAATGTAGATTCAGCTGATTACAAACATACGAATGCCTTTGCAATCCTGGCTGTGAACGAGAATGGTGACCACGTCGTCTCAGCAACAATAAAAACCAAATCCTCTGAAGCAGCAGAAGAGGCGGCTATAGCTCTCGCCTTAGCGTACACCCAAGAGAGCATCATTCTGAGCGACTCCAAAACAGCTATCAATAATTTCGCAAAAGTGAGATTTACAAACACCTCTCTTAGAATCCTTAACGCCACCAAATTCGCGCCAAATTATTCCGAACTGATATGAGTGCTAGCCAATTCGGTGCATTTGCGGAACAAGGCAGCCCACAATAAAGCCGGAGGTTTCGTCGTCCGGGCAGTGGATGAGTCTGGTTCCCTGAATTTTACGAAGGACTGCATAATCACATGTCATGATCTCACCAATAATTTTAAACTAGAGAGGAGAGCTTCCCCGCCCACCGGACAAAAGCCTAACTAATGAACAAGAGGTTACGTGGCATCGTCCCAAGACGAGGTCGATACGCACCCCATCACTCATCGCACGCATTTATCCGGATTTATACAAGCCAAACGGTAAACACCGTGGACAACGAGCTAACTACGATCTCATCCTATAGGACTGTAAAATAGAGCCACCTCTGGGTGATCTAGTTACCGATCTGTCTCTCGAGCGGTGGGGGTCCGTGCTGGCTAGCCTTGACTCCGGAACGAGAGTTTTGGCGATGGAGTGGGCTGAGAAAGTTGTCGAGAGCTATGTACTCTCGAACACTTAAGGCGACCTCTTACCAAGCTCTTTCCGGCGAATAAATGCTTTACAATCAATCAATCTTATCCACCGCGGTGATTGAGTGGTTAAGCCGCTCGTCTGCTCTGACAGAGTACCCGGGTTTCGAGACAACCGCCGGGGCCGCGTTTCGATGGAGGCGAAACGCAAAAAAGCGCCCGTGGGCTGTGCGATGTCCGTGCATGGTAAAGATTTCCAGGGGGTGAGAATTATTCCCTAGACCTCCAGCACGGCAACTCTTTCTTCTTATGCTCCCTCCTTTAACCTTCTCTTGCGGCTCGGTTCGGTTGTCCAGCGAAGCATGTGAGACAGTTACTGCGTCATTCCGTTTCCTCAAAACCAGTTGTCTTTTTTTAACGCAGCGGCGTAAACAGCTGGTTAGGTCGAAAATCCGTCGGCGTAGTAATAGTGGCCGGAAATAATTGGGGGCTGCGTAAAATTTGCCGCACAATGTTCCTTTTAGTGTCCTATGAGTCAGCGTTTTGTGCAGCATGAACATACTACTTATAACCTAGCTCGCAGCAGGGATTCGAACTGGCGACCTATATTCGGGAGAACAAGCGACCTATAATCAAGGGCTGCGTAAACAAATCGTATCATGCGCGGTTCAGGTGTCAACCAAGATGAACGAGACTGTTAATGCGTCATTTCCGTTCCTCAAAAAAACGATTTTTGATTTGTCCAATGGGCAAGATGTCGCGCCTAACAGGCGATGCCGTCCCGTGAACTCCGTGGCAGCGCTCCAGCACGCTGTCGCTTTCCACTTTTAAAGGCGAAGCTTAAGCGTGCTCCAAAATTTCTTTTCTCGCTCCCTCCTTCACTTCTTCCTCTACTGCACAGTTCAGGTGTCCTAGAGAGCGTTAATAATAGCCTTGTGGTGGACCTGACCGCAAGTACTGGTGAGTAGGCGCTTCCAGTAATCTAGGACCACTTCTGATGTGTGAGGATGTGGAAATGAGTGGCAGGTGAGTAGTGTGTGTAAACATTCTACAGGTTTGCCGCCTACCATGCAGGTGGAGGGAAATTCATCAGGAAAGTGGGCGCGGAGGAGGATGGGGTATCGAGTTGTGTGGAGTTGAGCCAGTGGGCGACTTGTGTGATTGATAGAGTCGGGGCAGGGAGCGTATGTTCTCCTATTTTCGCGATAGTATGTACGGATATCTCGAAAGAACAGCGAGCACTCCCAAGCATCCGAGGATGCCCTTTCCTCCCAAGCCCGTAAAGTGAGCCCTCGGGCCAGGGAATGACGATCCTCGTTAGCTGGAAGCTCCGCATGTGCTGGTGTCAAAAATGGTGATGGACTAACGGGCTTGCCAAGAGCGCAAAAGGCGGCGTGTGGTTGGGAACACTATGACAATAGCAAAGTTAAGAACTGCCGTGTTAGAGTCCGAGATTATTTTGGTTGCGGGCGTGGAGATCATGGCTAGCGCAATAGCTGTCTCCTCTGCTTCGTTTGTAGAATTGGTCAGAATTCAACCAGCAGTTAGTTTTGCGTGATTGTTTGTCAAGGCTAATACATTGCGATGGCCGAATGAAGAGGTGGCCGCGTCGGCACGGGCTACACTTGGGTTTTCTGTAATCTGTCTATGTGGGGCGTGCACCCTGGCTGTTCAGCGGTTTTCGTCCCTTTCTGGGTGCATGTTTTTAGGCCCAAGTGGCACTAGAATTCTGGATCAAATTGCAGGAGGGGAGGGGGTGCCTTCATGTGAGTCGCAGGCTATCTGGGCTTTGAGCGTCGGCTCGCGTAGTTCTTTATAGGTGTTATGGGCTCCAATCTTAATTACGCGCAGTGTAGAGGTGCTGGCAGGAAGACGTAGAGCTGTTTTCGTGCAACTCTACAGTAAAGCGTATACTTGATCGCGTGCTTTACTAGTGAGGGGCAAGTATGGCCCCACTTATGCAGCTCGAATAGTAACTTATACTCGGATAATGCGAAGAATGTTTCTTTCGGGAAGGCCTGTTCTTCGATGCGCTACACGACGAATGAGTGGAGTAGTTTGTGGAGCGTGAATTTTGAGGGCTTTGAGTATATATCGATGAGCTCTATGGGAATAGACTGTCATTCCTAGCACTGTGATTTGTGTGATTAAGGGAATGGGCTCTGTGCCAAGGGGGAGAGTGATAGGTGGACTCTCACGGTGAGTGGATTTGGGCCTGTAGAGAAAGTGTTGTAATTTCGAGACTGAGCCCGATAAGCCTATCTTCTTCACATGCGTATCAATAGCGATAAAGGGCAACTGTACAGGCTTTAAAAATGGAGGAGCTTGAAAGCGTCGAATGTGTACAACTTGCAGCTAAAGCAAGCGAAGTACTTTTCAGCTAGCATTTGAAATGGTGACGTAACCGTTGATTAAAGTTGCGACGGCCTTCAAGCTATACCGCAACGCACCATGCCAAGCCGGGGGTGACATGATGATGTCATCGAAGGTATCGGTACATTTGCAAAGCATAAACGCCTGCTTTGAAGGAAAAAAACCAACGCCACCGGCGGCAAAGCACGCCGAACATTGTTTTATAACATCCCACAGAGCACTGCAGGGTGTGGCTGACGACAGCGGTAATTTAAAATCATACCTTTCGTTATGTCAGACTGATCTTCACCGCACGCCATCGCTGCTTTGAGGACAAGCGCAAAGTTCAATCGCTGATTACATCACTACTTTCAATGCTAGAGCAAAAAAACTTGGCATGTGTTATCTACAGCCTATATTAATTTGAATCCTTCATTATCGCAAAATTCTCAAAAAGTGGTGCAGTTGCCCTTCAAGCGCAGTCTGGAGATGGATCTCTGTGGCGGCGTCACTGCCTTGGCATGCCCAGACAAGGATGTCATCCGCATAGAGACTGAATGTATGCCTGGAATTTGATAGAGTTGCTGAGGGAGACGAATAAGAGCAATATTTAAAAAAAGGATGGGGGAAAGGACCGCCCTTTGGAAGGTTTGGAAGTGTGTGGGTCACTGCTCAGTTCCTGAGGAAGGCCCTTGTCTAGCTATTCATATGGCCGCCTACATGTAGTGTTTGTAGGTTTTCAAGAATGACAGAGTGCGTGAAATATTTTGGTGAGATCTGCCCCAAGAATAGCGCGTGTGTCGTGAGTTTTTGAATCCAGGCTGTGGTGCTTTAGATGTATGAATATGTTAAGGGTGGCGAGACGCGGACGGAAACTTAACATGCAGGCGGGCAGGAGCTCCCGTATAGAGGTTCAGACTCATGTGTGAACTACACGTCCAGTACTTTCCCCACAGGAGAGGTGAAATAAATAGCTCGGAGATCGGTGGGGAAAAGCGATTTACGTGGTTTTTGGCTGAAGACCCCTTTGGCCTCCTTCCATAGGGGCGGCGGCAGGCTGCTTTTTGCCGCCATTCATCAACGTAATCGGTTAAGGCCAGTATGGGCGGGATGTGAAAGATGCGTAAACCAGTGTTGGTGATTCCCTCGAGTCTGATAGCTGAGGAGGTATTTATGCTCCGGAGCTCTGCCATTACTTCCGCTTCAGTGGCAGGCTGACTTAGAAGGTCATTAGGGAGTCCTTCATAGTCCGGGAAAAGTGTGGGTTGCAAAAGTGGAACCCAAAGTAGCTCTGCTGGCGATGTGGGGGAGGTGCAAATTAGTTTTGTGGGTTTGTTTCTTTGCAGTGCCGTAGATTGAGCTGAGTCTGCTAGATGTCGGAATAGGTACCATGTTTGAGGTAGGCTGATGTTACAATCAAGACGGTTGCACAGGGACTCTCAGTCTTGCCTCCACAGCGCGGCTGCGTGTGCTTCTGTCTTTGTTCCGTCTAGCCAGTCTTCGGGGGAGGGTTCTGTGGGCTGTCAGCACGTTTCAAGGCACGCTTTAGCTTCCCAGAGATGTAGGAGGCGAGTGTCGATGTTCTCTATGGGGCATTCTATAGGAAGTTGCCGTGTGAATGCCTGATCATCTTTCTGCACTTGTACAGTCCATGCAGCAATTTTAGTGATGCGGGAATATGTCCTGTTAGATCTGCACTAACGAAGGAAGCCCCTTTTAGTGAGAGTGAATCTCCTAGGCGGGCATTAAGGCAGGTAATTACTAAGCAGGATTTCGAGGATGTAGAGGTCACTGCCTAAGCCCTCCTTGGTGTTGCACCATGTGGCAGCTGAGGGACACTATGTGAAGGTGCCATATGGTGTGGGGCCCTTGCACACACTACTCCCGATACGGTTGGGGTAAGTGGAGTCAGTGTTAAGAGACAACCCTGCATGCTGTGCTGCCAGCCATACTTTGCGCCTTTCCGGGAGTCATGCGTGTATCCCCATGGTGTATGGGTTGCGTTCACGTCACCTAGAATTAAGAGACGACACTTCGTCGCAACACTGTGAGCCAGTGTGAAAGACTATCTATCAATGTTGTGTTCTAGCCATTTTGAGCGGCCATATATATAGAGGATGAGAGTGGTCTTGGCTCTGTGTGTTAGGGGAATAATTACAGAAGGATATGGTCGATATCCGGTAAAGCTTATGTATGAATAATGGTCGGAGGCGATCACGAGCCATTCTCCTACACCCCCTAACCTCGCTCAGAAGGGAAACGATGCGGGCCGAGAGCAGTACGCAGAGGCGACCAGCAGCGGGCCCCAGAACCTTGGACACGCCTACCGGCATGGCTCAAATTAAACTCTGCAATGCCCGCGGGTTCGCATCCCGGTAGAGTACCGCCAACGAGGAAGACTGCTTTCTCGGCACTGCCCGTGGGTGCGCTATCCGGTAGTGTGCCGCCAACGAGGAATACTGCTTCCTCGGAACTGCCCGTAGGTGCGCCACCTGGTAGTGCGCCGCCAACGAGAGAGACTGCTTGGTCGGCACTGCCCGTGGGTGCGCTGCCCGGTAGCGCACCGACAACGAAGGAGACTGCTTGGTCGGCACTGCCCGTGGGTGCGACGCTCGGTAGTGTACCGCCAACGCGGGAGACTGCTTGGTCGGCACTGCCCGTGGGTGCGCTGCCCGGTAGTGTACTGCCAACGAGGGAGACTGCTTGATCGGCACTGCCCGTGGGTGCGCCGCTTGGTAGTGTACCGCCAACGCGGGAGACTGCTTGGACGGCACTGCCCGTGGGTGCGCTGCCCGGTAGTGTACTGCCAACGAGGGAGACTGCTTGGTCGGCACTGCCCGTGGGTGCGCCGCTCGGCAGTGTACCGCCAACGAGGTAGACTGCTTGGTCGGCACTGCCCGGGGGAGCGCCGCACGGTGGTATACCGCCAACGAGGGAGGCTGCTTCTTCGGCACTGCCCGGGGGAGCGCCGCACGGTGGTATACCGCCAACGAGGGAGGCTCCTTGGTCGGCACTGCCCGGGGGAGCGCCGCACGGTAGTATACCGCCAACGAGGGAGGCTGCTTGGTCGGCACTGCCCCGAGGAGCGCCGCACGGTGGTATACCGCCAACGAGGGAGGCTGCTTGGTCGGCAGTGCCCGAGGGAGCGCCGCACGGTGGTATACCGTAAACGAGGGAGGCTGCTTGGTCGGCACTGCCCGGGGGAGCGCCGCATGGTTTTATACCGCCAACGAGGGAGGCTGCTTGGTCGGCACTGCCCGTGGGTGCGCCGCTCGGTAGTCTACCGCCAACGAGGGAGACTGTTTGGCCGGCACTACCCTTGGGTGTGCTGCCCGGTAGCGCACCAATAACGACAGAGACTGCTTGGTCGGCACTGCCCGTGGGTGCGCTGCCCGGTGGTTTACCGCCGACAAAGGAGACTGCTTGCTCGGCACAGCCCATGGGAGCGCCACCGGGTAGTGTGCTGCCAACGAGGGAGACTGCTTCGTCGGCACTGCCTTGGGTGCGCCGCCCGGTAGTGTACCGCCAACGAGGAAGACTGCTTGGTCGGCACTGCCCGTGAATGCGCGCCCAGTAGTGTACCGCCAACGAGAGAGACTGCTTGGTCGGCACTGCCCGTGGGTGCGCTGCCCGGTAGCGCACCGATAACGAGAGACACTGCTTGGTCGGCACTGCCCGTGGGTGGACTGCCTGGTGGTTTACCGCCGACAAAGGAGACTGCTTGCTCGGCACTACCCGTGGGAGCGTCACCAGGTAGTGTGCTGCCAACGAGGGAGACTGCTTGGTCGGCACTGCCTGGGTGCACCGCCCGGTAGTGTACCGCCAACGAGGGAGACTGCTTGGTCTGCACTGCCCGTGGATGCGCCCCTCGGTAGTGTACCGCCAATGAGGGAGACTGCTTTGTCGGCACTGCCAGTGGGTGCGCCACCCGGTAGCGCACCGATAACGAGAGAGACTGCTTGGTCGGCACTGCCCGTGGGTGCGCTGCCCGGTGGTTTACTGCCGACAAAGGAGACTGCTTGCTCGGCACTGCCCGTGGGAGCGCCACCGGGTAGTGTGCTGCCAACGAGGGAGACTGCTTGATCGGCACTGCCCTGGGTGCGCCGCCCGGTAGTGTACCGCGAACGAGAGTAATTGCTTGGTCGGCTCTACCCGTGGGTGCGCCAGTGGTAGTGTGCCACCAACCATGGAGATTGCTTCGTCGTCATTGCCCGTGGGTGCACCGGCCGGTAGTGTGCCGCCACCCAGGGAGACTGCTTGTTCGGCACTGCCCGTGGGCGTTTCTCCCCGTAGTGCTTATGCACCGACAGAGACTGCTTGTGCATCGCACTGTTTTGAGCTCCTGCTAATTTTTTATTTCCCGCGTCTCAAAGCCCTCTTGAGAGGTGCTCTGTTCGGAGGGTCCCTGTAACACCTCGGAGACCCACTGAGTGTCCTTCATTTCGGAAGTCAAGATATCGATATGCATTCTTTCCGCACCCAGTCAGCTGCCTGGTTAAGCCTGGCGGCTGCTGGGTCGGCCATGACTGACCGCTCAATTGCTGCCGGCCTGTATGCGCGGATCCCCCATCTCCTGACGTCACCTCTGACCTAGACACGGACCCCACCGTTGACAAGCCCGACGACACGGTCATGCCAGATGGACATCATCTACCTGATCATCATGCCGCTTCAGGTTTTTAACCCCGATCCGTTTCGGGCTGAGATTTGATTCCCTAAACGGGCGTGCCGGGCCTCTCCTCGCCACCTGCCGCTTTCTCAGAGATTCCGGCCACCGACCGCCTAGAGCTGGGCACGGAGGAGCAATCTGGTAGCTGGCCACTTCACTTTTAGTGGCGCACGAGGAACTGCTTCCTATCATTATCGACGGGAAAAACAAATCAAAGCAGGGATCTAAGCCACACCAGTGTCCCTGGTATCTACCGTGAACGCTAATGCGCAGCACTTCTTTTCCTGCTCCTTCCGTGACAGGGAGCGCGTCCGCGCTTTCCGCGGCCAAGTTATCGCGTGGTATCGTGTGCTGAAGGTCCTAAGGGCCCGGAATGCCGATGTGTCCGCCAGGGATTCCGAGGCCGAGCCGGTATTTCGCCTTCTGCGGGCCGGACCGGACATTACTAGGACCTTTGCGGCGGCCCTGCCCGGTGTGTGCCGGCCCTCTTCTACCTTTCGGCGATGGTTCAGGCGCAGTGGAGGCGCCCCAACCACACCCAGGGCCCGTTGAGCTCGGGGACTCTACTCCGGCTGAGGAGCCCCATCAAATGTTTTAGCGTCTGTAAGTGCTTCCGACAATGCGGGTCACAAGGTCGCTACCCTCATCAAGTAGGCCATCGACCCAGAGTCTGACGGAATAGGAGCTGTCTCAGTCCGACCCACCCGTTCCGTCATGGTCGTTAAATCCCAGGACCCTGGAAATCTAGAGCGCCAGCAGGCTGCCATCTCCCGGATAGAGGCCACCCGGGATTGTATCAATGTCCTTATGCCTCAGCGACGCAATTCCATACACGCCTGTCCGGGGTTGATCCTGATATACGTCCTCAGGACCTCGTGACTGCGCTCAACTCGCGGAATCGGGCACTCGCTCTCGATCCGAAGAAATGTAAGCTCAGATTATCCTTTACACAGCGCTCTGGGCGACGCGTTCATGTCCTAGAGGTCGACCCTCCCACTTTTCCCCGGCTTCATGAGGCCCGTCGCATCACCGTTGGATCTACCTCTGTTGAGAACCAGGAGGACCTCCACGTCCCGCTGTGTACGTTCTGTGTCCAATACGGTCATGCTCTTAAGGCGTGCCCGCATGCAACAAACCCCTCTAAGGCCTGCTGCACGTGATGCGCGTGGTCGCACTCTCCCGCACAGTGCCTCCGCACTATACAGTACCCTAATGCCAAGTGCACCCCGTGCAACGCGGCTGGGCGCCCCTCTAATCATCTAGCCGGGTATGCCTCCTGCTCAATATTGCAGAAGCGCACTGCTCGCGTTCGCGCCAGGACCGCTTATGGCGCTTAGGGCCGCGGTCGCCCTGCGTCCCACTCCCGCGAACCGCAACGGTGCCACTCTGGTTAAACCTACGGTTTTCTCCACTAATTATTCTTACGTAGTCTTTTTTTCTTGCTGCTCTTTATTACTTGCCTCGTAACTGGTCCTCGCCCCCCCTGCTTCCACCACCGCCACAATCTATTAATCATTCTATCGTTTTTACTCTTTTCAGTCGCTTCCCCAATATTCCATCTACTATGAGTCCACTCTATAAAATGATTACTCCTTTTTTGTCCTGTCTTCACCTCCGACTCACGACGCAGTACACTAACGCTTCTTCGTGTGCCCGTCGCCACAGCACCGCCCCACCTCCACAGGATCCTGTTCCTTCCATTCGCTTCTCATACTTTCCCTTCTCCTGCAGGTGTCGTCCATATATGCTCATTTTCTTCTTCATTTATCTCTGTTCCTATGCCTCCTTACATTGCAATGGCTTGTTTTAGTTTTCTCCAGATCAATCTTGACCATACCCTCCATGCGACGGCTGCCCTCTCGTGTCAATTCCTCTCTTGTCCGTTTTCTCTGGCAGCGGCGGCATAACCTTACCTGGTCGGTAGTGTGGTCTCCGGTCTTCTTAATGGGGTTGCCGTCTTTGCGCATTCACATCCGCGCTCGCTGGTCCTTGCGCGGGATCCTCCTTTACAGGTGTTCCCGATTTACGCCCCCACATTGATTGTCGCGGTGCTCTCCACCTCCTAGTCTGCTTACTTTCTCTTGGTCTCGCTTTACTTCCCGCCGCGCGCCCTATCTCACTCTTCGTTAGATGAACTGCACGAAGTGGCCGCTTTCGTGGCCGGCCACCCCTTAATCCTGGCCGGTGACTTGAACACCAAGCGTGAATGTGGGGCCCCGCACCCTGCGACTCGCATGGCTCGAAACTGGCTGACTTGGCCTTGGCTGACGAACTGAGAGTTTTAAATGATCCTACTTCCACCCCCACATATGATAACTATTACGTGGAGTCGTAGATTGACGTCGCGCTCGCTTCCCCTTCCCTGCTCAGCCCCCGATACACATGGACCGTCTCGGTCCGTCTCTGTCCGAGCACTCTTATATTGAGGCGTAGATTGATCCTCCTTCTCCGAAGCACCACCGCCTAACGGTTGCATCCCAGGCTCGTCTGCTTCAGTGCCTCGCAAGGGACACATAGTTTCCCCGGGTTGCTGGCACAGACCTGCGCTCCTCCGACGCTCTGGAGACCATGGTCAACCGGTTCCACGACCGAGTTACCACGCTGACTGAGCACCACAAGCGCAGGGTTGTGAGTGCTCCGGCATCGAAGCCATTGTGTTCCCCTGAGCTCGCCATCGAGCGGCGCCGCGTTCGAGCATAGCGCCGGCGCTTCCAGTGTTGCTGACACCCATCGCTGCGCCTCTTCTATCGCACCGAGTTTCAGGCGGCACTGGCCTGTTACCGTCGCAGCATCAGGGCGGCGAAGGACTCGGTGTAGCGCCTGGCCTGTCACAATGCGACTCCGAAGAACCTTTTCATCTCACACTTTCAGAAGGCATTCGCCAAACTGCGCGCCCCTTATTCCTACCACCTATGGACACAGGAGGCGGCATTCTGACGATTTGTGTCGTCGAGTCGGAGGCACATTTGCTCCGGACACAGGTCGCCTTTGACAATCGTTTCATAGATTCGCTATTACACGCGTCTATCCATGCATCGGTCGAGTCGCCTTACCATCCTTCTGTACCGCCGGACGTCCCCTTCTCGCTTAACGAGCTTCATTTGCTCGTGAACGTCTTTGGTACGGGCACGGCTCGTGGTTGACGGCGCCTTTGGTTACCGCCCTCTGGCGTGCCCACTCTTCCTTCTTTCTCTTCCTTCTCAACGGTGCCCTCCGTCTCGCCACTGTCCGTCCGCTTGGCGCAGGGGGCGCATCATCTTCCTTCCTAAGCCAAACTGTCTCTCTTCCCTCCCTGCTTCCTACCGGCAATAGTGATGAACTCAGTCCTTGGTAAACTATTAGAACGCCTACTTCACGGTCGTCTTTACTACTTCTTGCACGCTAGGAGCCATCTCCACCCCAACCAGTTTGGGTTTACCCAATCGCGCAACGAAATGCAAGCCCTGGCGTCACTGCGAACGGTCTGGACAATTTCCGCGTATCCGGCACGCCCGCGGTTCTCATATCACTGGATTTTCAGGGTGCATTTGATAGCGTATGACACTCCCTAACCCATCGCTTCTTTTCCTGCCTCGGTCTCCCATCCAACCTCAATCAACTATTGCGCTCCTTTCTTTCCTAGCGCGCGGCAGTCTACCGTACGCTCACTGGTGAGGAGGTGTCTGCCAAACCTGCTCTCGGCCACCCTCATGAATGCCTTGGTTCACCCTTTTTGTGGAACGTAACAATCGCAGACCTTCTCTAGTGTCCAATGCCTCCTGGCGCATCAATACAGGCGAATGCCGACGATATCGTTGTGCCTATTCCGGCCCGCACGCGCCGCAAGCTTGAGCAGTTGTGTGCTGGCGTCCTTGACAGAATAGCCTGTTGGGCCTCGTATTCGTAGGTAACGATATCGTGGACAAAAACATTTTGTATGCTGTTTTCCCATGGCGTGGGCGCAATGGAAAAGCGTAATGCCACCGTACGCTTCTCAGGCCGCCCCTAAAGATTCAAACAGGAACTAAAAGTTTTAGGCGTTGTCATCGACGGCTACTTCACTTTTCTGCCTCATTAACACTTCCTCCGCGACAAGGCAGAGATCCTCACTTCGCGTCTTGTCTCATTTCTATCGTTCCACTGTTCCTTCCCTCACACTTCTCTACGTAGGCTTTACTGCAGGTAATACACTACCATCTTACTTTCGCCGCGCCCGCTTGGTGGCCTCGCAGCGTCAATTCCCGCCTTCGGGAGGAGGTTGTTTCTGCGCAGCGCGTCCCTCTTCTCGCGATCACAGGGGCATCCCGCACAACGCGCACGGTTGTGCTTCAGGTACTCCTCCGGGTACCCCCGCTTCCCTTGGAAGTGGATCGCCTCTGTGCAGATTATTACCTTTTAAACGGTGTAGATCCCGTTACCTTTGGATGTCACACTTACCCACCTTCTGATATCTTGCCCCGCTTTGATCCTTGGTGCGACCATTCTCTCTAGCCCCCCCGTTCTCCTTCGCCCGTCTTACTGTCCCTCTCAGTCCTCCCTTCCAGGTCTTCATGTATTCATGGGCTGTTGTTATACGTCCCACTCTGCGGGTGCTGCTTACATCGGATTCTCGTCTTTCGGCGCATTGCGGAACGTAGGCCGGTTTCGACTGGAGACAGCCTCTAGTGCCTTCTGCGCAGAGGCTGTTGCGTTTCAGGAGGCTTGTTGTATGCCCGGCAAGCCCCTTTCATTCACATTTGCAGCTCTACTCTGATTGCCTTTCTCTCTTTCAGGCTCTTCACTGTCTTTCAACGAACGACTTACGCGTCCGAGACACCAAGCGCACCCTTGACGCCATTTTTCTTCACCTTCCTGTCTTCCTGTATTATGTCCCCGCCCATTGTGGTGTCTGGCGCAACGAGCTTGCGGACTGGGCCGCTTTATGGCGTCGGCGCGCGGCCTCTTGCAGACATCCTGGCTGACGCCTTTGTGAGTGTGCACCCGGATGCGTGCCACTGTACTCAGGCTCTAGTCCCACACCTGGACCGTGGAATATTCTGACACACTCCTGGCCGATTTTGTCACCTCCATTAACCGTCAACCACTCATTTTCCCTCCAACCCCGTTTCTTGTCCCTCTCCTAACTGGCCACGGTCGTTTTTTCTCGTAGTTCCATCGCTTTGCACTCCTTGCTTCGCCTTCCTGACCATGCGGGGCAGCTCTAGGGTATGCTTTCTCTTACCTGCGTGCCTGCCCTCTCACCGCAGACATAGCGGCACGGCTCCTCGGCTATCCGCACTTTCTTTCCCCTCATGACTGCCCGTCTTTGTTAGGTTCCCCTCGGTCTCCTGCTTTGCTTATTCCACGTTTCCTTTTGCGTTTCTTCCTCTGTTTCACCTGTCCCTCGTGTTTATTCCCGCCCAAATCGTTCGTAGGCCTCCCTGCCATTTCTGCGTTTCCCCATGTCTCATATGGCGGTGAGCACCATATGGCCAATTCTGGTCGGCCATGGCCCTGCCCCTGCCTCATGGGCATGTGGTTGGCATGTGGATATTGCCATTTACTCGCCTTACGTGTGCAAGCAGTCTTTGTTTTCTTTGCTTTGCGTTTCTTTTCATGTGTATATTAGTATTTTTCTAATACTATATACACATGAATATACTATATTCATGTATATAGTATATAGTGAATACTATATACACATACTATATACACATCTTATTTTTTTTCTTTTCTTCCTTCTAGGTGCAATATTTTTCATTTTTTACTTCTTTAGTTGATCTTAATTTACCTTATTCTTTTTTTTTCGCTTCTGTACCTGACTTTTGTCATCTATCTTGATTCAGTTTTCTCTTTATTCTTTTTTATGTACCACATCTGTTTTCTGAAGCTCATAATCTAATGTTTTTTCCTTGCGTTGTTTTCTTGTGTCTTCTCACTTCCTACACATCCCAGCACCTTCCCTCGTCCAAGCCGGCTGAAAGCATGTTTGAGGGTTTTGGGCACACAGGACCCATTAGAGTTTCATATTAATTTCAGCCTTCATAATTTTTCAAACTTCAGGGGCGTCTTGCATTCAAAAATCACCTTTGCCCACTCATCATTTCCCTTTTTTTTCTCTTCTACTTGGTTTTTCTAAAATTTTCTCTTGGGCGTTGACCCCTTTTCTTTTATTTTCAACTTGTTCGCCTGCGAAAAACTCTTGTTGGGTGAAGGCTTTCTCTCACATTTAATATTAATTTATTTCATGAGAGTTCAAATTACAGGGGCTTTGCTTTCTCGGCACTGCCCGTGGCAGCGCCGCTTGGTAGTGTGCCACTAACCAGAGAGATGGCATGGTCGGCTCAGCCCGTGGGTGCGCTGCCCGGTAGTTCCCAGCCAACACGGGAGACGGCACGGTCGGCACTCGGCACTGCTTTCTCCACGGCTTGCTCAACAGCCCCGCTTGCTTTGCACTGCCCGTTGGAGAACAACCCGGTAGTGCGCCACCATGGTGGCTCGCCGTACTACTCAGCCACTGAGAGAGATTGCTCCCTGGGTACTGCCCGTTGGTGCGCCGCCCGGTAGTGTGCCGTCAACGAGGGACATGGCTTTATCGGCTCTGCGCGTGGGTGCACCGCTAGGTACTGTGGCGCCGACGATGAAAACGGCTTCCTCAGCACTGCCAGTAGATGCGCCGCCCCGTAGTGCTCAGTCAACGAGAGAGACTGGTCACTGGGTACTGCCCGTAGGTGGGCCACCCTGTAATGCGCCGCCAACGAGGGAGACGGCTTGGTGGGCACTATCCATGGAGGCGCCACCCGGTAGTGTGCCGACAACGATGAAACGGATTGCTCGGCACAGCCCATTGTTGCACCGCCCTGGAGTGCTCAGCCACCGAGAGAGACTGCTCGCTGGGTACTGCCCGTTGGTGGGCCACCCTGTAGTGGACACCAACGACGGAGACGGCTTGGTCGGCTCTGGCCGTGGGTGGACCGCCCGGTAATGTGCTGCCATCAAGGAGGACGACTTGCCCGGCACTGCTCGATGGTGCGACACCCGGTAGTGGGCCGCCAACGAGGGAGACGGCTTGGTCGGCTCGGGCCGTCGGTGGACCGCCCGGTAATGTGCCGCCGTCAAGGAAGACGACTTGGTCGGCACTGCTCGATGGTGCGACACCCGGTAGTGGGCCACCAACGGGGTTGACGGCTTGGTAGGCTCCGGCCGTGGGTGCACCGCCAGGTATTGTACCGCCATCAAGGAAGACGACTTGGTCGGCACTGCTCGATGGTGCGACACCCGGTAGTGGGCCGCCAACGAGGGAGACGGCTTGGTCGGCTATGGCTGTGGGTGGACCGCCCGGTAATGTGCCACCATCAAGGAAGACGACTTGCTCGGCACTGCTCGATGGTGCGACACCCGGTAGTGGGCCGCCAACGAGGGAGACGGCTTGGTCGGCACTCCCAGTGGGTGCGCCGCCCGTTAGTGCACCGCCACAGAGAGGCACGGCTTGGTCGGCCGTGCCCGTGGGTGCGCCACCCAGTAGTTTGCCGCCACAGAGAGACAGTTTGGTCGGCACTGCTCGTGGGTGCGCCTCCCAGTGCGTTATGCCAACGGGGGATACGGCTTGGTCGGCACTGGCCGTGGGTGTGCCGCCCGGTAGTCCGCCGCCATAAAGAGAGAATTCGTTTTTGTCATTACCCGAGGGTCCGCCGCCCGGTAGCGAGCCGCCACAGAGAGGGACGTCTTCGTCGTCATTACCCTTGGGCGCGCCGCCCGGTTGTGCGCCGCCACCGAGAGAGACGGCTTGGTCAGCACTGCCCGTGGGTGCGTCGCCATCGAGAGAGACGGCTTGGTCAGCACAGCCCGTGGGTGTGCCACCACCGAGACGGACGGCTTGGTCAGCACTGCCCATGGGTGCGCCGCCACGGAGAGAGACGGCTTGGTCAGCATTGCCCGTGGGTGCGCCGCCACCGAGAGAGACGGCTTGGTCAGCACTGCCCGTGGGTGCGCCGCCACCGAGAGAGTCGGCTTGGTCAGCACTGCCCATGGGCGCGCCGCCACCGAGAGAGACGGCTTGGTCAGCACTGCCCGTGGGTGCGCCGCCACCGAGAGACGGCTTGGTCAGCACTGCCTGGTAGTGCGCCGCCACCGAGAGAGACGGCTTGGTCAGCACTGCCCGGTAGTGGGCCGCCACCGAGAGAGACGGCTTGGTTAGCACTGCCCGTGGGGGCGCCGCCACCGAGAGAGACGGCTTGGTCAGCACTGCCCGTGGGTGCGCCGCCACCGAGAGAGACGGCTTGGTCAGCACTGCCCGGTAATGCGCCGCCACCGAAAGGGACGGCTTGGTCAGCACTACCAGGTAGTGCGCCGCCACCGAGAGAAACGGCTTGGTCAGCACTGCCCGGTAGTGGGCCGCCACCGAGAGAGACGGCTTGGTCGTCATTACGTGTGGGTGCTCTACCCGGTAGAGCACCGCCACAGAGAGTTACGGTTTGGTCGGCACTGTCTATAGGTTCGCCGCTCTACTCTGCGCCGCCACAGAGGGAGACGGCGTGTTTGGCTCTGAACGTGGGTGCGCCGCCCGGTAGTGCGCCGCCACAGAGAGAGATGGCTCGGACGGCACTGCCCTTGTGTGCGCCGCCCGGTAGTGTGCCGCCACACAGAGAGACGCCTTGGTCGGAAATGCCCTTGGGTGCGCTACCCAGTAGAGTGATGCCAACGAGGGATACGCCTTGGTCGGCACTGCCCGTTGGTACGCCACCCGGTAGTGCGCCGCCACAGAGAGAGACGGCTTGGTCAGCACGGCCCATGGGTAGTGCGCCGCCACAGAGAGAGATGGCTTAGTCGGCACTGCCCGTAGGTGCGCCGCCCAGTAGCAAGATGCCAACGAGGGATACGGCTTGATAGGCAAAGCCCGTGGGTGCGCCGCCACAGAGAGAGAAGACTTGGTCGGCACTCCCTATTGATGCGCCGCCCGGCAGTGCCCCGCCACAAAGAGAGACGGCTTGGTAGGCACTGCCCTTGTGTGTGCCGCCGGGTAGTGTGATGCCAACGAGAGATACGCCTTGGTCAGCACTGCCCGTTGGTGCGCCGCCAGGTAGTGTGCCGCCACAGCGAGAGACGGCTGGGTCGGCAGTGCCCGTGGCTGCGCCGCCCGGTAGTGCCCTGCCACAGAGAAACGGCTTGGTAGGCACTGCCCATGGGTGCGCCGTCCACTAATTTGCAACTATCGAGAAAGACTGCTTCCTGTGCACTGAATCGGGCTAGCGTATGCGATTACCTTGATGTGGCAAGCTGTTCAGGAGTTGTGTACGACGGTCCTGCATAACCAGCAAGATATATTTTTTTAACAGTAATAAACTTTCCTTTTGACAACAGCAATACATGATAGGCCTGCCAATGCCGCCGTGGGCTTGAAGGGCAGTCCCGGCAGGCAGCGAGACCAAAGGGGAATACCGCGAATCCCGCAGTTTGTGTTGAAGCAGTTGATGCAGGAACAAATACAAGAAAAGGTTTAACAGTAGAAAAGGTTTATCACACCCACAGTATCGCGATCAATTGCTTTCTTGCGGGTGACACACCCTGCTTTGCGCTGCGCATTGAAAAGAAGCACTAGCTGTCGCGCATTTGAGCAGGGCGTGCGGAAACTACATTAAAAACAAACACCCTCTCAAAATGCGCCCACAGTCACTTGCAGCTTATTTTATGACATGAGCACTGGGCTGCAACAGGTGCATAGCAATTATTTAACAACAGTTCAGAGAAATAACTTTTGTTTTTTATTTGATTACGTGAACACTCTTATTGATCGCAATATTTAATCACATGAATGATAATGTAGTGCTAATAACAGTTTTTTCCAGGAGATGATAACAAATAGTTTTCAAGTCTTTGACCACCAAAGCGTGGTGAGGCAGGGACACCTAACGGCCATTTGACGAACCGGTAACGAACTGGCGTTGCGACGTTGGTGGGGTGCACGGAGGAAGGTGGGGGCGGTGGTAGCAGCAACCACTGTATAAGAGGAATTAGCGTCGTTTACTTTGTTCGTGACATCCGTTGGACCTCGGAGGCACTCTTCGTGCTCCTGCAACTAGGGATGAACAATATCCCTACACGCACGATCAGCGTCTCCGAGGCGCTGCATCAGCGTGGGAAACAGACGTTGCTGTCGTCACCCTCAATGTCAGTGAGTTTTATGTGCAGTGTTGGTTAGATATCGCGCTCCTGTTCCGTTGTTGCTGCGCTCCGGGTTACTGGGACGCGGAAGAGAAAGGAAGTGAATCTGACTGTCGGAGCAGAATACACTAACGCATGAATTGATGACCGACTTTAATCGCTAAGTGAAATGAAATGCATGTGCAGGTCCTGGCGCAACGATTGGGGAGCGCTCAGTTTCAGAACGGTTCGTGAACAGCTCGAAAAACACAGCTTCTGCGCCATCCGCACGCACTGATTTTCGGTTTGTTATTATCTTTCTCCGGCCGCACTCTCATCGAGCACTTCGCATCCGAGGTGGGAAAACTTAATTTTGTCACAAGCACGCAGAGATGGTTCCCTGCCAGATGGTCATCAGTCCACGACTGACGGCGACCTGGGTGGCTCACTTCCCGGTCCGGACCTGGACGGCCGGGTCTAAGCTGGCCCACACAGCCTCCCACTGCTCAATAGAATGATCCTGCAGCAGAGCCACATGAGGCGGCTCTTGCATTCCACAGGATATGATCATATATCGCCGGGTCATCACAACCTATCTACTCCGGCTTCGCCTGTCGCGGATATAGTCAGCTGAGTATATACGGAATTAGGAGCAATTTCGTCCGGAGTCCTCTGCAAAGACTTCTGCTCCTTGACCAAAGTCTTATCCGGCGGCGGAAAAACCCTCCTGCTCAAATTGTAGTGATTGGTAACGTCATGGAGGGATACCAGCCAACCTCTCCTGTACCCTCCCAGAACAGCCGATTCACCTGCTCGGTTGACGAAACCTCGTGCTCGTGCGTGAGTTGTCTCGTATCCCTGGTTTTCGGAGTGAATCGGCACCAATACCACCTTAACTTCTCATACCTCCACGTCTGAGTCGGCACAAAAGTCGAGATGCCGCAGCCGATTGCCTGCCTCTCGCAAAATTGCAGATGGACGTTTTCAAGTCACTGAAAATTAGATCAGCTTCTGTGCTTGCTATTGCTTGAGTGATTACCGTCTCCTCCGCCGTCTCGGAGGACCTGGTTCTGACCGTCCCGGAAGCGATCGTGCCTCTACTACTGTTATGGCAAACGCTCGCCTGTTTCCATACTCAGCCGCGTCCACGTAGGCAGCTCCTTCATATTTCCCATACCTTGCATAGAGCGCTTGCGCCCTCGCCTTTTTTCTGTCTTTATTATGCACCGAATGCATGTTTCTCGGCAAAGGTATGAGGTAAAACCCCTTGCGTACGCCTTTAGTAGCTGTCGTTTCCTATCTCCCCGCTGAGCTTCCACCCCTATGCCGATCTTCTCTAGAATGTTTCTCCCAGCCCCCATTTTCGAGAGCCTCGACATCTGCATCGTTAGATGCGCCTCCTCTAACTCATCCAAGGAGTTGTGCATCGCCAGACTTCTTAAACCATCCGTCGATTCGTTGTTAAGTAGGTCCAAGCAACCTTGTACACTTGCCTGATCATGGCTTCTGCCTTACCCATCTCCGTGACATGCAGCTCAATGGTGCTGCGAAACACTGTTTGAAAAGATGTCTGCTATGCTTCAGGCGGATTCTTTATGTCAAGCAGATGCTGACTCAAAAGAAATTGCAGGAATCGGGGCAGAGGAACAGAAGTTATAAATGAAATTTCAAAATCCACACAAACACAGTGCTGCCCTGAAGTCGATTTTAGCGGGGCTTCTCATTCCTATTTCGTTCTCCCAATTAGAGAGGACCAATCAAAGCAGCCTATCTGAGCACGTACCGGAAGTTTGCACATCATGGTTGGCTGTTCGCTGTAACTCATTCTTGCCAAGGCTGGAAGCATCGTTTCCATGGTTACAACAACCATGTGGACGCCCAGCTGGTCCAGCGAGGATTCATCGTCACGTCGATGGCACAGATGGGAACATTGATCAATGGTATTCCCTAACTTATTCAAACTCGAGCGAGCATAGAGTTTCTTACTATTACCTAGAGGGAAAGCTGGCAGCCCATCTATGGGAGTTTGCATGGCCACCCCTCGAGACCACTTCAGCCACCATGGGCGCTCAAAGCATCATGGGGCGGTGAGCTACTTGTTGCGGAACTGCAAGTTTTGGCCAAAAAATAATAGAAAAATTAAGCTGTTTGATAACTACAAACGTCCTAATATTCAATATCTTGTCTAATGATTGCAACAAACGAGCAGAAAAGCATTTAAGTGCAAAGTTTGCCCAAAATAAGAGACGACTCGCTCTCCTATTAACCTAGTAATGAACACTATAAAAACTAATATTTCGTAATGAACAGGCGCAGTTTTAAAAGTAAATATGTTTTCAAAAAAGATGCTGTTGCTTAAATATTATAAGAGGTTTTTTAATAACATTTCGGAAAAGTGAAACCTTTTCTTGGCGTCGTGTGTCGTCGCGTTTTCACTACTATGAGTTTTGCACACTGCGTTCGCGGGAAAGTCGTCTACGCACACACGAACAGAGTTTTCGGAATGAAACGTCTTAGTAGTGCCACTCCATGTTTCCGAAAAATTACGACTGAGCCGCAACAAGTAGCTCACCGCCCCATGATGCTTTGGGCGTCCATGGTGGCTGAAGTGCAGCGCCGCCAGCTTTCCCTCTACGTAATAGTAAGAAACTCTATGCGAGCGAGAGGTACTTTTTAGCATTGCACGTGCCGCAACCCCCCCTCACCCCCCTCCGCGTACCGTGCCCTACCACTCGGCGCTGATGATGGGAACGTGGCGCCATCTGGCTGCCGCGCCCGGTGCTCCTTCTCAAGATGCCGATGCGCAATGGTAAATGTGAAACGTTCGTCTTTTTTATTTGTGTCCTTTTTTGGGACCGAAACGGACGCTTGTAGAATGCAATGGCTCGATCAGATAGATTTCCCCAAGCCGTTCTCAGATACAGCGCTGTTTCCTGTTTCATACATGTGTACAGAGAGGTATAATGAATGCCTGAACCAGTTTACGCATGTCTCTGTCGTTCGCCCCCTCATCCGGTTGGATATTCTCTTAATCGGTTTCACCGTCGCATGGACTATGTTCTTGAGTCGCTCGCCTTATTCCTTCTGCTCACCTGCAAGTACAACCCCGAGGTTCGGACCGTCGGGACCTCAGCGACCACCAGCCCACTCATCTCACTTCCAGCGGAGGCGGTTGGAGGTAGCGCCTCGCCTGTATTAGCCTTGGTCTGTCTCGCACCGCAAGGAGCTCCGACTTGGATTGTGAGCAAGATAGTCCAGCCTCAAGCCCAGCGAGCTCCTCTATAACATTTAATGCCCGTTGCAGCGTATGTTCCAGCTGGCCATCTCTGCCCCTGGTAACCCGTAACGTAATATCGCCCGCGTAAAACGTGTGTTTAGCCTCAGTATGATCTCCAGCCTCGGCAGTAACTTAATTAAAGCAAGACTAAACATGAACGGTGACAGCACCGAACCCTGCTGTGTCCCCCTTCCCCCCAGATGGAAGGAGTCGGACTTAATTTCCCCCAGCAAAATTGTGAGCAGTTCTACCGTTACGCAAAGATTCAATATATCGGAAGGTCCTGCCTACTCGGTTTATGTGCGAAAGGTTGTTTAAAATGGCCTCGTGAGCGACATAATTGAAAGCCTTATTCAGGTCATCTCAAAATGAGTTTAGTCCCCGTAGCATACTCTTGGTCCACTGTGTTCCTCTTAAGCAGTATCATAATGTCTTGCGCTGAGAAGTTGGGCCTAAAGTCAAACATTCTGGGCGAAATCAGCTCACCATCCTCTACATTGTCCTGAAGCCTGCTGCGAACCACATGCTTAATAATAATAATAATAATAATAGTTTATTTTTCCTCTTTTACAAAGGAAAGGAGCAGCCACGAAAAAAGCTGCTTCAGAGAGCAGCTTGACGGGGTGACTGCCCCCTTTCTGACGGCATTTGGCAGCGCAGGATAAATGAACTGATTGAATTTTTACATCAATAAATCAAAATTGAAAGAAATTTGAGTTAAAAAGCACAAAAAGAAAAATCAAAGTACATCATGTACATAGCACTAAATGAGGACATGGACAAACTGTTCACAAAAACATTTGACGGAATTGTTTCAGGGAAACAACTGTAAAATCTTTCCGACTATTGCGTGAGTGCTGATTGAGTAAAACAGGAAGCCTGCTTCCCCAAACACGAGGTCAGCGATATTGGGTGTAGGTTCTCTATGCATAGCTTCTTTCCAGGCTTGGGAATAAATGTGATTCGAGCATGTTTCCACTCAGGCGGCAGCTCTCCTTCATGCCAGCATTTATTCTTAAAATCCATGAGTGCCCCACCGACTTGTATTCCAAGTTTCCCAAACCCTTATTCGTGCCTCCGTCGGGGCCCGGCGCTGACGTGGTGCGGAGCTGCCCCATTTCAAATTTAGCTTCCGTCAGCGTAAAATTCGCGTCTAGTTCCGCTTTCTTCTTTGCCTGTAGTCGGGTAGTCGACCTTCTGTCGTTTTGTTAATGTATATACCCTTGAGGTCCTTCAGAAAACCATCCACGGACACTGCGTGTTGATGTAATAGCCGCGCCATCTGGTTTCTCTGCATCGATTTAGTTTGCGTCGAATCAAGAAGATGCCGCATAAGTTGGCATGTCTTCTTCACTCAAACTGCCAATTTATGAGATCTCAAACCTGTCCCCATTGTCCCTGGAGAGCAAGCGTATGCGCCTCAATACTGTAGTGAATGAAATGGGTTTTATACAGGAGAAGGCTGGACGGAATTCAGCTGGCCGCAAACGGCAGAGCCCAGGTCAGTCTGCGCGCGCCTCCCTCTTCTTCCTCCAAGTCCTCAGTAAGCCGCTGCGCGGCGTAACATTTTTCCCGTGGGCAGACAATTCTCGTCCTCGAGAAAGTCAGGCAGATCGACGCTGGCAGCGCTTCAAGCGGGCCACATGAACGACTTGTGTCTTGCGGGAACGGCGTTTATCCGTCGTCACCATGGCGATGACGTAATTCACGTCATTCAATCGGTCGAACACGACGAAGGGGCCATCGTACTTATGCAGAAACTTCTGATATAATCCTCGCCTGCGGGTTGGCGTCCAAAGCCACACAAATTCTCCAGGAGAGTAAGTTAATGCCCGATGATGTAAGTCCTAGTACTCTTTTGAGCAGCGTTGAGAGGCCAGTGTGTGTAAACGGGCTATACGACGGGCTTCTTCGGCACGGCAGAGTATCTGGGCAACGGACGCGTTGTCGTTGGGGAAAACAGGAAGATGATATCGAGGAAAACGCGGGCAGTTCGGGCATACAGCAAATAGAAGGTACAATATCCGGTGACCTCATGATTGCCGTGTTATAAGCGTATGTCCCATATGGCAACACGGCGTCCCAGTTGCGATGGTCAGACGAGACGTACGACGATGGTCAGACGAGAGGAGAGTAAACCGCTACGCGGCGTAACAATATCTTTCTGTAGCTTAGCAATCCCTCTTCTCAAAGCACCGCTGCGGCTTTTCTTCCTCAATTTTCTTTGGAGACTGTTGTGCGCCACCCACATGTTGAGATGCTTAGAATCGGAAATATGTCCCTCCTACCGCACTGGGACCTCCTCCATGATTTCTGTTGCGTCCTCTTTGAGAGCCTCCATCCATGCCCCCAAGTCCACAATCTCTATAGCTGTGTTTTCCCTGATCTTCCTGAATTTACCCCAGTCCGTGATGTTATTTCCATCACCCTGTATTTGTGCTTCGCTGCCCGAAACACAATGGGCAGGAGTTAGTGATCACTACCGAGCGCATGCCCAGCTTTTGTCCATTTCGCTTTCCGGATCCCCGCACGAACGTTAGATTCGGACAGATGTCCACGTTTATTCTGTTTCCGATCCGTGTGTGATACCATTTTTCAGATGCAATTTCCCGTTTGCAAGATGCAACGTTTATCGTTATGAACTGGTTCGATAAAAATGTAATTAATGTGAAGTCTCCAAAACACAGCTCATCTGTTTCCACAATCCCCTGAAGAAAGTTAGCTTAAACCTTCCACTGCAGGTCCATCTTCTTCCCGCTCTCCTTGTACCTGCTCGCCAGTTCCACATGTTTCGTTAAATACCTTGCTGTCTTACTTGACAGTGACTTCCCCTGACTTCCCACCTCACTTATCTATGTTCTATGCTTTGTTCAGTTTCAAGAATATTATATAGTGTTAGATATTATATGCCATTGTGAGATCGTAAATGTATTTTACATGCTTTGGGTTATAGAATACTCCGGTATGGGATTACGCCCTTTGGTCACTGCGCGATTCGTTGGAAAAACACAATAAACTCAATCCTTCGATGTATTAGCATAGATTTAGCTATGGCCTTCCGGCACTGGCCTTTTCAAAACCTTAAGGTGTTCAAATTTTAACACATCTGTTCACTGAAACGGCTATCCTGAGACATTTCTCGTCCCACAAGTATAAAGTTGAATATGTTTTTGCGCGTTGCCTCTGGCCTTATTACGTTTTCGGGTGCCTCGCTGCTCAATCAGATACGCTCAGCACACACGTAATTATTTCATGCCATCTTGCCTAAGTCAATTACCATCTAGTACGTTGCGCGCGAAAATAAAGTTCGAACTGACACAGATTCTCCGTCCCGTTAACCTTTAGTACTCCAGCCTTAAAATCTTTTTTCCTTGCTTTTCAGCTCATTTAAATTATAACTAACTGCGCAAAATAGAGGTTTTAGAGGATCTACTGTTGTGCCACTGATTCAGCTGACGTGTAACAATAGTGCGCTTACACAGGAATTCATGGCTTTGATATCCTGTAATACTGCGGTTGTAAGAATATCTGTTCCATTTCCGTCTCGATCCCAATTGTTATTGTTTACTTTGCTCACAAATATTGCCTGTTTTGATGTATTATTCATTGCATGACACTGTTTTGACTATTCTGTTTTAGGAGTGTTACATCACATTACATTTCGGCGTAAGCAATTTGTTTTGTTTCTATAATTTCTCTTCACATCACTGTTAAACCTTTTCTTGTATTTGTTCCTGCATCAACTGCTTCAACACAAACTGCGGGGTTCGCGGTATTCCCCTTTGGTCCCGCTGCCTGCGGGACTGCCCTTCAAGCCCACGGCGGCATTGGCAGGCCTATCATGTATTGCTGTTGTCAAAAGGAAAGTTTATTACTGTTAAAAAAATATATCTTGCTGGTTATGCAGGACCGTCGTACACAACTCCTGAACAGCTTGCCACATCAAGGTAATCGCATACGCGAGCCCGATTCAGTGCACAGGAAGCAGTCTTTCTCGATAGTTGCAAATTAGTGGACGGCGCACCCATGGGCAGTGCCGACCAAGCCGTTTCTCTGTGGCAGGGCACTACCGGGCGGCGCAGCCACGGGCACTGCCGACCCAGCCGTCTCTCGCTGTGGCGGCACACTACCTGGCGGCGCACCAACGGGCAGTGCTGACCAAGGCGTATCTCTCGTTGGCATCACACTACCCGGCGGCACACACAAGGGCAGTGCCTACCAAGCCGTCTCTCTTTGTGGCGGGGCACTGCCGGGCGGCGCATCAATAGGGAGTGCCGACCAAGTCTTCTCTCTCTGTGGCGACGCACCCACGGGCTTTGCCTATCAAGCCGTATCCCTCGTTGGCATCTTGCTACTGGGCGGCGCACCTACGAGCAGTGCCGACTAAGCCATCTCTCTCTGTGGCGGCGCACTACCCATAGGCCGTGCTGACCAAGCCGTCTCTCTCTGTGGCGGCGCACTACCGGGCGGCGTACCAACGGGCAGTGCCGACCAAGGCGTATCCCTCGTTGGCATCACTCTACTGGGTAGCGCACCCAAGGGCATTTCCGACCAAGGCGTCTCTCTGTGTGGCGGCACACTACCGGGCGGCGCACACAAGGGCAGTGCCGTCCGAGCCATCTCTCTCTGTGGCGGCGCATTACCGGGCGGCGCACCCACGTTCAGAGCAAAACACGCCGTCTCCCTCTGTGGCGGCGCAGAGCCGAGGGGCGAACCTATAGGCAGTGCCGACCAAACCGTAACTCTCTGTGGCGGTGCTCTACCGGGTAGAGCACCCACACGTAATGACGACCAAGCCGTCTCTCTCTGTGGCCGCGCACTACCGGGCGGCGCACCCACGTTCAGTACCGACCACTCCGTGTCTCTCTGCAGCGGCGCACAGCCGGGCGGCGCACCCACGGGCAGTGCTGACCAAGCCGTCTCTCTCGGTGGCGGCGCACCCACGGGCAGTGCTGACCAAGCCGTCTCTATCGGTGGCGGTGCATTACCAGGCAGTGCAGACCATGCCGTCTCTCTCAGTGGGGGCGCACCCACGGGCAGTGCTGACCAAGCCGTCTCTCTCGGTGGCGGCCCACTACCGGGCAGTGCTGACCAAGCCGTCTCTCTCGGTGGCGGTGCACTACCGGGCAGTGCTGACCAAGCCGTCTCTCTCGGTGGCGGTGCACTACCGGACAGTGCTGACCAAGCCGTCTCTTTCGTTGGCGGCGCACCCACGGGCAGTGCTGAAAAAGCCCTCTCTCTCGGTGGCGGCGCACCCACGGGCAGTGCTGACCAAGCCGTCTCTCTCGGTGGCGGCGCACTACCGGACAGTGCTGACCAAGCCGTCTCTGCCGGTGGTGGCGCATCCACGGGCAGTGCTGACCAAGCCGCCTCTCTCGGTTGCGGCGCCCCCACGGGCAGTGCTGACCAAGCCGTCTCTCTCGGTGGCGGCCCACTACCGGGCAGTGCTGACCAAGCCGTCTCTCTCGGTGGCGGCGCACTACTGGGCAGTGCTGACCAAGCCATCTCAATCGGTTGCGGCGCCCCCACGGGCAGTGCTGACCAAGCCGTCTCTCTCGGTGGCGGCCCACTACCGGGCAGTGCTGACCAAGCCGTCTCTCTCGGTGGCGGCCCACTACCGGGCAGTGCTGACCAAGCCGTCTCTCTCGGTGGCGGCGCACTACAAGGCAGTGCTGACCAAGCCGTCTCTCTCGGTGGCGGCGCACCCACGGGCAGTGCTGACCAAGCCGTCTCTCTCGGTGGCGGCGCGCCCATGGGCAGTGCTGACCAAGCCGACTCTCTCGGTGGCGGCGCACCCACGGGCAGTTCTGACCAACCCGTCTCTCTCGGTGGCGGCGCACCCACGGGCAATGCTGACCAAGCCGTCTCTCTCCGTGGCGGCGCACCCATGGGCAGTGCTGACCAAGCCGTCCGTCTCGGTGGTGGCACACCCACGGGCTGTGCTGACCAAGCCGTCTCTCTCGATGGCGACGCACCCACGGGCAGTGCTGACCAAGCCGTCTCTCTCGGTGGCGGCGCACAACCGGGCGGCGCGCCCAAGGGTAATGACGACGAAGACGTCCCTCTCTGTGGCGGCTCGCTACCGGGCGGCGGACCCTCGGGTAATGACGAAAACGAATTCTCTCTTTATGGCGGCGGATTACCGGGCGGCGCACCCACGGCCAGTGCCGACCAAGCCGTATCCCCCGTTGGCATAACGCACTGGGAGGCGCACCCACGAGCAGTGCCGACCAAACTGTCTCTCTGTGGCGGCAAACTACTGGGTGGCGCACCCACGGGCACGGCCGACCAAGCCGTGTCTCTCTGTGGCGGTGCACTAACGGGCGGCGCACCCACTGGGAGTGCCGACCAAGCCGTCTCCCTCGTTGGCGGCCCACTACCGGGTGTCGCACCATCGAGCAGTGCTGAGCAAGTCGTCTTCCTTGATGGCGGTACATTACCGGGCGGTGCACCCACGGCCAGAGCCGACCAAGCCGTCTCCCTCGTTGGCGGCCCACTACCGGGTGTCGCACCATCGAGCAGTGCCGACCAAGTCGTCTTCCTTGACGGCGGCACATTACCGGGCGGTCCACCGACGGCCAGAGCCGACCAAGCCGTCTCCCTCGTTGGCGGCCCACTACCGGGTGTCGCACCATCGAGCAGTGCCGGGCAAGTCGTCCTCCTTGATGGCAGCACATTACCGGGCGGTCCACCCACGGCCAGAGCCGACCAAGCCGTCTCCGTCGTTGGTGTCCACTACAGGGTGGCCCACCAACGGGCAGTACCCAGCGAGCAGTCTCTCTCGGTGGCTGAGCACTCCAGGGCGGTGCAACAATGGGCTGTGCCGAGCAATCCGTTTCATCGTTGTCGGCACACTACCGGGTGGCGCCTCCATGGATAGTGCCCACCAAGCCGTCTCCCTCGTTGGCGGCGCATTACAGGGTGGCCCACCTACGGGCAGTACCCAGTGACCAGTCTCTCTCGTTGACTGAGCACTACGGGGCGGCGCATCTACTGGCAGTGCTGAGCAAGCCGTTTTCATCGTCGGCGCCACAGTACCTAGCGGTGCACCCACGCGCAGAGCCGATAAAGCCATGTCCCTCGTTGACGTCACACTACCGGGCGGCGCACCAACGGGCAGTACCCAGGGAGCAATCTCTCTCAGTGGCTGAGTAGTACGGCGAGCCACCATGGTGGCGCACTGCCGGGCTGTTCTCCAACGGGCAGTGCAAAGCAAGCGGGGCTGTTGAGCAAGCCGTGGAGAAAGCAGTGCCGAGTGCCGACCGTGCCGTCTCCCGTGTTGGCTGGGAACTACCGGGCAGCGCACCCACGGGCTGAGCCGACCATGCCATCTCTCTGGTTAGTGGCACACTACCAAGCGGCGCTGCCACGGGCAGTGCCGAGAAAGCAAAGCCCCTGTAATTTGAACTCTCATGAAATAAATTAATATTAAATGTGAGAGAAAGCCTTCACCCAACAAGAGGTTTTCGCAGGCGAACAAGTTGAAAATAAAAGAAAAGGGGTCAACGCCCAAGAGAAAATTTTAGAAAAACCAAGTAGAAGAGAAAAAAAGGGGAAATGATGAGTGGGCAAAGGTGATTTTTGAATGCAAGACGCCCCTGAAGTTTGAAAAATTATGAAGGCTGAAATGAATATGAAACTCTAATGGGTCCTGTGTGCCCAAAACCCTCAAACATGCTCGCAGCCGGCTTGGACGAGGGAAGGTGTGGGATGTGTAGGAAGTGAGAAGACACAAGAAAACAACGCAAGGAAAAAACATTAGATTATGAGCTTCAGAAAACAGATGTGGTACATAAAAAAGAATAAAGAGAAAACTGAATCAAGATAGATGACAAAAGTCAGGTACAGAAGCGAAAAAAAAAGAATAAGGTAAATTAAGATCAACTAAAGAAGTAAAAAATGAAAAATATTGCACCTAGAAGGAAGAAAAGAAAAAATAAGGTGCAAATCAAAAACAAAGAAAAATACTAAATATACACATGAAAAGAAACGCAAAGCAAAGAAAACAAAGACTGCGTGCACACGTAAGGCGAGTAAATGGCAATATCCACATGCCAACCAAATGCCCATGAGGCAGGGGCAGGGCCATGGCCGACCAGAATTGGCCATATGGTGCTCACCGCCATATGAGACATGGGGAAACGCAGAAATGGCAGGGAGGCCTACGAACGATTTGGGCGGGAATAAACAGGAGAGACAGGTGAAACAGAGGAAGAAACGCAAAAGGAAACGTGGAATAAGCAAAGCAGGAGACCGAGGGGAACCTAACAAAGACGGGCAGTCATGAGGGGAAAGAAAGTGCGGATAGCCGAGGAGCCGTGCCGCTATGTCTGCGGTGAGAGGGCAGGCACGCAGGTAAGAGAAAGCATACCCTAGAGCTGCCCCGCATGGGCAGGAAGGCGAAGCAAGGAGTGCAAAGCGATGGAACTACGAGAAAAAACGACCGTGGCCAGTTAGGAGAGGGACAAGAAACGGGGTTGGAGGGAAAATGAGTGGTTGACGGTTAATGGAGGTGACAACAACGGCCAGGAGTGTGTCAGAATATTCCACGGTCCAGGTGTGGGACTAGAGCCTGAGTACAGTGGCACGCATCCGGGTGCACACTCACAAAGGCGTCAGCCACGATGTCTGCAAGAGGCTGCGCGCCGACGCCATAAAGCGGCCCAGTCCGCAAGCTCGTTGCGCCAGACACCACAATGGGCGGGGACATAATACAGGAAGACAGGACGGTGAAGAAAAATGGCGTCAAGGGTGCGCTTGGTGTCTGGGACGCGTAAGTCGTTCGTTGAAAGAGAGTGAAGAGCCTGAAAGAGAGAAAGGCAATCAGAGTAGAGCTGCAAATGTGAATGAAAGGGGCTTGCCGGGCATACAACAAGCCTCCTGAAACGCAACAGCCTCTGCGCAGAAGGCACTAGAGGCTGTCTCCAGTCGAAACCGGCCTACGTTCCGCAATGCGCCGAAAGACGAGAATCCGATGTAAGCAGCACCCGCAGAGTGGGACGTATAACAACAGCCCATGAATACATGAAGACCGGGAAGGGAGGACTGAGAGGGACAGTAAGACGGGCGAAGGAGAACGGGGGGGCCAGAGAGAATGGTCGCACCAAGGATCAAAGCGGGGCAAGATATCAGAAGGTGGGTAAGTGTGACATCCAAAGGTAACGGGATCTACACCGTTTAAAAGGTAATAATCTGCACAGAGGCGATCCACTTCCAAGGGAAGCGGGGGTACCCGGAGGAGTACCTGAAGCACAACCGTGCGCGTTGTGCGGGATGCCCCTGTGATCGCGAGAAGAGGGACGCGCTGCGCAGAAACAACCTCCTGCCGAAGGCGGGAATTGACGCTGCGAGGCCACCAAGCGGGCGCGGCGAAAGTAAGAGGGGGTGTATTACCTGCAATAAAGCCTACGTAGAGAAGTGTGAGGGAAGGAACAGTGGAACGATAGAAATGAGACAAGACGCGAAGTGAGGATCTCTGCCTTGTCGCGGAGGAAGTGTTAATGAGGCATAAAAATGAAGTAGCCGTCGATGACAACGCCTAAAACTTTTAGTTCCTGTTTGAATCTTTAGGGGCGGCCTGAGAAGCGTACGGTGGCATTACGCTTTGCCATTGCGCCCACGCCATGGGAAAACAGCATACAAAATGTTTTTGTCCAGGATATCGTTACCTACGAATACGAGGCCCAACAGGCTATTCTGTCAAGGACGCCAGCACACAACTGCTCAAGCTTGCGGCGCGTGCGGGCCGGAATAGGCACAACGATATCGTCGGCATTCGCCTGTATTGCTGCGCCAGGAGGCATTGGACACTAGAGAAGGTCTGCGAATGTTACGTTCCACAAAAAGGGTGAAACAAGGCATTCATGAGGGTGGCCGAGAGCAGGCTTGGCAGACACCTCCTCACCAGTGAGCGTACGGTGGACTGCCGCGCGCTAGGAAAGAAAGGAGCGCAATAGTTGATTGAGGTTGGATGGGAGACCGAGGCAGGAAAAGAAGCGATGGGCTAGGAAGTGTCATACGCTATCAAATGCACCCTGAAAATCAAGTGATATGAGAACCGCGGGCGTGCCGGATACGCGGAAATTGTCCAGACCGTTCGCAGTGACGCCAGGGCTTGCATTTCGTTGCGCGATTGGGTAAACCCAAACTGGTTGGGGTGGAGATGGCTCCTAGCGTGCAAGAAGTAGTAAAGACGACCGTGAAGTAGGCGTTCTAATAGTTTACCAAGGACTGAGTTCATCACTATTGCCGGTAGGAAGCAGGGAGGGAAGAGAGACAGTTTGGCTTAGGAAGGAAGATGATGCGCCCCCTGCGCCAAGCGGACGGAAAGTGGCGAGACGGAGGGCACCGTTGAGAAGGAAGAGAAAGAAGGAAGAGTGGGCACGCCAGAGGCCGGTAACCAAAGGCGCCGTCAACCACGAGCCGTGCCCGTACCAAAGACGTTCACGAGCATATGAAGCTCGTTAAGCGAGAAGGGGACGTCCGGCGGTACAGAAGGATGGTAAGGCGACTCGACCGATGCATGGATAGACGCGTGTAATAGCGAATCTATGAAACGATTGTCAAAGGCGACCTGTGTCCGGAGCAAATGTGCCTCCGACTCGACGACACAAATCGTCAGAATGCCGCCTCCTGTGTCCATAGGTGGTAGGAATAAGGGGCGCGCAGTTTGGCGAATGCCTTCTGAAAGTGTGAGATGAAAAGGTTCTTCGGAGTCGCATTGTGACAGGCCAGGCGCTACACCGAGTCCTTCGCCGCCCTGATGCTGCGACGGTAACAGGCCAGTGCCGCCTGAAACTCGGTGCGATAGAAGAGGCGCAGCGATGGTGTCAGCAACACTGGAAGCGCCGGCGCTATGCTCGAACGCGGCGCCGCTCGATGGCGAGCTCATGGGAACACAATGGCTTCGATGCCGGAGCACTCACAACCCTGCGCTTGTGGTGCTCAGTCAGCGTGGTAACTTGGTCGTGGAACCGGTTGACTATGGTCTCCAGAGCGTCGGAGGAGCGCAGGTCTTTGCCAGCAACCCGGGGAAACTATGTGTCCCTTGCGAGGCACTGAAGCAGACGAGCCTGGGATGCAACCGTTAGGCGGTGGTGCTTCGGAGAAGGAGGATCAATCTACGCCTCAATATAAGAGTGCTCGGACAGAGACGGACCGAGACGGTCCATGTGTATCGGGGGCTGAGCAGGGAAGGGGAAGCGAGCGCGACGTCAATCTACGACTCCACGTAATAGTTATCATATGTGGGGGTGGAAGTAGGATCATTTAAAACTCTCAGTTGGTCAGCCAAGGCCAAGTCAGCCAGTTTCGAGCCATGCGAGTTGCAGGGTGCGGGGCCCCACATTCACGCTTGGTGTTCAAGTCACCGGCCAGGATTAAGGGGTGGCCGGCCACGAAAGCGGCCACTTCGTGCAGTTCATCTAACGAAGAGTGAGATAGGGCGCGCGGCGGGAAGTAAAGCGAGACCAAGAGAAAGTAAGCAGACTAGGAGGTGGAGAGCACCGCGACAATCAATGTGGGGGCGTAAATCGGGAACACCTGAAAAGGAGGATCCCGCGCAAGGACCAGCGAGCGCGGATGTGAATGCGCAAAGACGGCAACCCCATTAAGAAGACCGAAGACCCCACTACCGACCAGGTAAGGTTATGCCGCCGCTGCCAGAGAAAACGGACAAGAGAGGAATTGACACGAGAGGGCAGCCGTCGCATTTAGGGTATGGTCAAGCTTGATCTGGAGAAAACTAAAACAAGCCATTGCAATGTAAGGAGGCATAGGAACAGAGATAAATGAAGAAGAAAACGAGCATATATGGACGACACCTGCAGGAGAAGGGAAAGTATGAGAAGCGAATGGAAGGAACAGGATCCTGCGAAGGTGGGGCGGTGCTGTGGCAACGGGCACACGAAGAAGCGTTAGTGTACTGCGTCGTGAGTCGGAGGTGAAGACAGGACAAAAAAGGAGTAATCATTTTATAGAGTGGACTCATAGTAGATGGAATATTGGGGAAGCGACTGAAAAGAGTAAAAACGATAGAATGATTAATAGATTGTGGCGGTGGTGGAAGCAGGGGGGGGCGAGGACCAGTTACGAGGCAAGTAATAAAGAGCAGCAAGAAAAAAAGAATACGTAAGAATAATTAGTGGAGAAAACCGTAGGTTTAACCCGAGTGGCACCGTTGCGGTTCGCGGGAGTGGGACGCAGGGCGACCGCGGCCCTAAGCGCCATAAGCGGTCCTGGCGCGAACGCGAGCAGTGCGCTTCTGCAATATTGAGCAGGAGGCATACCCGGCTAGATGATTAGAGGGGCGCCCAGCCGCGTTGCACGGGGTGCACTTGGCATTAGGGTACTGTATAGTGCGGAGGCACTGTGCGGGAGAGTGCGACCACGCGCATCACGTGCAGCAGGCCTTAGAGGGGTTTGTTGCATGCGGGCACACCTTAAGAGCATGACCGTATTGGACACAGAACGTACACAGCGGGACGTGGAGGTCCTCCTGGTTCTCAACAGAGGTAGATCCAACGGTGATGCGACGGGCCTCATGAAGCCGGGGAAAAGTGGGAGGGTCGACCTCTAGGACATGAACGCGTCGCCCAGAGCGCTGTGCAAAGGATAATCTGAGCTTACATTTCTTCGGATCGAGAGCGAGTGCCCGATTCCGCGAGTTGAGCGCAGTCACGAGGTCCTGAGGACGTATATCAGGATCAACCCCGGACAGGCGTGTATGGAATTGCGTCGCTGAGGCATAAGGACATTGACACAATCCCGGGTGGCCTCTATCCGGGAGATGGCAGCCTGCTGGCGCTCTAGATTTCCAGGGTCCTGGGATTTAACGACCATGACGGAACGGGTTGGTCGGACTCAGACAGCTCCTATTCCGTCAGACTCTGGGTCGATGGCCTACTTGATGAGGGTAGCGACCTTGTGACCCGCATTGTCGGAAGCACTTACAGACGCTAAAACATTTGATGGGGCTCCTCAGCCGGAGTAGAGTCCCCGAGCTCAACGGGCCCTGGGTGTGGTTGGGGCGCCTCCACTGCGCCTGAACTATCGCCGAAAGGTAGAATAGGGCCGGCACCACCGCGCAGGGCCGCCGCAAAGGTCCTAGTAATGTCCGGTCCGGCCCGCAGAAGGCGAAATACCGGCTCGGCCTCGGAATCCCTGGCGGACACATCGGCATTCCGGGCCCTTAGGACCTTCAGCACACGATCCCACGCGATAACATGGCCGCGGAAAGCGCGGACGCGCTCCCTGTCACGGATGGAGCAGGAAAAGAAGTGTTGCGCATTAGCGTTCACGCTAGAGACCAGGGACACAGGTGTGGCTTAGACCCCTGCTGTGATTTTGTTTTTCCCGTCGATAATGATAGGAAGCAGTTCCTCGTGCGCCACTAAAAGTGAAGTGGCCAGCTACCAGATTGCTCCTCCGTGCCCAGCTCTAGGCGGTCGGTGGCCGGAATCTCTGAGAACGCGGCAGGTGGCGAGGAGAGGCCCGGCACGCCCCTTTAGGAAATCAAATCTCAGCCCGAAACGGATCGGGGTTAAAAACCTGAAGCGGCATGATGATCAGGTAGATGATGTCCATCTGGCATGACCGTGTCGTCGGGGTTGTCAACGGTGGGGTCCGTGTCTAGGTCAGAGGTGACCTCAGGAGATGGGGGATCCGCGCATACAGGCCGGCAGCAATTGAGCGGTCAGTCATGGCCGACCCAGCAGCCGCCAGGCTTAACCAGGCAGCTGACTGGGTGCGGAAAGAATGAATATCGATATCTTGACTTCCGAAATGAAGGACACTCAGTGGGTCTCCGAGGTGTTACAGGGACCCTCCGAACAGAGCACCTCTCAAGAGGGCTTTGAGACGCGGGAAATAAAAAATTAGCAGAAGCTCAAAACAGTGCGATGCACAAGCAGTCTCTGTCGGTGGATAAGCACTACGGGGAGAAACGCCCACGGGCAGTGCCGAACAAGCAGTCTCCCTCGTTGGCGGTACACTACCGGGCGGCGCACCCAGGCAGTGCCGACCAAGAAGTCTCCCTCATTGGCAGCACACTACCCGGTGACGCTCCCACGGGTAGTGCCGAGCAAGCAGTCTCCATTTTCGGCGGTAAACCACCAGGCAGTCCACCCACGGGCAGTGCCGACCAAGGAGTGTCTCTCGTTATCGGTGCGCTACCGGGCAGCGCACCCACGGGCAGTGCCGACCAAGCAGTCTCTCTCGTTGGTGGTACACTACTGGCCGCGCATTCACGGGCAGTGCCGACCAAGCAGTCTCCCTCGTTGGCGGTACACTACCGGGCGGCGCACCCAGGGCAGTGCCGACGAAGCAGTCTCCCTCGTTGGCAGCACACTACCCGGTGGCGCTCCCAGGGCAGTGCCGAGCAAGCAGTCTCCTTTGTCGGCGGTAAACCACCGGGCAGCGCACCCACGGGCAGTGCCGACCAAGCAGTCTCTCTCGTTATTGGTGCGCTACCGGGCAGCGCACCCAAGGGTAGTGCCGGCCAAACAGTCTCCCTCGTTGGCGGTAGACTACCGAGCGGTGCACCCACGGGCAGTGCCGACCAAGCAGCCTCCCTCGTTGGCGGTATACCACCGTGCGGCGCTCCCCCGGGCAGTGCCGAAGAAGCAGCCTCCCTCGTTGGCGGTATACCACCGTGCGGCGCTCCCCCGGGCAGTGCCGACCAAGCAGTCTCCCTCGTTGGCAGTACACTACCGGGCAGCGCACCCACGGGCAGTGCCGTCCAAGCAGTCTCCCGCGTTGGCGGTACACTACCAAGCGGCGCACCCACGGGCAGTGCCGACCAAGCAGTCTCGCTCGTTGTCGGTGCGCTACCGGGCAGCGCAGCCACGGGCAGTGCCGACCAAGCAGTCTCCCTCGTTGGCGGTACACTGCCGAGCGGCGCACCCACGGGCAGTGCCGATCAAGCAGTCTCCCTCGTTGGCAGTACACTACCGGGCAGCGCACCCACGGGCAGTGCCGACCAAGCAGTCTCCCGCGTTGGCGGTACAATACCGAGCGGCGCACCCACGGGCAGTGCCGACCAAGCAGTCTCCCTCGTTGTCGGTGCGCTACCGGGCAGCGCACCCACGGGCAGTGCCGACCAAGCAGTCGCTCTCGTTGGCGGCGCACTACCAGGTGGCGCACCTACGGGCAGTTCCGAGGAAGCAGTATTCCTCGTTGGCGGCACACTACCGGATAGCGCACCCACGGGCAGTGCCGAGGAAGCAGTCTTCCTCGTTGGCGGTACTCTACCGGGATGCGAACCCGCGGGCATTGCAGAGTTTAATTTGAGCCATGCCGGTAGGCGTGCCCAAGGTTCTGGGGCCCGCTGCTGGTCGCCTCTGCGTACTGCTCTCGGCCCGCATCGTTTCCCTTCTGTGCGAGGTTAGGGGGTGTAGGAGAATGGCTCGTGATCGCCTCCGACCATTATTCATACATAAGCTTTACCGTATATCGACCATATCCTTCTGTAATTATTCCCCTAACACACAGAGCCAAGACCACTCTCATCCTCTATATATATGGCCTCTCAAAATGGCTAGAACACAACATTGATAGATAGTCTTTCACACTGGCTCACAGTGTTGCGACGAAGTGTGGTCTCTTAATTCTAGGTGACGTGAACGCAACCCATACACCATGGGGATACACGGATGACTCCCGAAAAGGCGCAAAGTATGGCTGGCAACACAGCATGCAGGGTTGTCTCTTAACACTGACTCCACTTACCCCAACCGTATCGGGAGTAGTGTGTGCAAGGGCCCCACACCAGATCGCACCTTCACATAGTGTCCCTCAGCTGCCACATGGTGCAACACCAAGGAGGGCTTAGGCAGTGACCTCTACATCCTCGAAATCCTTCTTAGTAATCACCTGCCTTAATGCCCGCCTAGGAGATTCACTCTCACTAAAAGGGGCTTCCTTCGTTAGTGCAGATCTAACAGGACATATTCCCGCATCACTAAAATTGCTGCATGGACTGTACAAGTGCAGAAAGATGATCAGGCATTCACACGGCAACTTCCTATAGAATGCCCCAATGAGAACATCGACACTCGCCTCCTACATCTCTGGGAAGCTAAAGCGTGCCTTGAAACGCGCTGACAGCCCACAGAACCCTCCCCCGAAGACTGGCTAGACGGAGCAAAGACAGAAGCACACGCAGCCGCGCTGTGGAGGCAAGACTGAGAGTCCCTGTGCAACCGTCTTGATTGTAACATCAGCCTACCTCAAACATGGTACCTATTCCGACATCTAACAGACTCAGCTCAATCTACGGCACTGCAAAGAAACAAACCCACAAAACTAATTTGCACCTCCCCCACATCGCCAGCAGAGCTACTTTGGGTTCCACTTTTGGAACCCACACTTTTCCCGGACTATGAAGGACTCCCTAATGACCTTCTAAGTCAGCCTGCCACTGAAGCGGAAGGAATGGCAGAGCTCCGGAGCATAAATAAGTCCTCAGCTATCAGACTCGAAGGAATCACCAACACTGGTTTACGTATCTTTCACATCCCGCCCATACTGGCCTTAACCGATTACGTTGATGAATGGCGGCAAAAAGCAGCCTGCCGCCGCCCCTATGGAAGGAGGCCAAAGGGGTCTTCAGCCAAAAACCACGTAAATCGCTTTTCCCCACCGATCTCCGAGCTATTTATTTCACCTCTCCTGTGGGGAAAGTACTGGACGTGTAGTTCACACATGAGTCTGAACCTCTATACGGGAGCTCCTGCCCGCCTGCATGTTAAGTTTCCGTCCGCGTCTCGCCACCCTTAACATATTCATTCATCTAAAGCACCACAGCCTGGATTCAAAAACTCACGACACACGCGCTATTCTTGGGGCAGATCTCACCAAAATATTTCACGCACTCAGTCATTCTTGAAAACCTACAAACACTACATGTAGGCGGCCATATGAATAGCTAGACAAGGGCCTTCCTCAGGAACTGAGCAGTGACCCACACACTTCCAAACCTTCCAAAGGGCGGTCCTTTCCCCCATCCTTTTTTTAAATATTGCTCTTATTCGTCTCCCTCAGCAACTCTATCAAATTCCAGGCATACATTCAGTCTCTATGCGGATGACATCCTTGTCTGGGCATGCCAAGGCAGTGACGCCGCCACAGAGATCCATCTCCAGACTGCGCTTGAAGGGCAACTGCACCACTTTTTGAGAATTTTGCGATAATGAAGGATTCAAATTAATATAGGCTGTAGATAACACATGCCAAGTTTTTTTGCTCTAGCATTGAAAGTAGTGATGTAATCAGCGATTGAACTTTGGGCTTGTCCTCAAAGCAGCGATGGCGTGCGGTGAAGATCAGTCTGACATAACGAAAGGTATGATTTTAAATTACCGCTGTCGTCAGCCACACCCTGCAGTGCTCTGTGGGATGTTATAAAACAATGTTCGGCATGCTTTGCCGCCGGTGGCGTTGGTTTTTTTTCCTTCAAAGCAGGCGTTTATGCTTTGCAAATGTACCGATACCTTCGATGACGTCATCATGTCACCCCCGGCTTGGCATGGTGCGTTGCGGTATAGCTTGAAGGCCTTCGCAGCTTTAATCAACGGTTACGTCACCATTTCAAATGCTAGCTGAAAAGTACTTCGCTTGCTTTAGCTGCAAGTTGTACACATTCGACGCTTTCAAGCTCGTCCATTTTTAAAGCCTGTACAGTTGCCCTTTATCGCTATTGATACGCATGTGAAGAAGATAGGCTTATCGGGCTCAGTCTCGAAATTACAACACTTTCTCTACAGGCCCAAATCCACTCACCGTGAGAGTCCACCTATCACTCTCCCCCTCGGCACAGAGCCCATTCCCTTAATCACACAAATCACAGTGCTAGGAATGACAGTCTATTCCCATAGAGCTCATCGATATATACTCAAAGCCCTCAAAATTCACGCTCCACAAACTACTCCACTTATCCGTCGTGTAGCGCATCGAAGAACAGGCCTTCCCGAAAGAAACATTCTTCGCATTATCCGAGTATAAGTTACTATTCGAGCTGCATAAGTGGGGCCATACTTGCCCCTCACTAGTAAAGCACGCGATCAAGTATACGCTTTACTGTAGAGTTGCACGAAAACAGCTCTACGTCTTCCTGCCAGCACCTCTACACTGCGCGTAATTAAGATTGGAGCCCATAACACCTATAAAGAACTACGCGAGCCGACGCTCAAAGCCCAGATAGCCTGCGACTCACATGAAGGCACCCCCTCCCCTCCTGCAATTTGATCCAGAATTCTAGTGCCACTTGGGCCTAAAAACATGCACCCAGAAAGGGACGAAAACCGCTGAACAGCCAGGGTGCACGCCCCACATAGACAGATTACAGAAAACCCAAGTGTAGCCCGTGCCGACGCGGCCACCTCTTCATTCGGCCATCGCAATGTATTAGCCTTGACAAACAATCACGCAAAACTAACTGCTGGTTGAATTCTGACCGATTCTACAAACGAAGCAGAGGAGACAGCTATTGCGCTAGCCATGATCTCCACGCCCGCAACCAAAATCATCTCGGACTCTAACACGGCAGTTCTTAACTTTGCTATTGTCATAGTGTTCCAAACCACACGCCGCCTTTTGCGCTCTTGGCAACCCCGTTAGTCCATCACCCTTTTTGACACCAGCACATGCGGAGCTTCCAGCTAACGAGGATCGTCATTCCCTGGCCCGAGGGCTCACTTTACGGGCTTGGGAGGAAAGGGCATCCTCGGATGCTTGGGAGTGCTCGCTGTTCTTTGGAGATATCCGTACATACTATCGCGAAAATCGGAGAACATACGCTCCCTGCCCCGACTCTATCAATCACACAAGTCGCCCACTGGCTCAACTCCATACAACTCGATACCCCATCCTCCTCCGCGCCCACTTTCCTGATGAATTTCCCTCCACCTGCATGGTAGGCGGCAAACCTGTAGAATGTTTACACACACTACTCACCTGCCACTCATTTCCACATCCTCACACGTCAGAAGTGGTCCTAGATTACTGGAAGCGCCTACTCACCAGTACTTGCGGTCAGGTCCACCACAAGGCTATTATTAATGCTCTCTAGGACACCTGAACTGTGCAGTAGAGGAAGAAGTGAAGGAGGGAGCGAGAAAAGAAATTTTGGAGCACGCTTAAACTTCGCCTTTAAAAGTGGAAAGCGACAGCGTGCTGGAGCGCTGCCACGGAGTTCACGGGACGGCATCGCCTGTTAGGCGCGACATCTTGCCCATTGTACAAATCAAAAATCGTTTTTTTGAGGAACGGAAATGACGCATTAACAGTCTCGTTCATCTTGGTTGACACCTGAACCGCGCATGATACGATTTGTTTACGCAGCCCTTGATTATAGGTCGCTTGTTCTCCCGAATATAGGTCGCCAGTTCGAATCCCTGCTGCGAGCTAGGTTATAAGTAGTATGTTCATGCTGCACAAAACGCTGACTCATAGGACACTAAACGGAACATTGTGCGGCAAATTTTACGCAGCCCCCAATTATTTCCGGCCACTATTACTACGCCGACGGATTTTCGACCTAACCAGCTGTTTACGCCACTGCGTTAAAAAAAGACAACTGGTTTTGAGGAAACGGAATGACGCAGTAACTGTCTCACATGCTTCGCTGGACAACCGAACCGAGCCGCAAGAGAAGGTTAAAGGAGGGAGCATAAGAAGAAAGAGTTGCCGTGCTGGAGGTCTAGGGAATAATTCTCACCCCCTGGAAATCTTTACCATGCACGGACATCGCACAGCCCACGGGCGCTTTTTTGCGTTTCGCCTCCATCGAAACGCGGCCCCGGCGGTTGTCTCGAAACCCGGGTACTCTGTCAGAGCAGACGAGCGGCTTAACCACTCAATCACCGCGGTGGATAAGATTGATTGATTGTAAAGCATTTATTCGCCGGAAAGAGCTTGGTAAGAGGTCGCCTTAAGTGTTCGAGAGTACATAGCTCTCGACAACTTTCTCAGCCCACTCCATCGCCAAAACTCTCGTTCCGGAGTCAAGGCTAGCCAGCACGGACCCCCACCGCTCGAGAGACAGATCGGTAACTAGATCACCCAGAGGTGGCTCTATTTTACAGTCCTATAGGATGTGATCGTAGTTAGCTCGTTGTCCACGGTCTTTACCGTTTGGCTTGTATAAATCCGGATAAATGCGTGCGATGAGTGATGGGGTGCGTATCGACCTCGTCTTGGGACGATGCCACGTAACCTCTTGTTCATTAGTTAGGCTTTTGTCCGGTGGGCGGGAAAGCTCTCCTCTCTAGTTTAAAATTATTGGTGAGATCATGATATGTGATTATGCAGTCCTTCGTAAAATTCAGGGAACCAGACTCATCCACTGCCCGGACGACGAAACCTCCGGCTTTATTGTGGGGTGCCTTGTTCCGCAAATGCACCGAATTGGCTAGCACTCATATCAGTTCGGAATAATTTGGCGCGAATTTGGTGGCGTTAAGGATTCTAAGAGAGGTGTTTGTAAATCTCACTTTTGCGAAATTATTGATAGCTGTTTTGGAGTCGCTCAGAATGATGCTCTCTTGGGTGTACGCTAAGGCGAGAGCTATAGCCGCCTCTTCTGCTGCTTCAGAGGATTTGGTTTTTATTGTTGCTGAGACGACGTGGTCACCATTCTCGTTCACAGCCAGAATTGCAAAGGCATTCGTATGTTTGTAATCAGCTGAATCTACATTAATTGTTCCAGCGCAGTGTGCGTATTTCTTATGTAGAGCTTTGGATCGTGCTTCTCTTCTACCTCATGCTGTATGGGGTGCATGTTTGTGGGAAGTGGTTTGATTAGTAAAGCCGTCCTATGGTAGCAGAGCAAGTCTACATTAGCGTCTTTTTCGTATGTTCACAATTAATTCCAAGCCTGCTAAGAATACTCCCGACTGTTCTGGAATTGGATAATCTCGCTGTTTTAGCCATTAAATGTGCTTCTTTCAGCTCATTGTAGGTGTTGTGTATTCCTAACCTCATAAGCCTTTCGGTTGAGGCATTTAGCGGCTGTCATAACGCAGCTTTTTAGGATTGTCGTATCATGCTATTCAATATCTCCTTTTCTGCTTTCGCAAGTTTGAGACAAGGGGTGGCATAAAGTATCCTGCTTAGCGCAAAGGCCTGCACTAGTCGACATAAATCTTTCCCTCACCCCTTGTCTCCGATTAGCTATGCGGCTGATTAACCGTGCCGTCGCTTCTACCGCGCGTTTTAGCTTAGTGAGGGCGTCATTATTCTTTCCAGTTGCTTGCAAATACAAATCAAAATCAAATCAAATCAAATTCATTTTCTAATAAGTGGATGGACGCCCGGGCCAAAAGCTGTACAAACAGCTTGACAAAGGCCCAGGAAACCAGTGCACAACATAGCAGGAGCAAACGGCAAATTCCAGAAGTTCATTAACATGACATCTAAAAGGGTTATACAGTGCATACATCACTGAAGCACGATACGAAAACCGAACAAAAAAGTTTATCCATAAACAAAATCAATGAAAAAGCTGAAAAAGGCAGAAAGTTTGAAAATCCTAGTATAATATTTAAATAAGAACACACTTATGGATAGATTATATTTGCACGAAGTAGGTTGTCAATTGCTTAGGACTGAAACCAAAAGTGTCTTTAAATTTCTCCAGAAAAACGGGAAGGCTATGATCCAAAGATAATAATTTGTAGTCTGTTCTAAAATGTGGTAGGGACCATGTGTCAGTGCATCTAGTGTTTACTATTGGAGTGCGGTGTTACAGAGATGAAAGTCTTACCAAGAAATTACCCATACCTGCCGAACCAAAATAAGTTAATTGTAACAAGCAATTTTCTTAAATATTGCTGTAGACGACCAGGACCGTGAAAAGACCGCCTTTGTGACACCTGATGGGCTTTACGAATTCAAAGTTATGCCTTTCGGATTATGCAACGCGCCAGCCACATTCGAGCGCATGATGGATGCCCTTTTGCACGGCTTTAAGTGGTCCACCTGCCTGTGCTACCTCGATGACGTCATTGTCTTTTCGCCCACGTTTTCCACTCATATCACTGACCTTTCCCAGATCCTTTCCCTCTTTCGTCATGCCGGCCTGCAGCTCAACTCGTCTAAGTGCCGTTTCGCGCGCCGCCAGCTCACCATCTTGGGTCATGTCGTCGACAATACGGGGGTCGACCCTGACCCTGAGAAGATCCGAGCCGTCAAAGACTTTCCCCAACCACGTTCTTCTAACGATGTCCGAAGCTTCTTGGGGCTCTGCTCCTACTTTCGTCGATTCGTTCAAGGCTTCGCCGACATCGCCCGCCCCCTAAGTAACCTTCTGAAGAAAGACACCACCTTCATCTGGGGACCCGACCAGGCACAGGCGTTTTCCAACCTGATATCGAAGCTTACTACCGCGCCAGTTCTCGCCCACTTCGATGTGACCGCTCCCACTGAAGTTCGCACCGACGCCAGTGGCTATGGCATCGGCGCTATCCTCTCACAGAGACAATCCGGAGAGCACCGTGTGATCGCGTACGCCAGCCGTCTCCTCTCTGCCCCGGAGCGGAATTACTCAATTACCGAACGAGAGTGCTTAGCTCTTGTCTGGGCTGTTGGGAAATTTCACCCATATTTATACGGCCGCCCCTTTACAGTTGTCACTGAACACCACGCGTTGTGCTGGCTCTCTTCCTTGAAAGACCCTACAGGACGGCTTGGTCGTTGGGCACTGAGCCTGCAGCAGTACCATTACTCTGTACTCTACAAGTCTGGCCGCTTGCACGCCGATGCCGACTGCCTTTCCCGTTACCCCGTTGACCCGTGTGACAATCTTGGCACTGACAGCGTGGATGCTCTGTGCTCCCTCTCTGTCCTCGCTAACATGGCCGAAGAACAGCGCCGCGATGCCGAGCTGCGTTCCATTATCGACCGCCTCAACACCGCCCCATTCGACCCTCCGATGCGCCGCTTTGTGCTCCGTGATGGAGTTTTATACCGCAGGAGCCTTAGCCAAGATGGCCCAGACCTCCTTCTCGTTGTCCCCGAGCACCTTCGCACTGCTGTCCTCCAAGAGCTGCATGATCTTCCCACTGCTGGCCACTTGGGTGTCTCCCGTACTTACGACCGCGTGCGTCGTCGATTCTTTTGGCCGCGCCTCTACCGCTGTGTACGCCGCTATGTTGCTGCCTACGATGAGTGCCAGCGCCGGAAACGCCCCACCACTCTGTCAGCCGGTCTGCTTCAGCCCATTGACGTCCCACCCGAACCTTTCCATCGCGTCGGCTTAGACCTTTTGGGACCATTTCCGGAATCCGCCTCGGGCAACAAATGGATAGCTGTTGCCACAGACTACGCTACCCGTTACGCGATCACACGCGCGCTGCCCACCAGTACGGCTACTGATGTTGCCGACTTTCTTTTGACCGACCTTATCCTACATCATGGAGCTCCCCGTCAACTTCTGACCGACCGAGGCCGATGCTTTCTGTCCAGAGTTGTCGCTGACATTCTTCGATCGTGCTCTACGAAACATAAGCTCACCACCGCCTACCACCCGCAGACGAACGGCCTCACAGAACGCTTCAATCGCACTCTCACCGATATGCTGGCTATGTACGTTTCTCCGGACCATCGCGACTGGGATACCGCTCTCCCCTATGTGACCTTCGCCTACAACTCCTCCCGCCATGACACTGCCGGTTACTCCCCTTTTTATCTTTTGTATGGCCGCGAGCCCCTGCTGCCTCTGGACACGCTGCTTCCCACTTCTACTGCTCCGCCGTCTGCATACGCCCACGACGCCATTACCCGCGCTGACCACGCTCGCCAACTGGCACGCTCCCGGCTCCTCGCTTCCCAGACCTCTCAGCAGGAATTCTACAACCGCCGTCACCGTGTGGTCTCCTTCACCCCTGGCTCCCTCGTCTTGCTTTGGTCGCCATCTCGCCGCGTGGGGCTCTCTGAAAAACTTCTGTCCCGCTACATCTGCCCGTACCGTGTCCTGCGCCAAGTCACCGCAGTCACCTACGAGATCGCTCCGGCCTTCCCCGGTGCCACGTCCTCTCAGCATCAGACCGATGTTGTGCACGTCTCTCGCCTCAAGCCCTACGTCTTGCCGTCCCCCTCACTGCCCTGATGAGCACCGAGACGGTGCCTTTCCGACCGGGGGGCCATGCAACGGATAATCTCCGTGAAGACGACGCAGAGGAAGTGCCCGGTGTGTGCGCGCTTGCCGCTCGGGGCTAGCTGTGATCTGGACCCTGTGCTCCGGTCGTCCTTGTGCCGACATAGACTTCGGGTCACGTAACAATATTATCCACACGGATCATATTAAGTGATGTTAAGATGGTTTGAATATTTGACGTTGGTTCTATGTTTACGATGGGAGGAATAATTTTTCTTACAACCCCAGTATTCTCATGGTTTATACCTCTTTCGCGGATCGTCCACCGACATAGGAGTTTATTTGCGGGGGCGGGGGGGGGGGGAGAGTCGGAGTTCTTCTTCCTCTTTGTTTATGTCATGTCACGAAGAGTTCAGATTTTTGCTCTGAACAAGTGTGTCCGGATTCCCATGAGCATGCCTCAATGACGTCCACTGCTTCTTGGAGTGTCTTCTATGTAGCCGTCGCTTCCTTTGGTTACCCAAAACGTGATGTCATCTGCCTAGGACGTGTGATGTAGGACTGGTAATTGTGAAATTTTGGGGGTAATTTTGATGGGGGAGAAATTAAAAAGCAAAGAGACAGGACGGAGCCCTGTGATGTTCCTTTGCTTCCTAGTGTGATTGGGGCAGACTGTATTGTACCGACCGTTATCACTGCTCTTCTTTTAGTGAGGAAAGATCGGATATAATTGTACGTACTTTGTACGGGGTTGATTTTTGGCAAGTTTGTCAAAATGACTTTGTGGGTGACGTTGCAGAAAGCTTTAATGAGGTCTAAACAAAACATTGCTTTCGTTCCTCTTCCCTTGTCAGCTTTAGTTATGTCCTTGTTACGCTGCTAGATCATGTACTGGGTAGGTGGTGGTGGTGGTGGTGTGACACCTTTATTGGAACATCCTTTCAATTAGGCGTTCAGTACTTCCTGGGCCAAGGCGACGAGGACACGTCGCAGCCTCAGATCCAGGGAGGCGAGCCAGAAGGGACACGGTGGGTGTGGGGGGAACTGAAAGGCGGGGGACTGGAAGGCTGCGTGGCACTGTGTAAGGCAGTGAGCTATGTCGGCATATGTGTGTGGACAGTTTGGACACTGAGGTGTGGAAGTGTACCGGCATAGATAAAGTTTGGCTGGTGTATGTAGGAGATTAAACTGTATTAGGCGAAGAATGCGAGTTTCTCGGATCGATAAGGATGGGTGTGGAGGTGGTAAATAAGCTAAGTCCAATTTTTGCAGCACGTAGTAGTTGTCGACAGTGCGATTGTAAGCCCTGACCGCCTGCTCCATTGGTGGGCTCGTCCATGGGGTCCCCGGCGCCCGGTGTATAGTTTCGCTGGCAAGCTGGTGAGCCAGCTCATTGCCGGGGATGCCCATGTGACCAGGGATCCGCCGAAGGGTTACCGGTCGTGGGCTCAATGTGAAGAGGGCGGCATCCAAGGCCGATCGGGTAGGGAAAGGGAGGGCTCTTTCATGGAAGGCACGGAGAGCTGCCTGCGAGTCTCTATAGACAACGTATTGGGGGTAGGGTAAAAGTATGTGATGGCATCGGCGATCCCGTGTATTTCAAGGGCGAGCGTGGAGGGTGGCGAGGTGTATGGACCGGTTGTGTGAGTGCTGGTTGTAGAGAGGGAAGGGTGTAGGAAGAAGGCTGCTGTGGAGCCCGCGGTTTCCGTGAGACAGGCGTCTGTGCAGGCCACCGCCGCAGCGTCCAAAGGTGGCTTGTGGTTGTATGCGTATGCTTGGCGGCGGCCTGCGTGTGTGTGTGCGGACATTTGCGTGGAATCGGTGCGAGGCGGAGGTTAGGGGGTAGATCGGAGACTACGGTGGGTCTGGGAAAGAAATGGGTGCGTAGGGAGTCTGGGATAGTATCCACCGCCCAGCTGGTGTACTGGACAGGCGGATGATTTGTCTCTCCCGGTGCAGGTTAAGGAGGGCTTGAAGAGGGTGGAAAAGGCCTGTTCTGTACAGGGTGTCTGTAGAAGCCTGAGGCGGGAGTCCTAGTGTTGCTTTATATAGTGTATTGAGAGCCCGGGTTAGTTTGTCTTGTTGTGTACTTGTAAGTGGGCAGTAAGGTATGCAGTGCAGGAATTTGTTCAGAGCCAGCGCTTGAGCAAGGCGACTGGCGTGTCTCGTAGAGGCCGGAATGTTTTAAAACTACACGGCGCAGTAAGTGTGTTATTGAGTGGCATGTGCGTATGTACTGATTGATGGCAGAGGTGAAAGTATTGGAGTTGAGTGGCATACCCAGGATGCGACAAGATTCGACACGAGGGATGCGCTGTCCGACAAGGGTGAGGAAGATGGAGGGGTTCATCGTCCGTCGATATTTACTGCGTGTTATGAGTAGAAGTTCTGATCTAGTTGGGCCCTGAATCCTGAAATTGTTTCAGGTCGGAGGTTCATGTCCTCCGCATAGTTTTGGAGCCTCTTGAGAATGACTTGCTCTGTTAGTTTAACTAGGCATGGCTGAATAAAGCTGGGTGTAGTTTCTGAGTGCTGAGTTTCTTACCCGCTTTAGGAACAAAATTGACTGTCGCGTGTTTCCACTCTTGTGGTATTGCCTGTATGCCAGAATTTGTTCATAACGCATGTAACCGCCGCGATCGACGTTGTGTCTAATTTCCTGGGAGTCTTATTTGTTACTTTGTCTGGTCCTGCCGCAGATGTCCGCAGTGTTCCAATTGCCTATCACACTTCTACGTCTGCGATGTCGGCGTCTAAATTTGGACTAGGAGTTCCCCGATAGTCTGGTTGCATGGTATCCTTATCCGGGTTCAAAAAGCGTTCTGCTAGCTCTTTGATTAGGTGTTCAGTTGTACCCTCATATTTTTTTATGAGTCTATACAGTTGACTCTGTTGCACGAGACATGCTTGTGCTGGGTCAAGCAGGTGTCTTAGAAGATGCCATGTCTTCTGATTTCTGAGCTGTCTATTCAGGCTTTCACATATTTGGTTCCATTGTTGTTTGAAGAGTAAGTGTATGTCCCTCGAATCACCTCTGTATTTCAGCTATCTTTGCGAGGAGTGGCTTGTTGTGTTTTTGCTTCCTCCAGTGTTTGTGGAGACCTTTTTGTGCCTGGCACAGGTGTAAGAGTTTTGAGTCTGCAATCTGCTCCGCTTTCTCAACTGGTACCACAACACTAGTGGAGCTGACACCCCCATTCAGGGAGATAACCCAGTCGCTAAGGTTAAAGATCTCCTTTGGAGCTGTTTCGTTGCGGAGTTCCCTGAACTTGTTCCAATCTGTGGTTCGTATTTCCTGAGCTTTGTTTTTTGAGTTTTATTGTGGGAAAGGTGACGCTAAGGATGAAGCGATCCCTACGAAGATTTTGCCCTGTGTTGAGCTACCTTACGTCCTAGAAGTTTTTAGAGAGGGATAAGTCGGGAGATGTGTCTACACATATACTATTACAAATGAGTATGTGGTCGCTCGGGCTGTTTAACATTATGAGCACCAGCGATTGGATGATTTGCGAGAGCAGGTTCTCTTTCGGTGATGCTTCGGTATATCCCCATACTGGGTATTCAGAGTTCAAGTCCTCCACAATTATTATTTGAGCTCTGGCAGCCAACTTTATTATGTTTAACAACAAGTGTGGGACTCCGTTACCTTTGTTTCTGGGCGGGTTGTATACATAAAGGATGACAAGATTTGTGTCTCCTTTTTGCCTTGGTACTATGTCAAATAGGGTGTAATCTTTTTCGATTCTTTTATGGAATGGGTAAACGCGATGGTGCTTCTATCCACAGGCGTGGCTGTGAAGGAGCCGGCAGCGTTGCTGGTGTCATAATGAGGTGGTGGCTATTCTTTATAGCCTGGCAGTTAAGCCCTGATGCTAGATTCTTGCAATGCAATCACGGCTGGGTTTGCGACAGACGGTGTTTGTGGGATATGAAACTGCAAGTGGGCCCGCTTACGGTGGAAACCTTTGCAGTTCCACTGCCAAATTTCAAATTTTTGGCATTGAGGCATGTTGGGTTATAGGTGTTTGTGGCGTCGTGACCAGATCCAAGATGGGGGGTAGGCGGGCCTCGATTGTTGCAAGCCTACCCATTATTTGCGGCAAGCAGGAGGCTATTTGGCATACGTGTCCCTCTAGTATTTAAAAGCGAATATCTGTCTCTGCAATACTGGTGGCGACGAGGCCTTGGAATGTTGCTTTTTTCGTCGATATCGGGCTAGTTCCCTCTGACAGAGATTTTATGCCTGCCCTGAGTTTGGTAGGCGCTTTCGACGGCTGCGGGATGTCGGCTTCCGACGCCTCGGCCTTTCTTTTGGATTCCTTGCCTCCTTTTGTAGGAAGTGGGCTCTTAGTTGCTATTGTGGCATCTGTTTCAATCGTGATATGGGCAGAAGACATGGACGCGGGGTGGGGTGGGGGGGGGGGGGGGATGGCATCTGTTTCCATCGCGTTATTGGTTGAAACCTGGGACGCGGTGAGTGGCGTTCTAGCCGCAGTTCCTTTCTGTTGTGTGCGCGCGAAACCAAGCACTCGTGTTATCGCGTACTGTCTGCGCATGCTCACTGCCCGGCTATCTCTTATCGGGTAGCCCGTGCTGGCTTTAAAAGACCGCTCGCACGGGCCCACCGCGCTCAGTATGTAACCTGTTGGCTTCCTGCCAAGTAGCAGGAATAAACGTTCCTTCGATGCTACGTCTACGCCGCCCAGTTCTTGGATGCCAGACATGACATATTGGCGACGAGGGTGGGATGACCGCCGTACGGAATTCGCAGTGTGAAGAACCTGGCCTCTGTGTAAAAGCTTCCCGCCACGAAGATTTCCCTGCGGTGAAATTCCTGAAACTGGCATCACGGCAGCCGAAACTTCCAAGTGAGTCATGAGTCGCATCGGCCACATTGAACCTTTCGACGAGACCACGAGTGACTGGCGCTCGTACGAGGAAAGGTTGAAAGCCTATCTTTTGGTCAATGATGTTCCAGTAGCAAAGAAGGTTCCTGCTTTCCTAAGTCTCATCGGCCCGAAGACCTACGCACTGCTCAAGTCGCTGACGGCACCGGACGCACCGTCGTCACGAGAGTTTGACAGTCTTCTGAAACTCCTGAGCGATCACCTGGCGCCGCAGTCGTCCGTCATCGCAGAGCGTGCTAAATTTTACAAGCGGTCACAGCGAAGCGGTGAGTCCATTACAGAATTTGTCGCGGAACTTCGAAGGCTGGTGCAGAGTTGCGAATTCGGAAGTTTCTTGGATGAAGCGCTCCGGGACTGTTTCGTTTGCGGCCTGCTCCGCGAGGACATTCAGCGTGTATTATTCACAGAAGACAAGAAGCTAACCTTCCAGAAGGCCGTAGATAGAGCTCTTGCCATGGAAACTGCAACTAAAAGCGCGGCGTTCACGCATAACAGCGCATCCCCGGCGTACGAAGTGAATAAGGTTCGAGGCGAAAAGCAGTCTGTGATGTCGCCAAGCTGCTTCCGTTGCGGGTCACCCAAGCATTCTAGCGAAGCATGCCCTCATATCGGCGATACATGTTATAATTGTAACCGAAAAGGGCATATTCAACGCGCCTGCAGGAAAGGAAAGAAAGCTAGGGAGGCAAAGCCCCGGAAACGTGTGAAGATGCTCACGTCCGTCCGAAACGAGTCGTCTGTCCCACTTAAATCAGTCAACGCAGACCCATTTACTGTACCCGTGAACGTTGACGGTGTCCTACTGACGATGGAGCTTGACACCGGCGCAGCCGTATCCGTCATATCATGGCGCGAATACCAGAGGCTGTTTCCACGTAAGCGACTTCAGCCAGCATCGTTAAAGCTGCGCACGTATACTGGGGCTATGGTAAAACCGAAGGGTCTGGCGAAAGTCGTCGTGCACCACAACGACCAGAGCGTGGAGCTTCCCCTGTACGTCGTGGACACTACAGGACCGGCACTCCTCGGCAGAGAATGGTTGCAAGATATTCGTCTGGATTGGAAGAACCTAGTTTTTTTTAATCACCTTGGTCTCTCTCGAGAAATGTCAAAGCACTGGCAAGAAAAGCTGGAAGCCATGCTAGACAGCCATTCCGAACTTTTCAAGGATGAGCTAGGTACCATCACGGAAGAGCAGGCCGAGCTTGTCCTTCGCGAAGGGTCACAGCCGAAGTTTGTAAAGGCAAGAAGCGTTCCCTTTGCTCTGCAAGGTGCAGTAGAAGCGGAACTTGTGAAAATGGAGAAGCTGGGCATCATAACGCCTGTTGCTACAAGCGAATACGCAACGCCCTTGGTACCGGTAGTGAAGAGGGATGGAAGCCTCCGGCTGTGTGGCGATTATAAAACCACCGTCAATCCCTGTCTGGAAGTAGACCGGTACCCGCTACCTCGGATAGATGACCTTCTAGCAGCGCTTGCAGGAGGAGAGGAATTTTCGAAGATCGACTTGAGTAGGGCCTACCAGCAGGTAGTTATGGCGGAAAGCTCCCGGAAACTACTGACGATAAACACGCATAAGGGATTGTATACTATGAACCGTCTGGCTTTCGGCATTTCGTCCGCCCCAAGCATATTTCAAAGAATTATGGACAACATGCTGAAAGGTTTGGAAGGAGTCAGTTGCTACCTTGACGACATCCTGGTCACAGGCAAGACCAAGCAAGAGCATTTCCATAACTTGGAAGCCGTCTTGTCAAGATTGCAGGAACGCGGTGTGCGCATCCGGCGCGATAAGTGCTCGTTCTTTCAACGAGAGCTCCGTTAACTGGGCCACGTCATCAACGCCGAGGGTGTTTGCGCATCGCCTGAAAAGGTATTGGCACTGCTAAATGCGCCTGCTCCAAAAGACAAGCAGCAACTGCAGTCATTCCTTGGGATGGTCAATTATTACGGCAAGTTTGTTCAGCGTCTGTCGACTTTGGCACAGCCGTTGTACAGGCTGCTAAAACAAACAACAGAGTGGACGTGGGATGCGTCATGCCAGCTTGCTTTCACGGAGATAAAAGCAGCTATGGCTTCCCCTCCAGTTCTTGCCCATTATGATCCGAAGCGACCGCTTCAACTTGCCTGCGACGCATCTCAGTACGGCATAGGCGCAGTTCTTTCGCAGAAAATGATCAATGGATCAGTTCGACCGGTTGCCTACGCATCCCGCACATTGTCAAGTGCCGAAAAGAACTACAGTCAGATCGAGAAAGAAGCCCTTGCCCTCGTATTCGGCGTAAAGAAGTTTCACTTCTACGTCTACGGAAGGTTCTTCACGCTTGTGACTGACCATAAACCACTGTAAACAATTTTCGGCCCGAAAACAGGCATTCCCGCGATGGCAGCTGCCCGCATGCAGCGTTGGGCGCTGACGCTGTCAGCCTACAACTATGCTCTTGAATTCAAGAAATCTACCGATAATGCGGAAGCAGACTGTTTATCGCGCTTGCCGCTCGACAGCAGCGAAAAGCAATCGGCAGAAGAAAGCGAAACTTTTTATTCGCTTCGTTTGGAAACGCTACCTGTCACAGGCCAAGACATCGCTCGTGAAACGAGGCGTGATCCTTTACTAAGCAAGGTACTGAACTTCACAAGTGCTGGCTGGCCGTCGTATGTCGCTGAGAAGGAGTTGAAACTTTTCTTCGACAAGCGTTTGGAGCTCACAGTTCATCAAGGGTGTTTAATGTACGGACTGAGAGTAGTCGTGCCTCCAAAACACCGAGCCTTCTTGCTTGAGGAACTTCATCAGGGTCATCCCGGTATCGTAAGATGCAAAGAACTCGCGAGGAGCTACGTCTGGTGGCCTGGTATCGACGCGGACCTAGAGCAACACGTGAAGAAATGTGAAGAGTGTCAACAGCAACGTAACGAACCAGCACCGGCTCCGCTTCATCCATGGTCATGGCCGACTTCGCCGTGGCAAAGAGTTCACTTGGACTTTGCTGGACCCATGAAAGACAAAATGTTCCTTGTTGCTGTGGACGCACACTCAAAATGGCCGGAAGTTTATGTCATGCAGAAGACTACGGCGTACCACACAATTCAGTGTCTCCAAGACCTCTTCTCGCGTTTTGGCGTACCCGAGACCATCGTGACCGACAATGGACCACAGTTCGTTTCCGAAGAATTCAAGAGCTTCGTCAAAGGCTTCGGTGGTCGTCATATCGTGAGTGCAGCGTACCATCCAAGCACGAATGGCCTTGCGGAGAGATTTGTACAGACAATGAAATCTGCGTTGCGGAAAGGACGACTCCAAGACTCCTTGCAGGCAACCTTACAGACGTTCCTGATGACGTACCGCAACACGCCGCATGCGACTACAAGAGAAACTCCAGCAAACCTTTTCATAGGTAGACGACTGCGCACGAGACTCGACGCAGTCAAGCCTTCTGTCGGGGGAAGAGTGGCTCAGCAACAGCTCTCCGATATGGTGCGACGCAAGGCACGTGAGCGACTTTTCAACATCAACGATGAGGTCCTCGTGAGGAATTACAGAGGTCCTGAGAAATGGGTCCCTGGCACTATCATTCAGCAGTCTGGCCCCGTTTCATTCGAGGTTCGAGTTAAGACGAATCGTGGGGTGCTCATTTGGCGTCGTCATCAAGACCAGCTACTGCTCAGCATCGACAGCTCAAAGCAGAGCATCATGGAAGATTTTATTCCAGATTTCGGGGATCCTGAGAGCGCCAACGAGCCACTTCCAGCTGCGGCCCCTGCGGCAACGACCGACCCTCCAGGGGAGCGACGCTATCCACAGAGGGACCGGCGACCTCCTGACAGATATCAGCCATAGCATTAGTTGCATTGTATAATGTAGCAAAAGTACTTTGTGCTCATTAGGAGGAAGGAGATGTTGTGTGCGCGCGAAACCAAGCACTCGTGTTATCGCGTACTGTCTGCGCATGCTCACTGCCCGGCTATCTCTTATCGGGTAGCCCGTGCTGGCTTTAAAAGACCGCTCGCACGGGCCCACCGCGCTCAGTATGTAACCTGTTGGCTTCCTGCCAAGTAGCAGGAATAAACGTTCCTTCGATGCTACGTCTACGCCGCCCAGTTCTTGGATGCCAGACATGACACTTTCTTTATCTGAGGCGCTTTTAAGAGTGGTTGATTTTCATTTAACTCTTTTTTAAGGCTGGCAATTTCTCTGTCTCGAGATTGTAATAGGATTTAAAATTCCATCTCTGGAGCGTGAGTAGGTTGGAAGGCCTCTGCCCTCCACCTCACAATTTTGTTGGAGCGGCTATCATGGCGTCCGCGGCTCGAGCTTGTCTTCTCGTTCCCTGCACAGTTCCCTAGACGGGGTAAGGAGCAAGGGTTGTTCCGGCTGTGGCTGCTTCCTTTTCCGGTAGCACCCTGTTCCTGCTTTCTTGGCCTTGACTGGTGCTCGCGTAGTGGTGAGTGGTTGTCCCTTTGCTTGCACGTCTGGTTGCCGTGGGGCGCTTCTTGTTTGTTCTTGTTGATAAACCGGAATTTGCAGTTCCGGCTTCTTGTGTTGTGGCACCGTTGCAGACGATGCAGACGTGTTGGAATGTTGGCTGTTCTCCCTCAGGTGGGGGTGAGTGATTTTCTCCGCCACGGCGGCCAAGGTGCGTTATAGGTTTGTAGCAGACATAGGCCCGGTGTCCTACTCTTCTGCTGTTGCAGCACACTTAATGTTGCTCCCTGAAGGGGTGGACCTGAAAGACGCCGCACTTGTAGATTACTTTGCTGGGTAGCTTCTTTTCGAAAAAGGTTATCCGTATCGTTCCGGATTGTGCGATCCTTCGGGCGTCCACAACTTCTATTTCTAAGTTTGTGTTGCCGAACCCTTGGCGGACCGCTTCTGGCTGGTGTTCCGCGTAAGCGTTCTAAATTACCCCTTTCACCGAGCCTTCGGGTGCCACCACGCACAACATCACGGTTTAGGTTTGACCTTAGAGATGTCATCATCATCATCATCTTCAGCCTGAGCACGCCCACTGCAGGGCAAAGGCCTCTCCCATGTCTCTCCAATTATCCCTGTCCTTCGCCAGTTGCGGCCACCGTATTCCCGCAAATTTCTTGATCTCATCCAACCACCCAACGTTCTGCCGCCCCCTGCTACGCTTTCCTTCTCTTGGAATCAACTCCGTTGCCCTTTAGGACCAGCGGTTATCTTCCCTTCGCATTACATGCACCGCCCAAGCCCACTTCTTCCTCTTCATTTCGACTAGGATGTCTTTAACCCGCGCTTGTTCTCTCACCCACTCCGCCCGCTTTCAATCACTGAACGTTACGCCTATAATTTCTCTTTCCATAGCTCGCTGCGTTGTCCCTAACTTAAGCTGGACCCTCTTTGTTAGCCTCCACGTTTCTGCCCCATAGGTTAGTACCGGTAAGATACAGCTGTTGCATGCTTTTCTCTTGAGGGATATTGATAAACTGCCATTCATGATCTGAGAGAACGTGCCATATGCGCTCCACCCCATTCTTATTTTTGTAGTTATTTCCTTCTCATGATCCGGATCAGCTGTCACTACCTGGCCTAAATAGACATATTCTCTTGCTACTTCCAGCACCGCGCCACCAATTGTGAACTGCTGTTCTCTTGCTAGACTGTTGAATATTACTTTGGTTTTCAACATTTTAATTTTTAGCCCCACCATTCTGCTCTGCCTGCCTAATGCATTGATTGTGCTTGGATATGTAATTTTTCAATTTTGACGAATGCAGTAGCCCGGTGAGGGTCGGGCGTGCATAGCGTGAGGGTGTTGTTGGCCGAATTGACTCTGATAATGTCTTCATTCTCCACCGTCTCATACGCCAGCCTGGCCACTTCCCAGGCTCCGAACAGTAGCAGTCCAGGCGCAAATTCCCTCAGATTCCAACCTTGCGGTCGGCAGACGGATTTTTTAATCATTGGTCGGTAAGCGCAAGAGAAAAGCTTTCTTACTGATAGCAAGTAGCTTTTTCCCGTTCTTTCGCGATGAAATATGCGAGTTCGACTTGTCTTGGCCGTGCCGCTGCGCAGGCTCGTCGTCAGTCGCTGCGGACCCTTTATTCTTCAGGCCTCGTTGTCGGTCGTGGTACCGGAGAAGGGTTTCCTATCTTCGGTACGCGAGCTCCGATGGTTATATTTTCTCGCCTGGCATATTCCATCATTGCGGGTCCCTTGGCACTCAGCACGTCACCTCTCCGCCGGGAACTGAGGCTGGCTGGATGGCTAGGCTAGCAGTCGGCCGGCAGTATGCTTAGGTGTCTGTAGGTTGTCAAAATCTGCTTTCAGTGGGCACAGGACGATGGTCCGGATGTCTTCCAAAAGATTCGAGCCCGAAGACGGACTCTTTCCACCGAAAAGTGGGTTCGAGATGGGACCCATGCGACACACGTCTGCGCGGCTCCGTCCTCTCCCTCTTCCCTCGCGGTGGGTGAGAAAGAAAGGGCAAAAAGCATAAGCGGGCTGCGCGCGCCTCGAGCTTCAAGCGTTTAAAAACGAAACCGAGGGTGATCTGCCAGTGCCGCGTATATGCCAGGCTGCACAGCGGAGTGCAATAGAAATTTGGTTTTTCAGGAACGGAAATGGCGCTGCATATGTCAGTATATGCTGTAAGGAAGAGAGAGAAAACTTTATTGCATGGAAAAGAAGAGTTCCTGGATTCTCAGCAGAAGGGTCAGGTGGGCGTGAGCTGGTTGACGGAGACCTTTTCGTCACGCTCGATGGATCCCGCATGGACGGCGGGGTCCGAGCTGCGCAGCACTTCTTCCCAGGCTTCATGTGAGGGAGCTTCTATAAGAGCTTCCGGAGGAGGATCCTCCGGGCAGTCCCATAGGTTATGATCGAGGGTGGCAGTATTACCGCAGTGGATATAGGTGGGGTCTATGAGGTTTGAGTAGATGTGGGAGTAAATCTACGGGTTCCGGTAAGAACGAGTTCGAAGTCTTCTCCAAGCCACCTCTTGGTTTTTGTAGAGTGACTCTTGTGCGGGGGAGGATAGATTCTTTAGAGAGTTTGTAGAGTTGGGTAATATCTTGGCAGGAGATCACTACCTCCATCTCGGATCGCCTTAGACGAGAGCCCTCCGCTCGGCCGACAACACCTCGAGCGTATTGGTTTCGTGCTTCGTTCCCAGGGCTCTCTGAATGGGCAGGAGTGCATACCAGTTCTATCTCTCGTCCTAGTGTGATAATTGTGAGAATGTTTCGAGCAGTTAGGGATATTATACCGCGCGAGAAGTTGTGTATGGCAGTGTTTGAATCACTGACAATGATGTCACCGTCAGTATTCTCTACGGCCAATGCTATGGCCGTTTGTTCTCCTTGATCTTGACCGCGACCGAGGCCGCAAAGATGCACTGGCTTCTTTCTGCTATGAATTTGGATGCGCAGAGGAAGAAGGCTGTTGGTTGAAATTATAATCGGCTGCAACTGTGTATACTCCTCCAGGATGACTGAGGTACTTTCTATGCAGAGCGCTCGCTCTGCCTCATCTTCTGCCATCGTGGAAGCCCGGTAGCATATTTTTGGGGAGTGGTTTGATGACTAGTTGGTCGCGCACTCCTCGTAGTAGAGAGCCCTGTCGCTTAGACATGGGTTCAGCGTTTACGCCTATTCCATCTAGAATCTCTCTACCCGCAGTAGCCTTGGGCAATCTATGGATGGGCATCGCCTTGTGCGCAGTGATGAGTTCTTCTACAGTGTTGTGTATACCCGAGGTTAAAAATCTGTCCGTGGGTGTGCTTCTAGGAAGCCCTAGACCAGTTTTATAAGCTTGTCTGAGGAACTTGTTCAATCTGTCAATGTCCAACTTGAAAACTTTGAAGTATGGTCGAAAGTAGGTGAATCTTAATGACAAATGAGTGTTTAAGACGGCAGATGTCTGCTTTCTTCATACCTCTCTTTTTAGCGGTTATTCTTCGAATGAGCCTGGCTATCTGGTGGCCCGTTGTTTCCAGACGGTTGATAGTAATGTTTCTCTTAAGATTATTTTGAATGAACAGGCCTAGTACTCCAATGGTTTCGACCTCCTTTATCGGGAGACCTTGAAGGTTCGCCTCTATAGTGTTTCCTCTCCGTTTCTCCTTTGTAATTAGAAAGAGTTCAGACTTAGGTTGAGACCATTTGAGTCCAATACTACTCGCGCGCTCTTGAACTACTTGCACCGCTTTCTGAAGAGTTTCTTCTTTGTGAGCGTCAGAACAATTCGCTGCACATAAAGTAACGTCGTCTGCATAGCGTATGACGCAAGTCCTCTATGGCGTTTAGCTTGCTAGGCCGCAATATGAGTGATAGATTGACGAGATAGGGGGACAGGACGGAGCCTTGCGGCGTGCCTCTCTCTCCCAGTTCTATCCTATACGACCTGATTCCCCCAACTAAGAGTTCCACCGTTCTCCTTGATAGGAAAAAGCTGACATACGTCTAGGTTCTGGCACCTATATTTATGCTCTAGAGTCCTCCTAGAATTGCGCCGTGCGATACGTAGTGGAAGGCCTTTTCTAAGTCGAGTCCAAGAACGGCTTTGGTGCCGGTTTTATCCGGCGGATCTGTGACGTCGTTATACAACTGAAGCATGACGTCTTGGGTTGATAGTTTTCCTGAAACCTAGCATAGTGCTGGGTATTAAGTCATTATGCCGCTTTGTCATCGTGCTTCCGTGATCAGAAGCAGTGTTCTTGCCCTTGTGCTCATTGTTACTCCTTCTCAGTGGGGACTTCGAGAGTAATCCTGGTCCTGATGATCTTGCGCAGATTTTGCGAACCATGAAGGAAATGAACGAACGTTCCAAAAGAGTGGAAGTAGCGCAAAACACTATGTTGGAAAGAATGTCGGAGCTCAAGCTACAGCAGCAATCCGTTTCAGAAGCGATGTCAGATATAAAAGAAAGATTGCAAAAAGTGGAAAATCAGACATCAGTTTTCGAGCACTGGCAGCAGGACATGAATGCTTTGCGTGCCACAGTAGAGTGCCTCGAGAATGAAAATATCGCACTTCGATCCGGTCTTGATGACGGAGACCGATCGCGGCGGAACAATCTGGTTTTCTATGGTATATCTGACAGCGCAGAAGAAACGTCGTCCGAGTCGGAGGAACAACTTCTAGATTTAATAAACAATACCATGAACACTGATATCAGTGAATCAGACATTTCCCGCGCGCATGGAATTGGGCGTTTCGTAACAGGGAAAACCCGTCCGCTTGTAGCAAGTTTTCAACACTACAAAACAAAAGAACTAGTCTTTTCAAAACGTGATCTGTTGAAGAATACCGGAAAATGAATGAGTGGAGACTTCTTCCAAGCCACGCGCAATATCAGAAAAAAATTAATAGAGTATGGTAAATCCAAGGGCAGCACATCTTTCAAACTTGGGTATAAAAAACTTTTTCTGGATGGAAAGTGCTACACATATGACGAGAATCGGGGTACTATCCGCGAAATCGGTAATTCCTCAGAAGGCACACCTGAAGACACAATTGAAAACACTACTGAAAACTCAAGCGAGGCTCATGGCCGACCTCTCCGCTCTGGTCGCGCGCGATCTAAAAAATAGGACCACCAGAGGGGAGGCGCTTCTAAAACCTTCGACTACTCTCTCCTGCACTCGAACATTCGTAGTCTTTATCCCAAGAAGGATGAGTTATGCGCTATGATCGATGACTGTAACGTTGATATCATTGTATTAACAGAAACTTGGCTAAATAGCAAAATAACGAATAATGAATTGTTTAAATGTGAAAAGCGGTATGTTGTCTTCCGGAGTGACCGAACAGGCCGAGTTGGTGGTGGTGTCCTAATTGCTATTAATGAGTGTATTGATTGCTTTCTTGTACCTATTGCTACGAATTTAGAGCTAATCTGGTGCTGCATAAATCTTAATTTTAAAAAAGTAATCCTAGGTGCATGTTACCGATCCCCCTCGACGGACACATCATTTTGCGATAACCTACACGATTCATTAAATCAGATTATCACCCGTTTCCCTGCAGCTGAAATCTTGCTCTTAGGCGACTTCAATTTTCCGAATATTGTCTGGTCACAAACAATCCCTTTTCTACCCCTTCGTCCGCGGAATCCAACTTGTTTCTTTCCATTTGTTCAGACTTCAGCCTATCACAGATTGTTAGTCTTCCCACACGTGTAACGCAAAACACATCATCACTACTTGACCTTATTATTACGTCATCAGCGGATAACTTATCCGCGGTTTCGCACCTGCCTGGGCTGAGCGATCATGATATATTACACTTCACGCTAACTGTGACTGAAACAAAAATTTGCCGACAGAAAAGAAAATTTCATGATTATAACAAAGCTGATTACACCACCATCAACATAGAACTCTGCTCATTTTTAGATGTTTTTTTGCCGCTCTGTCAGGATCTGCCCATAGAAACTAACTGGCGCATGTTCAAAGAAAAAATTTCAGAATTAATCAGCCAACACGTCCCCCTTAGAACCGCCTACACCAGCAGTAAAGCCCCTTGGTATAACACATACTAAAACCGGTTACCCAATAAAAGAAAGCGTTTATTCCGTTCAGCTGAACAGTCTTCAAAACCGACAGCTTGGCTAGCGTACAAAAAAGCGGCAAAGTCTTATAATACTTCCTCAAGGTCAGCTAAATTTTCATTTTTGAACACTACTCTTCCACAATTATTAAAGACTAACCCAAAACGTTTTTGGAATGTTATACGAGGAGGTACTAATAAGGACGGGTTATCACTACTCACAAGTTCCGGGGAATCAGTACCGCCTCACCTTTGTTCCAAAGTACTTAACGACACATTCGGTCAGTCATTTTCATCCCCTGTGCTTACCAATCAGATGCCAGCTATAAATGCTACAAATTATCACCTCATGGAACCCATAATATTTGAAGCAACTGGCATCAAAGCCATAATAAACAAATTAAAACCCAAATTATCTTGTGGAGTCGACGAGATCAATGTTAAATTTTTGCAACATACCGTGGAATACTGTTCAATCATACTACAGTGCATTTTTTCTCAGTCGTATAACTCTGGCAGTATACCTCATGACTGGAAATCTGGAAAAGTAATCCCCATCCACAAGTCAGGTCCAACACGTAATCCGCTTCAACTACAGGCCCATTTCCCTTACATCCGTAGCGTGTAAAATTATGGAGCACATTATATACACGCATCTAGTTAACTTTTTTGATGATCACAACTTTTTTCCAGTGTGCAGCATGGATTCCGTAAAAGTTTTTCTTGTAAAACTCAGCTAGTCTCTTTCACTAATGATTTGCATGCCTATCTAGACTGCCGTTTTTCAATTGATTGCATATTCCTCGATTTCTCCAAAGCTTTTGACAAAGTTAACCATACACTACTTCTTCATAAACTAAGCTTCCTAAACATAGACCCTGCAATAATTGACTGGATTAATGCTTTCCTCACATCCCGCGTTCAGTTTGTAACCACTAATGAAGTGAACTCACCCTCGGCCCCAGTTCAATCCGGCGTTCCGCAAGGGTCGGTTCTAGGTCCTCTCTTATTCCTGATTTACATAAACGACTTGCCTTCTCACGTTTCTTCCAAAATTTGTCTTTTTGCAGACGACTGTGTTTTATACCGTAAACTAACTGCTGCTTCAGACGCTTTATTAATTCAGAATGACCTCAATAATTGTGGAATGGTGTAATACATGGTGCATGCGATTAAATATTAACAAATGCAAATCAATGAGGGTATCTCGCACTAACCACATAAGTCGCACTTATAACGTCTCATTACAATCGGTGTCATCATACCGGTATCTGGGAGTTCTCATTACCAATAATCTATCTTGGAAATCGCATGTCAATTATATCACTTCTAAAGCCAGTAGCACCCCTGGATATATACGCCGTAATTTCCGCCTTGCACCATCATCATTAAAATTATTATTGTACACAACTTACATTCGTCCACAACTTGAATACGCGTCATCTGTCTGGGATCCCGGTCACGTAACACTCATACATTCTCTTGAGGCAATACAAAATCGCTCAGCCCGGTTTATCTTAAACAACTACCAAAGGACCGGTAGTGTTACTAATATGAAAACCTACTTACAACTACCACTTTTATCGACCCGAAGAAAGCTATCTCGCCTGTCTCTTTTTCATGAAATATACCACCATAACACAACCTTGCGCTATCTTTGGGTTCAACCACCGTCATACATTTCAACTCGCCGTGCCCACAACAAAAAGGTACACATTCCACACTCAAATACGCTTGCATATTCATACTCGTTTATTCCTCGGACAAGCAATGACTGGAATAACCTACCAGCATCACTAACAAGCATATCTGATATTGAGAACTTTAAATCGGAATTACACAGTTTCTTTTCATAGCTAGAGCTCATATCATCATCATGGCGTTCATAGATGATGTTCATATTCCCATTACGACTGTTTGTTTATTAGGAACTGCATTCCTTGTTTATTATTTGTTTTCTTTGTCATATTTTTCTTATATTACTATTTTCTTATTATATTATTATTATATATAATATAATATTAATATATAATATTATATAATATTATAACACCGTTACCGATTTCGTAATTTACTCTTTGTACCTTAGTTCTTTTTCATTCTTTTTGTATGCTTACTTTCGTTTTTGTACTGGTTTCACAGAGATTGTGTATATTTTTTACTAATAACTTTTTGTGTACAATGTGTATGCCTCTGCAGCCGCCCCTCCCCTCTATAATGTACATTTGTACCCTGAGGGTATAATAAATAAATAAATAAATGAATAAATAAATAAATAAATAAATAAATAAATAAATTTCCCTGTATTCTGGTCGAGATCACATGCTGCGTGAGTTTGGCTAAGCACGAGGAAAGAGATATAGGTATGAGGTTGTCAATGCAGAGCCTCTTGTTGGTTTTGGAATACAAGTGACTCTCGTGTGTTTCAACGGCTGCGGAAGTTCTCCTTTACGGCAGTACCCATTCAATCAATCGGTAACTACCGAGATAGAATTATGATCTAGATTTAGAAGCATCCTATTCGTGACTCCGTCTGGTCCCGCTGCTTATGTTGTGCTAAGGTGACCGATTGGGCACTGCGGCACCGCAGCAAACATGGGCGTCACCAACCCTCTCGTCTTTCTGCTCCAGGTTCTTCCCGGATTAACGCTGGCTGATCCCTGCAATTCTAGCACGGCCCGTCCGGATAGCATCGGCACTCTGGCCAGGAATGATGCGACATGCGTCAACTGCTGCGCACTACCAAGGGACAGTCCACTGCACACGGCGCCGTTCACCCACCCGGACTTCCCTGCTGCATAATTCTTTGGAATACCAGTCGCATCGACAACGGCATCGAGATCATGTGCTATTAAAGCGTGGAACGCGCTCAACTCCAGCATTGGGCACTGGGGCACCGAAGAAAACATGGGCGTCACCAACCCTTTCGTCATTCTGCTCCAGGTGAGCTAACGATTTGGCAAATGCTTCCGAAGTAACGGCTTGTTTCTTCTGGTGCTGCCGTGCCCATGGCGGGAGTGTTTAGCTCTTGAGAGCTATGCTGTTTCTTTGAAACGTCTTTTGTTACTTGCTGGGGATGTAGAAAGCAACCCTGGCCCCAACATGCAGGAGGTCCGTACTGAAATTCGAAATATGGCTGTTGACATAAAAAGCTATCAAGAGCGAAAGTAAAGAAACACATGAATCTTTAGAGGCCATTTATGATAAATTGGATACGCTAGCGCAGCTCGAGGTGAGGGTTAAAGATGCTGAAGAAAAAATAACACACCTTCAAAACAGCTTGATTAGTCTGGAACGTAAAGTAGATGATCTTGAAAACAGAAGCAGGCGGGCGAACTTAATCATATATGGCTTAACTGAACATGAAGATGAGATAACCGAAAGCCTAGGAAAAGAAGTAACTGATAGGATCCTTCAAGGTAAACTTGGCGTGACAACCTCTGGGATTGAAAGAAAACATCGCTTGGCCGCAAAGAGGGAATAACAAAACGCGTCCTATCATCTTCAAACTACTCGATTCCAGAGATAAAACAAAGATTTTGAGCAACTGTTCGAAGCAAAAGGGTTCATCCTTTTCTGTAAGCGAAGAATTTTCCCAGCGAGTACGCAACATAAGAAAAAAGCTGTGGGATAGCTGCAGGGCTAATCGAGACAAGCATGATAAAAGTTTTTCTCGTGTACGACAAGGTTAAGATTAATGGCCAACTGTTCTCGTGGGATGCTACGAAAGAAGAAAAAGTAGCCGTATCAAAAAACACGCCGATCACAGCAGCGACCGAGGAAGGATCGATTCAGACGACTAGTTAAAGCAAACTTAAACGCTAGGAGTATCGTAAATAAATTAGTAGAGCTAGAAACATTTCTTCTTGAATACCATCCAGATGTAGTAACCATCACTGAAACGTGGCTGTCCTCGCATATATCTAATACTATCTTTCCACAGGGCTATCTTATTTTGCGCAAAGACAGGCATTGTCGTGGCGTTGGAGTCATGATTTTGATTAGGGAGGACATATAATACACTACGCCCTTACCGGACGTCGATGGCGCGGAGGCACTTTGGTGCAAGATCCTTGTAAATGAAGCTCCGATTTATATTGGCACAATGTATCGTCCTCCAAATAACAGTGAAGATACCATTCAGTCTTTATCAGAATACATGCAGTGTCACCTCAGCCAATCTAGAAAAATTATTCTTACTGGAGATTTTAATCTCCCAGGCATAGTGTGGGAAACTCTGAATAGAGGACCCATTGACCAAACCAGTGCCGACGCGCTTCTTGACGTCGCATTTGCTTTCGGCTTCAAACAAATTGTGCAGGAACCTACCCGTATCCCAGACACAAGCCACAGTATTCTTGATTTAACTTTTGTAAACAACTGTGTCACTGAAGGTGCCTCTTCATATGTGGTACTCGATGGTATATCCACCACCGGGCTACCATTTGTTCGCTGTCCTTAATTGCACGAAAAAAATAACACAAGTATATGACTGGAAAAATACTGATGATGATGGTGTTCTTGATGTCTTTGATCACTTTTATTCAGCCGCCGCGGTGGCTCAGTGGCTATGGTGCTCGGCTGCTGACCCAAAAGACGCGGGTTCGATCCCGGCCGCGGCGGCTAGAATTTCTTTGGAGGAGAAATTCTAGAGGCCCGTGTACTGTGCGATGTCAGTGCACGTTAAAGAACCCCAGGTGGTCGAAATTTCCGGAGCCCTTCACTACGGCGTCTCTCATAGCCTTAGTCGCTTTGGGACGTTAAACCCACAAAATCACAAATCACAATCACTTTTATTCAGATTTTGCTGCAATGTACGCCGATCCGTCGGTGTCATGTGACGACTTATGGTTGACATTTAAGCATAAAGTGGAACACTGCACATCACTTTATGTTCCCACACAAGTAAAAACTGTAAAAATTTAATCCTTGGTTACCTCGGGACATCACACATATGAAGCGCAAGCTGTCACGACTGAGGAAACTTAAACGACGTAAATCATCGACAACTTACATTGAACACATTCGAAAACTCTCATACGATCTAAAGCAAGCAATTAGGACTTCAAAACACATATATACAAATGTTACCCTCAGCAACTTTATCAAAACCGCTCCTCAAAAATTTTGAAGGTATCTGAACACTACAAAACGCAAACAAAGGCATGTACCTCCGCATGAGGCTTTAAAGATAGCTAATGACTTGAATCAGTATATTCAATCGGTTTTCACGTTTGACGACAATTCTGTGCCTCACCTAGATTCCAAAATAGGTGGCTGTAGCCTACACCTGCCCGAACTAACAATAGACTCACAAATAGGCTCACTTTGAACATAGGCAAGGCTAAATATGTTATATTTGCATCCCCTTATAAAAGGTAGCAGAATACATGCTGCGCAATATCGATAGGAGATAAACAAATTGAAGAAGTTAAAACTATTCAGTACTTGGGTGTAACCTTAGACACTGCATTAAACTGGAAAAGGCATATCGAAAATTTGCGCAGCAAACTATCTGATGCATGTTTCCTTCTGGCCAAAGCTCGGCGACATTTCGAAATACACACACTAAGAACAATATACTTTAGCTTCTTTAAGTCCCAATTAACTTACTGTATAGAATCATGGGGGTTCACTTAGATTACTTACACTGAACCTGTTTTACGCCTGCAGAAGCGGGCAGTGAGAATAATGACTTGCACAACACCGTATACACCTTCTCGCCCTTTGCTTTTTAGACTCCAAATAATGCCGGCATTGCAGCTTCGAGATTTTCGCGTTGCACTACTCGTACTAAGAGTCCTCTCTGGCACCTCCCCCTTTCCTTTGAATACATTCCATAGAGCCCTAACTTACAGCCGTTCAGCAGCACAGGGAAGATTTCTGGTCCCTACATCTCGCAATGACTATGGCCAGCGCCGCTTCGAGTAGCAAGGGGTAAAAATTTGGAATAAAATCCCCTGTGGAGTCTTTGCAACGTCTAATCCTTATATTTCACTGAAGACCTTTTTTCTGTCACAAATAATTACCTGATTTACAATGCAAATCGCTTAGTGCTTGTCTCTTATTATTCTCTGTAGTGTCGATGTTGGGTTTGCCATTCATATGTCATTTAATAATCACTTCTAAGGCAACTGCTTTTATTTTGTATAAAGAATGCTCTTCCTGCCCTCATATGTTTTTTTTGCACACTCTTCTATTCTTTTGTCATGAGCCCTCTTGTATTTCTCTAATTTAAACCATGTTGCTTGTACGCTTTGCATTTTTCTACCATTCTTATGTGTATTATTTTGGCATGCAGTAGAAAGCATTTGTCCTCACTAATCTCTTTGCTTTTATTGCATGGATCCATAACTAGCCTTTGGCTAAGGATCCAGACAGTGAGGTTATGTACTGTGCTGAAGAAATGATAATGAAGAATAGTTGAAATGAATTGAGTAAATGCATCGGGAATTTTTGCACTTTTACTTAATCTTGGCGAGAAGAAATAGAGTGGCCCTGATAATATTCCGAATACGTTCCTCAAGAGATACGCAGAGTGGGTATCGAAATATTTGATCCTTGTTTTTAAGAAGTCCCTAGATAACGCAGAAGGGCTGAAAGACTGGAAAATAGCTAAGGTTGTTCCTGTTCATAAATCTGGGGACACTGCAAACGTATGTAACTATCGCCCTGTCTCGCTCACGTGTGTTGCATCCAAGATATTTTAACACATCATTCTTAAGTACGTAGTAACATTCCTTGAAGAAAATAGTGTACCGAGTTCTAATCAACACGTCTTTAGGAAAGGGCTACCAACTACAACTCAACTGCTGGAAACGATCCATGATCTCGCATCTGCACTGGACAATCGTAGCCAGGTTGACGTTTTATTTCTTGATTTGTCGAAAGCGTTCGATCGTGTATCGCACCCAAAATTGATGTTTAAACTTCAACATTTCCTTGGTTGTAATAAAATTACAAACTGGATACAAAATTACCTTTCAGACCGCTTCCAGTTTGTGCAATATGGCGGCCACGCATCGCACCATGTGAATTTAATGTCTGGAGTACCTCAAGGAACGGTATTAGCACCCATATTATTTCGACTTTACATCAACGATCTAAGAATTAAGCTTAACGCAACAGTCCGAATGTTCGCAGATGATTGCATTATTTATAAAGAAATTAAGTCGTACGACGATCAAGTCACATTAAACAATGCAGTTGGTCGAATAGCAGAATGGTGTCGACGGTGGCAGATGACCCTGAATCTCGAGAAATCAGTGAGTATGACTGTATCAAGAAAAAAGAACCCGCCTGTTTTCTCATATTAAGTCGAAAATAAACCTTTAGAATCAGTCCAAAATTACAATTACCTCGGCGTTGTCATCTCCTGTGACCTGAAATCGGATAATCATGTTGAATATATATCGACAAAAGCACTTTCCGCACTCTTTTCTCTTAAGCGATCAATACCGACTGCCTCTCCCGACACCAAGCTACTGGCATACCGTTCTCTCGTCCTTCCTGTGTTCGAGTACAACATCCTGTGTTCGAGTACAACATCCTGTGTTGGTTTCCGCACACAGAGCAATGAATTAATAAGTTAGAAAGCTTCCAGCGGAAAACAGTAAGGCTTATTTTTAACAAATATAAACGTAATGACTCCCCAACTGAACTCTTAAACAAGGCAAATCTCTCCACTATAGTAACAGCGCCCGAACCCCGCGCATTAAATACATCTTTCTCCTCTTAAACGGTGCTCTTAAAATAGTTTCTGAACTCTGCTTAGTACCTTCACCAAAACGCAATACCAGAACGAAACACTCACCGCATTTAAGAGAGTATACATTCAATACTGACACCTTTCGTTATTCATTTTTACCGCAAGCGATTAGGGAGTGGAATATGTTACCTGCAAATGTTGTTGGCTCTGAATCTCTGAGTAGTTTTCTTTGTCACCTGTCATAATTCTTTATTTGAACTTTTTAGTAAGGAATTGCTTGTACTTTTTCGAAGAAATATTTTTTCAGATTGTGCTTTATTTTGTGTTTAATACTGCGTCTTGGTTTTTGGAACTGTATCCCATCATTATCCCTTTTACAATGTTATTTTTGTTGTGTGAACCTTCTTTGGGATTTTTTTTGTGACGTACCTAAAAAAACGAAAACAAACATGTACCCATTCCTGCAACAGCCTCGAAAGAGGCTATCAGTATGTTCCAAATAAAAAAGAAATGTTTCCACGTCCGTTATGTCTCTGTCCAGCTCCTGGTTGGGAGCACCCGTGTAGCTGTTAAGAGCGTCGCTTTTACGCGTGTTTACGTATCTCTTCCGAAGTTCGTCCAGGAATTCCGCGTCTGTTCCGACGAATCCGCGATGATTTCGCTCACTTGAGATCCGGTAGTAGAATCTGTGTGAGTGGGATCTAAGAGGTGCCTTAAGTGGAGCCAGGCACTTTCGTTGCCTAACTAACCATCTTGGCTTTCGCATATCTGGCTCCATTGTTGCCTCGCTAGGTCCGATGTATGGACTTCGATCTGCCTCTGTAGCTTTGCTCCCTTTAGCTTAAGTGTCCTGTTGTGCTTTTGTTTTTTGCATCTATTGAGAATGCTTTTCTGTGCTTCCAAGATAGGTAGAAGCTTGGAGTCAGCCGTCGGCTCATCTTCCATTGCTGCCACCTCCTTGGTCGTATTGCGTGCGTCATTTTTAACTTGCTCTATCCAACTGTCCAAGTTTTCTAAGTTAGTGGGAGCGGTCTTTTCTCTGAGTTTTCTAAGGCGACCCCTATCTGTCAGCGTAGTGCTTGTTTGAATTGACTAGTGTGCGGACGTATGAACGAGGTGGTTATGATGCGGGGATCACTGCCTGCCGTATCTCCGGTGTTACGCCATTTGGACTGAGTTATAATCATAAGGAAGGTCAGGTCGGGTCTGGTATTCCTGCTGACGCTTTTGCCTATCCGCGTATAGGAGCGCGGATCATTAAGTAAAGTGAGGCCGATGTCGCATGATGTTTCCCATAGCTTCGTGCCTTTCTTGGTGGATTTAACGCATCCCGATTCAGCATGGGGTACGCTAACGTCTCCGACTATGAAGAGTTGCGCTCCTTTAGTGAGGTGCCGAGTTTCCCGCAATATATTGGAACTACTAGCTGTTTATCTTAGAGTCAGCTGTACACACTGAGTATGCAAAAATTGCTCTCTCTTCTTTTCTGAGGGAAAACCTCTATCAGAGTTTAATTAGCGGCTACAGTATTTAATTCGTGCTCGATAGCCGTAATGTTTCTCTTTGCTACAATAACGATCAATCGTTCCTTTTTGAGTCCACCCCATTCTGCATAAAGATTTTGAATCAAGCTAATTTCGTTGCTTCTCTATTCTCGTGGAGCACTGTTCCGTCCGGGTTTTCCTCAATATTCTGGATTAGAAGCAGCAGGCAATCCTTCTTGGGAAGGCAGTGCTTGCGGATCCATTGTCATACGCTAATTCCCTGCGTACAGGGGCAATATTGCCCGAATTGGTTGCAGACCGCGTGTCGTGATCCTGTTGCCAGGTTGGCCATTTTTTCCTTAACTGCATTCGTGATGAAGTCCTTGAATGCTGCCAGTGTAGCTTCGAATTTGGCATCTGGGTGTTCTAGATCGGCCTGCCTGTCGGCCTCCATTTCGGCAAAACTGAGGTCCACATTTTCGGCTAAATCTGCTACCGATTAAATCGTTTTTTTTCCTTGGGAGGTGCGAGAGGAGCATCTGCCATCCGAGTGGCCAACTTTTCAGTTCTAGGTGGCACCTTCAGGTCCATATCCTTATCTCGTTAGAGTAGGGGCTAGAGTAGGGGTTGTGTATTTGATAACTGAGGGACCTAAGTGGTAGCGGGTGATTTGGGTTTAGGTGCAGTACTTGTGGTTGCAGACTATTGTAGCACTGCCTTGTAGGGTTTGGGTGGATTAGGTGTTACTTCATGCTTACCTATTTGCTTCTTCAGTTCATCTATTTGGGACTGCTATCCCTGGTTATGTTTATGAGGCTCCCTCACATGTTTCTCAAGGGCTTATTTCTCGTGGTCTCTGTCCCATCTTGCGTCCCGCGCTTTCGCTTCGGTCGTGATATTGGCTGAGGTAGGCTCATCCGCTGGCGCTTCTCGTCGAGGTTCCGCTGCCGAAGGGAGGGAAGGATGATGATCCGCTCGAATACCGTCCCGCGGGTTGATGGCTCCTCCGGGATCGCGATTGTCTCTCGTCGGTTTGTTCGTGGCCCTCGCTGTTGTTGGCCCTCTTTTTGTTGGCTTCTTTGACCTGCTTTCTAAAGCGGAATTTGCAGTTGCTTCTGCCAGTGAAGCAATGACACCTGCAGATGATACAAGCGGGGTTGCACGTATGTTGTACTCCCTGCTTGGGTTGAGCATGGTTGACTCCACATCGGCGGCAGAGTTCGCGGAATGGTTTCGGGCAGACTTCCATGCAGTGTCCAACCTTCCTACAGTTGAAACAGGCTTCCACTCTGTCGTCGCAGGGATAAACGACTTCATCGAACATAAGATATCTGATGGATCTCGGGAGCTGATTTCCCGCAAATATGATGAAAAAGTGCCTGGTCAACCACGTTCTTCGTGCGTGAGGTGTCCATGTCGGGATTTCGGGCTCGAAGTTCTACCAGGATCTCCTCGTCCGATTCTCTAATGTAAGCGTTGAAGACCGTACCTTTGGCTGAAACTTCCCGCTTTGGCACATAGGGCTTAACTTCGAAGAGTTGGTCCGCCATCTTGAAAGATGTCAGGCGACTGTAAACTTCGGCACGTTGCATGTTTGGCGCGCAGATGATCAGTGCTGTTCAACGGATGTACTCTGAAACTATTACTCTTGACTCTCTCCGCTGTGGGTGCTTTTTGCGCAGTGCAGATGGCATCGGCCATCTCCAATCTGGATGCCGTTTTCAGATGACTGGTGTTCGCGGTCGTGCGACGATTATGTAGTTGTCTTGCGACAGTTTCGGCAGCGCGTTGTCTCGATATAGAGGCAACGGGCGCAGCTTGGCTGTAACAAATTGTCCATCCTTGGACGCCTTGCTGTAATCCGAGTGACGCCCCGGCCCGTCAGCGTCTGTGGGCTGCGTTTCATTGGCGGCTTGCCTTTTTTTTCCTGTATTTCTTTTCTGCGGCGAGGGCTGCGGAGATCCGCCCGTCACCCTGCAGCTCTGCCTCCGTTATAGCTTCGTCGTCTAAGGCATGGATCATCTTGTGTGACCGTACTCGTCACCGGCGTCGCCGTTAGGCCTAGTCGGCTCGGTCGGTGCCGTATTCGTAGCTATGCGTAGCTGCCAACACGGCATCGAAAAATGTTTCCGACAATAATGCAACAAAGGACCCATCAATTGCCTGGGAGCGAGAAGCATCCACGGAATCCGGATGTTCCTACGCTTCGTTTGGTACCACTCCTGGTCAATGCACAGTTTTATTTCGCCGTGATAGCGATAATTTACAAAGCCAATGCGAAGCGCGTCCGCATGGCTCGGAGAGGGAGTGCCGTTCTCGCCGTAAGGGAACGGAGAAAGGACGTAGTGAAAGAACTAGCACAGAAAATGTTTTAGTAAGCCCACAGCGGAGTAAGTTACATGGGAAATACAGGGAACGCTTCAGGCATCTACATGGGGAGGCATTGCTCTAGCGCTCTCTAGAGTTGCTGTATAAGTAGCTATAAATTAACTCTTGTGGTCTCATGCAACGAACGCGACCTGCGGTGGCATTCGTCGGGAAGCTGAAGAAAATTCTTCCACTGAGTCTAGCCTGACGCAGGGAAGAACTGCAGCACTGCAGCTTGGCGGCCTTGTTTCCGTGACCCTTCCTTTAGGAAACTCCTTGCCGTAGCTCAGGCGACTACGGACAGCCCCCGGAAAGGGCTATCCAGTGGACCTGTGTTCCAGACGAACGCTTAGGCCGCACCTGGGCAGCATCTTCCGGGTGTCTCTGGTAACAGGATAAGACGCATTTTTACCTATAGGTTTCTCTGTCGCCATTCGCCCGCGCAAGTGACTTGTACTGCCAATACACTGGTGCAGTCGCAGTTGTACCGGTGTTAAGCCCAGATCATTCGAGGCTGCCCGTTTTCAGTTCACTTGATTTTGAGGAAAGCAAAGGGCGTAGTAACTTCCTCATATCTCGGTGGACACCTCAACTGCGCCGTGAGAAAAAATTTCGCAGTGGTTTAACTGTTCTAAACATGGAGACAGCGAAAGCTTCATTACACTTTGCTACACTTGGTTAGACACTTGGAAATTGGTTTTTGAGGAAAGGAAATGGCACAATATCTTTCTCACATACGTAGGAGGGCACCTGAACCGCGCCATAGGAAAAGAGAGGAAGGTGGGAGTGAAACAAGAGAGAAAGAGGTGCCGTAGTGGAGGTCACCGGAATAATTTTGACCACCTGGGTATCATTAATATGCGTGGACATCGCACAGCACGTGAGTGCCTTTTACATTCCGTTCCGGCTCCATCAAAACGCGGCCGCCGCGGTCCGGTTCGAATCTGGGTACTCCGGCTCGCTAGACAAGCGCCTTAACCACTGAGCCACTGCGGCGAGTGAGACGCTTGCAACGCCTCGCAGGCGTTTAAGGCGCACTGTCAGCCACGCTTTCATCGATGGCGAAATTGCAGGCGAAGCAGCGTCACCTCCTTAAGCGAACGGCGATTCACGTGCCTAATCACATGACCACGCCTGGTGACGCGCTGGTTACGCGGCGGCTGCAGCTGCGGCGAGTAACGGGGCCTGTCGTCACAGCCACACCACCGGCAATCCTTCTGCTAAAGGTCAAACTGCAACACACGATGACCTCGGCGAAACATAGCGTAGTGGAGCTGTCGCTCCAATATAAAGGAGGCGGGAGCAAAAGATTAAATGAAGAAGAGCGGTAGTGGAGGGCATTGCACACGGGTGCCTTAAGCGTTTTACAGCCATCAAGAAACGACACTCGGAGCCGGGATTCGGGCTCGAACCCAGGACCTCTGTGTAGAAGACCGGAACCCAACGCGTAGGCTGCGAAGAGTTGTTGGTTGAAGCTTATTAGAGGCGCACCTAATAAAGGCGTTATGGTGCGTATGACTCAGTAACATGCGTTTTGCATCTGTAGTGGTCTTATAGTATTATAATACTTATAGTATAATAGGTCTTATTATAGGTCTTATAGTATTATAGTGCTGGTCTTATAGAAAAAAACAAATATGCAAAATAGGCGCCAGGAGGAGGAGGATAAACTCTATTTTCGTCGGAAAATGTATCTGATGGTGGAGGGTGACAGCCCCATCAAGTGGCCATGAGCCCGTGGCGTTCGGCGTCTTCTAGGGCTCTTGTCACAACCCGGATCTGTGTGTCCGAGCCGTAACTAAGAAATGCGGCCTCCCACCGGTCTGGATTCGACAGCTGCAAGCCTCGAGGGCGGGAGTCCCGAGGGCAAGCGCAGATTATGTGGGATAGAGTGGCATGTTGGCCACATAGTTTACAGGAAGGGGAGTAGACCCCAGGGTATACTTATTTATTTATTTATTTTATTTATTCAAATACCCTAAGGGCCCACTGGAGGCATTACATCGGGGGGGACAAATCAGAGCACAATTTTCGAAGGCAAAAAAGCACTTTAGATGGTTAATACGTCATGTTGAGAAAGAACATAACAACGTAAAAACTGTTACAAAAAATGCAGAAATAACAAAGAAAGAGAACAATCTAGTTTGCAAGTAAGTGATATAAAAGCACATCTGGTTACTGGACGCGCTGGGATTCCAGATATGTTAGCAATTCCGACTGAAATAAGGAAAACTGGGTTATGGTAGCGATACTGGAGGGCAACTCATTCCATTCTTTTATTGACAAGGTTAAAGGCGAATGCTTGTACTTTTCCGTACGAGCGAAGATAGGGTTAACTTTGTAGATATGATCGGTGCCACGTGAAGTATGAGGTGGCGGTAAGATGTGCGACCGGGCAAATGATGTACTGCTGGGAAAGAGAGTGTGAAAAAAAGATAATCTGGCAAATTTTCTGCGCATTGCGAAGGGCGGCATGTTGAGCTATTGCTTCAAAGATGAAACGCTTTGAAATGTCGAGTACAATGATAAGATGAATCGCGCGCCTTTATTCTGAACGGCTTCAAGTATATTGGAGAGGGTGGTTCGGTAGAGATGCCAAATGATTGACGCATATTCCAGTGAAAAGCGAACAAGAGAATTGAATCCTTGAAGCCTGGTGTCCCTGTCGGCTAGATATAAGCGCCGCTTTAGAAAGCCAAGTTCTCTTTGTACTTTAGATGCAATATTTTCGATGTGGTCTGTCCATGTTAAGCTAGAATTTAGCAGAATGCCGAGGTATTTAACCGATGAAACCGAGCCTAATATGCTGTCATTTATTAGGTAAGTGTTTGGTGGGGATTTTGAAACAGAAGTGAGTTTCAAATGTTTAGTCTTTTCTCTATTTATTTGCATCTGCAATTTGCCGCACCACTCTGTTAGTTTGTTAAGGTCAGATTGCAAACTATGACGTCGTTAGGACTAGATATGTCTCTGTAAATTACAGAGTCGCCGGCAAAAAGGCGAACTCTTGAATTGATATTTAGTGCTATATCATTCATATATATTAAAAATAAAAGCGGTCCAGTTACTGAGCCTTGAGGGACGCCAGACTTGACAAGGTTAGGCTGGAAATATTATCATTTAATTTAACCGCTTGAGAACGATTTGTTAGAAATTGTTCAAGCCAAACAGTTGCATTGCCGTCAAGTTCGATGCTGCGTATTTTCAGTGTTAGTCGTTTATAAGGTACACGGTCGAAGGCTTTTGAAAAATCAATAAAAATACCATCTACATAATGAGAAAGGTGCAATGAATTATGAAGGTCCGTTACCAACTCATAAAGCTGTGTTTGGCATGAAAGCTTTGGGCGAAAACTATGCTGGTTGTTTGGAAGCAAATTCTTTAGATTGATATGGGCCATAATTTGAGTGTATAGAATATGTTCAAGGAGTTTGCAACTAGCAGATGTTCATCATCATCATCATCATCATCAGCCTGACTACACCCACTGCAGGGCAAAGGCCTCTCCCAAGTCTCTCCAATTAACCCTGTCCTTCGCCAGTTGCGGCCACTGTATCCCCGCAAACTTCTTAATCTCATCCGCCCACCTAACTTTCTGCCGTCCCCTGCTACGTTTGCTTTCTCTTGGAATCCACTCCGTTACCCTTAAGAACCAGCGGTTATCTTGCCTTCGCATTACATGCCCTGCCCAAGCCCATTTCTTCCTCTTGATTTCAACTAAGATGTCATTAACCCGCGTTTGTTCCCTCACCCACTCCGCCCGCTTTCGATCTCTTAACGTTACACCTATCATTTTCCTTTCCATAGCTCGCTGCGTTGTTCTTAACTTAAGCTGAACGCTCTTTGTTAACCTCCACGTTTCTGCCCCATAGGTGAGTACCGGTAGGCCACAGCTGTTGTATACTTTTCTCTTCAGGGATATTGGTAAGCTACCATTCATGATCTGAGAACCTGCCATATGCGCTCCGCCCCATTCTTATTCTTCTAGTTATTTCCCTCTCATGATCCGGATCTGCGGTCACTACCTGCCCTAAGTAGACATATTCTCTTACTACTTCCAGCACCTCGCTACCAATGGCGAACTGCTGTTCCCTCGCTAGGCTGTTGAACATTACTTTGGTTTTCTGCATGTTAATTCTTAGCCCCACCGTTCTGCTCTGCCTGTCTAACTGATTGATTATGCTTTGCAGTTCTTGTCGTGAGTGGCTTAGCAAGGCAATGTCATCAGCGAATCGCAAATTACTCAGGTATTCTCCATTAACTCTCATCCCAAACTGTTCCCATTCCAGACCCCGGAATACCTCCTGTAAGCAGGCAGTGAAGAGCATTGGCGAGATCGTGTCTCCCTGCCTGACACCTTTCCGTATTGGAATTTTATTGCTGACTTTATGGAGAACTATAGTAGCTGTGCAATCGTTATAAATATCTTCCAATATTTTCACATAGCACTCTTCTACACCCTGATTCCGCAATGCCTGCATGACAGCTGAGGTTTCCACTGAGTCAAATGCTTTCTCGTAATCAATGAAGGCTATATATAGGGGTTGGTTATATTCTGCACATTTCTCTATCACCTGACTGATAGTGTGAATGTGATCTATTGTCGAGTATTCTTTACGAAAGCCTGCCTGATCATTTGGTTGACTAAAGCCCAAGGTTGTCCTGACTCTATTAGCGATTACCTTAGTAAATACCTTGTAGGCAACGGACAATAAGCTGATTGGTCTGTAATTCTTCAAGTCCTTGACGTCTCCTTTCTTATGAATTAAGATAATGATAGCGTTCTTCCAAGCTTCTGGTACTCTCGAGGTCCCAAGGCATTGCGTATACAGGGTGGCTAGTTTTTGTAGCACAATCTCTCCTCCGTCCTTCAACAAATCTGCTGTTACCTGATCCTCACCAGCTGCTTTCCCTCTTTGCATAAGGCTTTCCCTAAGGCTTTCTTTACTTCCTCCTTCGTTACTGGCAGGATGCCACATTGCTGGGCTCGACTGCCTCCCTCAGTAACTTGATTAGATTCGCTACTGTATAGATTTTTGTAGAAATCTTCGGCTAATTCAACTATCTTATCCATATTGCTGATGACATTGCCATGTTTGTCTTTCAGCGCATACATCTGGTTTTCACCTATGCCCAGTTTTCTCCTCACTGATTTTAGGCTACCTCCGTTCCTTAAAGCATGCTCGATTTTCTCCATGTTAAGCTTTCTTATGTCGGCTACCTTGCGCTTATTTATTAGCTTCGATAGCTCTGCTAGTTCTATCCTGTCTGTGGAGTTAGACGTCCTCATGCTTTGACGTTTCTTAATCAGATCTTTAGTCTCCTGAGATAGCTTGCTGGTATCCTGTCGAACAATCCTACCACTAATTCTGCGGCGCACTCTGTAACGAAAGCTGTAAGATTATCATTCATTCTTTCAACACTACGGTCGTCTTCTTCAGTTAAAGCGGAAAATCTGTTTTGCAGCGACATTCTGAATTCCTCTACCTTCCCTCTTAATGCTAACTCGTTAATAGCCTTTCTTTTCGCCAGTTTCCTCCGTTCCCTCTTCAAATCTAAGCTAACACGAGACCTTACCATTCTGTGGTCGCTACAACGGACCTTACCGAGGACCTCCACATCCTCTACGATGCCAGGGTGCGCACACAGTATGAAGTCTATTTCATTTTTAGTCTCACCATTGGGGCTCTTCCACGTCCACTTCCAGTTTGCTCGTTTGCGGAAGAAGGTATTCATAATCCGTAAATTATTTCTATCTGCGAATTCTACAAATAACTCTCCCCTACTGTTCCTAGAACCTATGCCATAGTCAACTACCGCCTTGTCTCCAGCCTGCTTTTTACCTACTTTTGCATTAAAGTCGCCCATCAGTACAGTGTACTGTGATTTTACTTTGGTCATTGCCGATTCCACATCCTCATAGCAGCTTTCAACTATCTGGTCATCATGGCTTAATGTAGGCGCGTAGGCCTGCACCACCTTCAGCTTGTACCTCTTATTAAGCCTAATTACGATAGCTGCCACTCTCTCGTTAATACTGTAAAACTTCTCGATGTTGCCAGCTATATCCTGATTATTGAGGAATCCCACACCTAGTTCTCGCCTATCTGCTAATCCACGATAGCACAGTACATGCCCGCCCTTTAGTACTGTATACGCCTCATCTGTCCTCCTAACCTCACTAAACCCTATGACATCCCATTTAATACCGGCTAATTCCTCCAATAGCACTGCTAAGCTAGCCTCACTTGATAAGGTTCTTGCGTTAAACGTTGCCAGGTTCAGTTTCCAATGGCGGCCTGTCCGGAGCCAGAGATTCTTAGCACCCTCCGCTGCGTCACAGATCTGACCGCCGCCTTGGTCAGTTGCTCCGCAGCTGCTGGGGACTGAGGGCCGAGGGTTAATTGGTTTGTTGATAGACGGTTGTGGCCAAGTACTACAGCAGGGTGGCCAAATCCTGTTCTGGTGAGGAAGTGCGTTGTCGGTTCTGTTCACAGAAATCAGGCCGCACTCCAAGCCTGGGTATGCAATTCCATCGACACGCGGAGTTTTTTTGTTTGTTTTTTTAATCCGGTGGAGAATTGCGTGGCACCGGGATTCGAACCCCGGTCCTCTTGCACGCGAGGCGGGTGCTCTACGTCTACACCATCGCTACACCATCGCTGCAGATGTTAGTTGCGGGTATATATCACGTGGTTGGGGAAGGTGTTCGTTTGCAGTGACCTCCACGCAACTTCTTGGGGTTTGGTGAGAGAACTATGTGCGGGGGGATATAGAAGTCTACCTAAGCGGTAGTGCATGGTTATGTCATGAAATGTAACCAGACGATCTCTCGCTGTCGGCAGGACGGGCGACACCACATCCGGGCCGCCTCACCGCATGATCGCGGGCCGCCTCGTTTCCTGGATGGGATGAGAGCGCAGGGACCCAGATCAATTGGATCGGGCGGACTTGGAGTTTGGTGGAGTAGAGGAGGGAGAGGGTGACAGGGGAGACCCTGCGTTTGGCGAAATTACGAATCGCAGATTTAGAGTCGCTGAGGATGGTTTCTGCAGAGGTGGAGACCATCGCCAAGGCTATGGCCGCCTCCTCGGCCTCTTCAGGCGATCTGACGGGAATGGAGCACACAACCAGCGGCCGTCCACAGTAGTTCACTACCGCGAGCGGAAAAGCTTCGCGGTCGGGTTATTCGGCGGCGTCGACATAGGCCGCTGTCCGATCTATTAAATACTTTTTGTGCAGAGACTTAGCCCTGTCCTTGCCGCGAGCGACATGATACTCTGGGTGCATATTTTTAGGAAGAGGGCCAGAAATTGCGCGGAATGAAAAGGCGGTGTTATGGTGCTTCTTTATACTGTGTAAGAAAAAGAGAAACAAACAGCGGTGGCGACAGGCTGGGCAGATGGGGCCGGAGTGTCGGACGTCGTGGTAGAGCCTGGTAGTCTGGGCATCGTGGCATAGATCCAGAGGAAGAACAAGAAGTACCTCCAACAATTGTAATGTGGGGACTCGCAGAGTTAGTATGGACGGCCACAGTTCTTGTTCCAGCGATGCTGCTCAGCAGGCCGGTGTATGGATGCGCAAAACCCGAACTTCGTCAGCTTCGCCTTCCTTCTTCTTTCTCGCCTTCGTCGGCGCTAGCTACAGGGGCATCAAACCCCAACTCTCTTTCTTACAAGTGAAACAAATGGTGTGTATAAGTGCGTAGCTGCGCAGTATATCATGCAGTGTACCTAGGTAGTGACTGGTGATTGGTGAGGGATAATTGTATTTAGTGGCTGGTAATCGCTAATGTCATCAGTAATTGTGTTGTAATCGATGACCGAGATCGGCAATGCCACTGTGGATTGTAAACGGTGATTAATGAATGGATATTTGCGATAGGCAATTATAACATATATTTGTCATTGTTAATTGGAAATTAATTGTTCAGTATAATTGTTAATGATGCTTTTGATTTGGGAAAGCCTGTAAATGATGATTTGTAATAAATAATTGTAAATTCGGAAAGTGTAAGCCTGGCGTAGGCTGCTAGGGAGGGAGGAGTGGTGCAGGGTAAGAGGACATGTTTGAAAAGTTTCCACCCATGTGAGTGTCAGCAGGGGGTGCAGAGCGAGCGCCGGCCCCTCAGGGAGCACTTGTGGAGGAGCCGGTGGCGTATACTAGTGCCGGTGCTCTTGCTGAGCGTGTGCCTTCGCTTGGAGGTGGGGGTCGACCACGAGGAAGGCCACGGAAGACGGATGCAGAGCAGGCGGAGACCGTGGCTCGGTACGCTGAAACCAGTCGACGTCATCCACAACAGAATGCTGAACAACGCTCGGATAATGCGTAAGACAAGCGGGAAAAACGGGCGGAGGATGCCGAAATCCGAGCTAGGGAAGGTCAGAGTAAGCGTCTCAAATGACAGGCTGATGCCGAAGTGAAAAGAACGTTGAAATCAACAAAAAATGAGAGCTAAAATGAATAAAAAAAGAAAAGTAGCAGGAGGCGCTCACGCGCTCGCTGTTAGTGTGAAGCTTAAGCATTCTTGTAACTTCGCTCTCCGACATTGATGTCGGAGAGCGACATGATGGCGCTAGTTGTCTTGACTGAATTCGTGCCAAAACAGTGATGCAACCGCTTGTCTTCGCAGAGTGTTCTAGGTGGTGTCATACGATTTATCGTTGCATACACCTTGCATGTGGTAGTGAAGTTGGAGTCTAGCTTGCAACAGCGATACGAAACGACGTCATATAGACCTTCAGTTGTATCCCCTGCCAGAGCCTTCAATTCTTCCGCCACCACGGCGGCTCAGTGCATTTCGTGCTAGGCTGCTGACCTGGAGGACGCGGATTCGATCCTGGCCGCGGCGGTCACATTTTGATGGAGGCTAAATGCTGAAGGCCCGTGTATTGTGCGGCTTCGGTGCCCGTTAAAAAACGTTGGTGGCTATTATGTTATGTATGTTGGGCCTCGCTCAATGCGTGTTCTGTGTACTTACGGCTTCTCGTGTCTGGTGATGTGGAACTCAATCTCGGACCCGACAAAAATGGCGCAGGTGTCTCACTTGAAACAATTGCTGAGGCAATAGCCCGATTAGAAGTCGCACAAAATTCCGTACTCTCAGAACTTACACTTATCCGTTCAGCTAAGACAAACATCGAGAACATTGTGAGCAGCCTTTCTTTGCGGGTAGACGCATTGGAAAAAGCAGAAAATCAGAAGTCAAGCAATGTAGACTAAGATTGTGTGAAAAAACTGACAGCGCAAGTTAAATGGCTGAACGACAAATGCGATGACGCGGAAAACCGTCTTCGCCGATCAAACCTGCTGTTCTTTGCAATTCCCGATGCCAGTGACGAAGCATGGACACAGTCTGAGTCGCATGTAATCTCTGTCTGCTCAAAGGAACTAGACATAACTATCAGTGAGAATGCCATTGAACGCGCTCACAGACTTGGCCGTTTCAAACCCAGAAAGAACCGCCCTATCATTGCCGCATTTGCTAACTTTAAAGATAAGACAAATATTTTGTCCGCGACCCCAAAGCTAAAAAATTCAGCCAACTCAATTCGAGAAGACTACTCAGCACGTGTCCGATTAGCGCGTCAAAAACTATACAGTTTTGCTCAGGAGCATGGTGGAAAGTACAAGATCCGCTTCGACAAACTTGTCATGGACGAAAAGCAGTTTTTCTACGATGCCGAGTCTGATTCCGTTTTAGAGACCAAGTCATAGCGGTTATCGCCGGCGGCTACGCTTGCGCTTTCCTTTCGTCCTCTCTATTCAAAAGGTCGGAATAGAAAACCTGGTTATAAGACCATGGCAGTTATGCTCGCAAAGATCCGCAGTTATTAATCAAAAAGAGAAGCATAGAATCCCTCCTGCATGATAACAACACCGACATCGCCATTTTTACTGAATCATGGCTAAGTTCCGACATCGAAAACCGCGAGCTACTTCATGATGACAAAGTGTTCACCATTCATAGGCTTGACAGGGAGGGGCGCAGGGGAGGCGGAGTGCTTGTTTTTATAAAATCTAGTATCCCTCATTTCCTGTCAAACTTAATTGCTGTCACGAAATAATGTGGTTCCGTAAATACCCACCCGCAAATTACAGTCATTATTACTGCTTGCTACCGCGCGCCTGATTGTGATCGCTGTTTTGTTGACGACCTTAACAGTGTCCTTTTGAACATGCATTCCCTCTTTCCAAACGCTGAACACGTGGTTTGTGGAGATTTCAATTTGCCAGACATTGAATGGAATCATCAGCATGCACCTTCTCATCAGTCGAACGAATTTCTTGATATGACTCTCTCATTTAACCTTACCCAAACAGTTAAAACAGCAACCCGTGGCAAAAACATTCCTGACCTTATCTTTGCCTCAGATCCCGAACTCATCCAGTCATTGTCATGTGTTGATTTCCTGAGTGATCATAAAATATTGCTTTTCGATCTCTCGATTTCAATTCCCGTCAGTGAACCTTCCATAAAATACATCCGCAGTTACAAGAAAGCCGATTTCGCTAAGATCAACATCGAGCTGAGCCAGTTCTTTTCGCACTATGTAGTCCAACAGTGGAGGAAAACTGGTTACTTTATAAAAACAAACTATTATCACTCATTGACACGTACGTTCCCCTCATTCGTATGCATGGTGATGCTCGAAGACCGTGGTACACTAGCGCGCTAAGAAGACTATCACAAAGAAAAAAACGCCTTTACCGCGCGGCAAAAAATTCGAATTTTCCTTCAAAATGGAAAAAATACTTTGCATGTCTTCACCAATATACAGGTTTGTTACGGAGCACTAAAAAAAATTCTTCCACCAGGACCTGATGAATATTATTCACACAAACCCGAAGAAGTTTTAAACCTTACTGACACCAAGCACCAGTCGTTCACAAAGCATTACCTTGGTCAACCAAGATGGATCATCTGTTCCCATTGAACACCGTTGAGATGTCATGAATTCATATTTTTCATCAGTTTTCACCCACGAACCTCCCTTGAACATACCACCATTTCCAGATTCAAATTTTTCTCAGATGCCCCCAGTTTGCATTACAACAGATGGTATTACAAAATTAATTGACAATCTGTTGTGTCCCCTTATTGCTTTTGTGTGTGTGCGCCCCCTCCTAACGACCACTCGCATTCCCCTCCTAACGACAGTTCGCATCCTCCTCCTAACGACCACTCAATCCTCCTCCTAACGACACTTGCCCGTCGTCGCACGCTGTCACCCGATGCCCCCCCACGGTGCGCCCCTGCACCCTCCTCCTGTTCTGGGAAGCCACTCCCTCCCGTGGACGCTTCTCAGCTGCCTCCTTTCTTCGGGCGGCCAGTTCGGCTCCTGCCTCGGTCGACGCTGGTCGCACCCTCATCGGCTTTAAATAAACGAAGTCTAAAAGTACCGTGTGCGTCTTTCGCTGCATTCAACACAGCGACCGGACACGACAGTGGCGACGAGAAAGTGGATTCGACCCGCGCTACGCAACGCTATTGACAAGCCATGGCTACGCGAGGGTTTCCCAATCAGATACCAGAATTCAACGGCTCATCGTGGTCATCGTGGGTTGGACGCCTTCAGTTCTACTTTGAAGCTAACAACATCACAGACCCAGCCTTGAAGAGGGCCAACCTGCTGACGCTGTGTGGGGAGCAGACCTACGATACTGTCTGCGCCCTTATTCAGCCAAGCACACCAGCGGCAGTGTCTTACGACGACATCGTAAAAGCGCTGCAAAAGCACTACGACCCAAGGCCAGCCGAGGTCTACAGCCGGGCTCGCTTCCAACGACGAGATCAACTGGGAGGAGAAACTGTGAGCGCCTACGTAGCCGCGCTCAAGAAGCTCGCTGCCGACTGCAATTTTGGAACGCTGTCGACAACAGCTACCGGGCAGGAGGGAGACGCAGCTTCTTCTGCTAACACCACCATGCTTCCCTTGGACGTGATGTTACGCGACAGATTTGTGTGCGGACTGAGTGACGAGTCACTGCAGCAGCGCCTGTTCGCTGAGAAGGACCTCACATTCAGCAAAGCTTACGACATCGCCGTTCGAGCGGAGAGCGCCGGTCACCAGCAGAGAGGGATTCGCCGGAACACCGAGCCGGTACACCAGACAAGCAACCAGGTGCGCAAGCCTTCTGTTGTTGTAAAATCGGTCAAAAAGGCACAACGCTGCTGGCGGTGTGACGACCAACACAACCCCCAGGGATGTCGATTCCAGTCAGCCACGTGTAATTTTTGCCACAAGCGAGGACATAGCGAAAGAGCATGCATTACGAAACGGAGACTTGCCAAGATAAAGTCACCTTCCCAGCCTAATCACAGCGTCAACGCCTCAGAGAATACGCCGCTATCTGATCTCCATGGAACAACATCAGCAACACCATCTGTGTTGTACGACCTGAACACCATGAATCTCGGCACGCGACCGAAGATTTTTACAGAAGTAAGCGTACATCACCAGCTGATTAAGTTCGAGGTGGACTCCGGCGCAGCCTGTACTCTGATCAGTGAGGACACGTTCCGAACTTCATGGCCATCTGACGCACCCGCCCTGCAACAAGACGACACGCACCTGCGAACGTGGTCAGGACAGAATCTGCCACTATTGGGCTCTGCCAACGTGCAGGTTAACTACAACGGCCAGACCCATACGCTACCTCTGCTTGTTGTGAAGGGCACAGGATCAAGCCTTCTAGGGAGAAACTGGTTTTCTCCACTAGGCGTGATGATATGCGGCATACACCAGACGCCGAGCCAGAACATGGTTGAGCAACTGCAAGAGAAATACGAAAGAGTATTCTCGGAAGAGATTCCAGGAAACGAAGGGCCCCCGGTCACACTGGAGTTGTTGGACAACGCGCAACCCAAATTTCTGAAGGCCAGGCCGGTGCCGTTTGCTCTCCGAGATTCAGTTGAAAAAGAGTTGGACAAACTGGAGCAGCAAGGTGTCATCGAGCCGACGCAGCATTCCATCAAACTCTCAGCGTACGACTACGCTCTGGTCTACCGCAATGGGAGTAAACATCAAAACGCCGATGCGCTAAGCCGTCTTCCACTAGACGCAACTGTTGACGAACCATTTCCACCAGGAGACGTTCTGATGTTCGAAGCACTGCCAGAACCTCCGCTTACAGCAGGCACAGTTGCAGCATCTACGCAGAAGTGCGCAGCTCTCCGGCTAGTTTACACAGCTGTTCAACAAGGCAACGTGCATAAACTCAAAGGGGACAACTTCGACGCTTACCGCACGCGAGCTACAGAGTTGAGCACCCATCGCGGCTGCATCATATTTGGGTCCCGAGTTGTGATGCCGAGAGAACTACGCGCACAAGCTATGTCTCTCATCCACGCCGGACATCGGGGCATCGTTGCAATGAAAAAGTGTGCCAGAAGCTACATGTGGTGGCCTGGCATTGACAACGACATCGAAACAGTGGTGCGAGAATGCAAGCCTTGCCAGAGCAGCCGGAGCGCCCCGCCGAAAGCTCCTGTCCCAGAATGGGAAAAGCCAGACACACCATGGCACACACTGCACATTGATTTTGCAGGACCAATTGAGGGCTGCACTTTCCTTGTGGTCGTAGATGCCTACACAAAGTGGCTTGAGATAAGGCAAATGGGACAGACGACTTCGGCAGCAGTCATTGACAACCTCCGATCACTATTTGCAACGTTCGGCCTGCCGCGCAAGGTAGTGTCGGAAAACGGAACACCGTTTGTGTCTGCGGAGATCCTCAAGTTTTATCGCGACAACGGGATCTCATCAGTTACATCGGCCCCCTACCACCCAGCGACAAACGGACAAGCCGAGCGCTACGTAGCCGAGCTAAAACGCGCCCTTGAAAGAGATCAGACAGGCTCGCTGCAGCGCCGCCTTGCGCGCTTTCTCTTCAAGCAGCACACGACGGTTCAGAGCACAACAGGCGAGACCCCCTCGAAAATGATGTTCGAGCGTGAAATGCGAACCCAGCTCACAGCCATCCTCCCCGAGCCAAAGGCAGAGACGTTCCGGGAAGAAAAAGCAATTCCGCGCTGCGGCACGCTTAATGAGGGGCAGCGCGTCCTCGCCCGACAGTTTCTGAAAAAGCCACGCTGGGAGGAAGCTACAATTGTCAGACGCATAGGCCTGCGCTCTTGGCTCGTCAACATACATGGCACAGTAGCACGCCGACATCTCAACCAGCTGCGTAGATTTACGACGCCGTCTGAGAGCTGTCCGCCAGCGGAGAGAACACGTGCACCATTTTCCCACATAGCCTGGCACCTCTTCCCGGAAGAAGAGACTTCGCCCAGGACAGACCCAGGAGACACAGCGAACAACAGCCAGCCTACAAGTGTTTCTCCCCCGAGCGCACAAAGCCAGCGCGCCTCCACGCGTGAGCGCCGACCCCCTGCACGATACCAGGCAACTTTCTAAGGGGGAAGGAAGTGTTGTGTCCCCTTATTGCTTTTGTGTGTGTGCGCCCCCTCCTAACGACCACTCGCATTCCCCTCCTAACGACAGTTCGCATCCTCCTCCTAACGACCACTCAATCCTCCTCCTAACGACACTTGCCCCTCGTCGCACGCTGTCACCCGATGCCCCCCCACGGTGCGCCCCCGCACCCTCCTCCTGTTCTGGGAAGCCACTCCCTCCCGTGGACGCTTCTCAGCTGCCTCCTTTCTTCGGGCGGCCAGTTCGGCTCCTGCCTCGGTCGACGCTGGTCGCACCCTCATCGGCTTTAAATAAACGAAGTCTAAAAGTACCGTGTGCGTCTTTCGCTGCATTCAACACAGCGACCGGACACGACACAATCTTAGAACATCGAGCGCACCTGGGCCTGATGGAATACCCGCGAAATTACTTAAAAGTACCAAGGACATTTTCAGTCAATTCCTCAAGGTAATCTTTGAACAGTCTATATCAACAGGTGAACTACCTAAAGATTGGAAAATAAGTAAAGTTGTGCCGGTATTTAAGGCTGGTAACCAATCAGACCCATCCAATTATCGCCCCATTTCCTTGACATGCATTGCCTGTAAACTTCTCGAACACATAATATACTCACAAGTCGCATCGCATCTCGATCATAACTCTTTCTTTTTCACTAAACAGCATGGTTTCCGCTCCGGTCTCTCCTGCGAAACTCAGCTGATCTTCACTTAAATCTGGACTCTTCATTCCAAACTGACATCATTTTTTTTAGACTTTTCTAAGGCTTTCGTTCGCGTACCCCACCATCGTCTCATCTCTAATCTTTCCGGTCTGTCCATTGACCCTCTAATTGTAGCATGGATACACTGTTTTCTAATAGATCGTTCTCAGTACACGGTAATAGACAACCATTGTTCAGGTCCTACTAAAGTGCTGTGTGGTGTACCACAAGGGTCGGTCCCTGGCCCTCTTCTTTTCCTCATCTTCATTAATGATCTTCCCTCTGGTATTTCTTCCACAATTCGCCTCTTTGCAGATGATTGGATTCTTTATCGCCGCATTGCTACTAACAGGGACCAATTATTACTCCATAACGACTTGAACATAATTGAACGATGGTGCTCTGAGTGGCTTATGTCGCTAAACATCTCAAAATGCCAATACATGCAAGTATCTCGAAAAAATTCCAGCCACACTTACGCTTATTCATTGCTTTCAAACACATTAACAAACGCGCAATCCTACCGATACCTCGGAGTCATCATTTCCAGCAATTTAACCTGGTCCCAACACATCTTGAAATTAGCAGCCAATTCATCCAAATCACTCGGCTTCATCAGACGATCGTTATACTTGGCTCCTCCTTCTGTCCGTAAATTGGCATATGAAACGATCATCCGTAGTAAACTTGAATATGCATCTTCTATATGGAACCCTCATCAGGGGTACTTAGCACCCTAGAAGCTATTCCGAACCGCGCAGCACGTTACATAACCTCAAATTATGACAGATACTGCAGCATCACCAGGATTAAATCAACACTCAACCTGCTACCACTTGAGAACCGCCGAAAAATCTCACGACTTTGCCTTTTTCATAAATTGTATTCCAACTTTCCTTACCTCCGCGACTCATTACTGCTACCTCCCATCCGAAAATCGCGTCGCCTCTTCAATTCCCTGAGTGTTCAGCGTTTACATGGTTCTACAATAGCCTTCAATAAATCATTTCTACCCACAGCAATAGAAAATTGGAACCAGTTACAAGACCACATTGTAAACAAGCGTGACGCTAGTAAATTTAGAGACGCACTAATCGAACATTACTGCAAATGAAAAAAACAACCTCATGCTTTGATTTTTACCATTTATTTTTCTTGTTACTATTCCCTATTTAGCCTATCCGCCACCATGTATTGACTAGAACTGCATCTTAACATTTCACAGTATATTCCAGTTCTTTTTTGTTTTTATTTTTTTTTCTTGCATTGCATTGTGTTGTATTTTACTGTATTAACATTGTTATTCTCTTTACTTTGTATTTCAACTGTTCCCCCCCTTATGTAATGCCCGAAAAGGGCCTTTAAGGGTACAATAAATGAATGAATGAATGAATGAATGAACGAATGAATGAATGAATGAATGAATGAATGAATGAATGAATGAATGAATGAATGAATGAATGAATGAATGAATGAATGAAATTTTGCGGAGCCATTCGCTACGGCGTCCCTCATAGCCCGAGTCGCTCTGGTACGCTAAACTAAATAACCAAACCAATCTTCACATCTTCTCTTAAGGCGAGGTTGAGGTGTTCGTCGAGATGTGAGACAGTTACTGTGTCATTTGCTTTCCTCAAAAACTAATTTTACTGTCAAAACTGTGATGCAACCATTTGTCGCACAGCGTTTCAGTTGGTGTCGTATAGGCTTGTCTGTGGGTGGGTGTCAACACAGGAAGGGACAGCGATACTTTCTCATTCCCACTCGTAAGCTGTCTTAAGGCTCTCAGCCTCATTTTCTTTTATTCCTGGAAACTACAACTCTTGCCTCAAATTTTTCCCAGCGTTTATTACTACTGCGTGTCGTTTCAAGACCAAACTCCGCACTTTGTTGGGTGGCCGGGTGAAATTAAGCGTCGTTAACTGTTTGGCATCCCGCTGCGCGGTAGGCGTAAGAGGCAGGGATTCGTACCAAACATAACCGCAAAATGGTGGTTTTTGAGGCATGAACACTCCGCGTCACGTTGGAGACATCAAATGCGCCGTCATGGAAGAAAGGTGGGAGTGAAAGAAAGAAGAAAAATGGATGCCGTAGTGGAGAGGAGAGGAATAATTCTGACCACTTGGGGATCTTTAACGCGCACTGACATCGCCCAGCAGACGGGCGCCTTTCGCCCTTCCCCTCCATCCAAATGCGGCCGCAGCGGCCGGTTTCGTACCAGGATACTCCGGCGTCAAGAAGCGGAGTAAGTGCCGCCGTTCACGTCAAGCTCCTTCTCATAGGCACCTGGCGCCGCTTCGCAAAGGTCTCGGGGAGAGGAAGACCAGAGACATGAGCTGAGGCGCGCTAGAGGGAGCCCGAGCCTACGAGCGTGCTCCAGGACTAACCTTTTCCCCCCTTTTATGTGCCACATGCCATCGCCGCGCCACCTGCCTTCACACTGCCGCTTCCCTCCTCGCGGTCTCTTCGCTCTCGCTGCGTTTCCTTCGCAACAGCGCTTTGCGTTCGCTCTTTTTACCTCCGACACGCTCGTTCGCTCGGTTACCCGCGGCGGCCGCGTTTCGATGGAGGCGAAACGCAAAAGGCGCCCGTGCGCTGTGTGATGTCAGTGCCAGTTAAGGGTCCCCAGGTGGTCGAAGGCATTCTGGAGCCCTACACTGCGGTTTTTTCTCTGTTTATTTTTCCACGGTCACCCTCCTTTCCGTTTCAGCCTGGTTGATCGGGTTGGGGTGTCCACCTAGAAGTGAGAAAGTACAGCGTCTTTCATATCGGCGCATCCAGTCGTTTTTTTTTTTGCACGCCGAGGCCGCCGCTGAGGCGCACCCCTCAGCGCAGCTCCGGGGTATGTTGTAAATGAATGACAAAAAAAAATTAGCTGAGGTTTAGCTGTGGTTAAACCGGGCAAGTTGCGTAAGCAGCGTCGAGAGCGCGCGAATAGGCGCGCGGCAGCGGCATTGGCGCAGTGACGGTCCTGCCATCGGATGGAGCGCAGCTGAAACGGTTGCTATGGCAACGGCGCTCCATGTGTTTGACCTCGCTGCGGCTAAAGGTCAACGATGGCCACCGCCGTGAGCTACGCGGCGGGTCGAAACGTGGCGCAGTATTGTGTTTTTTTTATTTTTCATATTTCACTTTGGTTTTATTTTATTTTTAATTTTTATTTCTTTTCTTAATTTATTTTTCATTTAATGTTTTCTTTCTTTCGTCAGTTTTATTTGTTTTCTTTATTTTGTAACTTGTTTTATTCTATTTATGAGATCCATGCATACATTAGCTGAGCCTTTATTCGTGCTCAAACCCTGAGCCTTCGTGGGAAAGACGTTCTCAGGCGAGTTAAGAAGATGACTGTTGCACCGGACGTCAAAACATTCTTTTTCAAATTACATACCGGAACCATACCAGTAAAAACATGGCTAAAAGAAAAGGGCCTTTTTGTTCCTTGGGGCTCAGATTGTCTCTTGTATAGAAAACCAGAGACGGTAAAACACGTTTTCCTGGATTGTTGGGATGCGGTGTTCTACTGGGATTTTTTGCAATGAACCTTGAAGAAAGACTTGCCATTGACACCCCGCGGAATTCGGTACCTGACCTCTGAAAGTGATGTTGCACAGAATAACCAGATCATGTTATTGGGCCTTCACAGTATTTGGAGGAGTAGAATGGCTGTTAGGCATTGTGACTTGGATGAACGATCGGTATGTGATTATTTTGTGGAACATGTGTACAAATTAAGAGAAGTCTTCAGGGAACAAGATTATGCAGATGATGTATTGAGTCTGTTGGACCAGCGCCTCCTCTATTTTTTTGATGCCCGGCAGAAAGGCTGCGCCTGACGCCGCTAGCCCTCTCCTGTCGCCCTCACCCATTCGCCTGCTTTCGCCGCTCGTGGCGCTGGCAGCTGACACTACTCGGCGACTCGGCTGCCGTCCCACCGCACTGCACGTTAGCGTGGTTCGGCCAAGGCTTCGCGTTCGCGCTTTGTTTACGGCGACAGCTGAACGCCTGCTTTTACACCTTGGTTCTCCCGATGATCAGCTTTCATCATGCGTTACTGCTGTGCGCCTATGTGTACGTCAAGTGCCAGGAAGAAAGACCCTGGAGTTTCCTTTCACGAAATCCCTGCTGATCTCGAGCTCCGTCGACAGTGGGTCAAAGTGATATCGCGTAAGGACTGGGAGCCGAACTCTACATCAAATTATTCCGTTGTGTGTAGTAAACATTTCGTTGCATCGGACTTCAAAGAGAACTCGAGGATACGCCAGCTGAAGAAAGGAGCAGTGCCGAGTGTATTTCCCTGCTATCCGTCTTACAAGAAACCTGCCACTGTTAATGTACGCAGCAATCCTAGCAGCCGCAAGCGCGCACCGGTGCTGGACATCAACGACAGCAGTGCAAAGAAGAGACGAAAAGAAACAATTTCAGCGGAGGCAGGTGACCCAGGACCGACTGACGACATTGCGGAGCACGATGACTGTTGCACTGCGGTTGTGACACCAGCTACCGAACCACTCTGCGACATCGTTCCAGGTAACCGTCCATCGCCTGCGGCTTCTGCGCAAAGTACAAGTCGTACAATTTCCGAAGAAGACGGGGTGAATACCACGGCGTCTCATGCCAAACCGGTTGCATTTGCAAGAAGAGCGTTTGGAGTGCAAACAGAAACATCTCGAACCAGCTCTTGCAGTTTCCTTCACCACAGGAAGTGCAGAGAAAAGGAGCGTGCACTTCGTCTTCAGGTCGCCAGACTGAAGCGTACGGTAGACAGCTACAAAGAAGAACTGCGGAAACTGAAAGAAGATAGCAACGTTAGTACCTTCCTTGGTGTCGCGGCTGACGCTGAGCAAAAGAGCGTGAAGGCTGCGTTCATAGCAGACCAAGTAAAGAATTACACCAAGAAGAGGGCAACGTGGGGAGAAACTACTGTCAGGTACTGTACAGTCCTCAGAAACTTATCAACCAAGGCGTACGAGTATATTCGCTCTGAAGGGCTGCTACGCTTGCCGTGCCGAAATACCTTGAACAAGTATATAGGAACATCAACTGGTGAGGTTGGTTTCAGCCCTTTGGTCCGTTTGCGACTTCAAACAGAGATTGGGAGCTTACCTGCGGATCAATCAAAAGTGTGCAGCCTAATTGTTGACGAGATGCACATAAAGCAAAAGCGGGAATATAATAAGCAGCGAGACGCTTTTATAGGTGATGTTAATATGAGCCCTGATTTAGAACACCTGGTGCCTAGTGATCGAGATGATTACCTCGCAAACTCGCTGCTATGCTTTCTTATTTGTGGCCTGGCTGCACGTTTTAAGATACCGGTTGGGTATTTTTTTACCAAGTGCTGCACAGGACCCGACCTTGCTGCAACCATCATCCATGTTGTAAAAAAGACTGAACTATTGGGTTTCGAAATTGTCCGCCTTGTGACTGATAATCACAAAACAAATGTCTCGGCAATGGAAATCTTGTGTAAGGGACAGCAAAGCACATCAGCACCACATCCAGCAAATTCTTCCAGACGCCTTTTCATGGCATTTGATCAGTGCCACATCTTGAAAAATGTGAGGTCTCAGTTTCTTGCGAAGTGCATGGGTGGACAAAAAGAGATCTCATCAGCTCCCTTAAAGGAGCTCTACAAGATGCAGAAGGGGTCAACAGTAAAACCAATAAGGTTTCTGACCCGCAAACATTTGTACCCCACAAATATAGAAAAAATGAGCGTCAGACATGCCGTACAGATCTTTTCGCCCCCTGTCACAGCTGCACTGCAGCACATGAAGGATCAGGCAGGCCACACTTGCGAGATTGAGTTCGCAACAGTTGGCCCAACTGTGGAATTTATGCTTGCGATGCACAAGTGGTTTGTTCTAATAGATGTTAGTAACACGCAGCAACATATCCATAAGAATGATCCTGACGCTCGGCACTTCACTGATCCAAATGACTCTAGGTTGGAATGGCTGGAGAAAACCTTCCTGGACTATCTGAAAAGGCTAAAGGCTGAAAGTCACCCTGATAGCTTCTTGAGCAAAGAGACTTACAACGCACTGGTGTTTACCACAACCTCAAATGTCATGTGCATCAGGTTCCTGCTCAATGAAAAAAAATTCATCTTTGTGCTAACACGAAAATTCTCTAGTGACCCAATTGAGGCACTATTTGGATTTCTGCGGAGAACAGCAGGGTGCAACGATGCTATGGACGTAAGAAGTGCGCTATCTGGCCTTGAAAAAATATTGAAGACCGGCATTGTTTCTTCATCATTGCAAAGCAATGTAAATGCTTCAACATCATTCTGTGCTGCCACAGCAATTTCAAGCCCCAGCACCCTGAACGCTAACCACCCAGACAAGAAATTTTTTCCACTGGCAGCAGAAAATAGGCTGCGAGAGGTGTGTGTTAGGCAGAATCAATGGCTTCCCAATCCAGAGATTGCCAGCTTAGCTTTGATAGGAGGATATTTGGCCCGTGTTGTGGCAGAGAAGCTATGCTGCGAAGGCTGCAATGAAATTGTTGAGAAGCCTAAAGGAAATGCTCCTGTGGATGGCCTCATTGCTTACCAAGACAGGGGAGGACTGAAGTACCCGACCAAAGAGCTAGTTTCTGTTTTGATAAGCCTCAAGAGGTTTGTGGACATTGTGCTTGATTACAGGAAAGCAATTGAAAAACCACTGGAAACTAGTGTGGAGCGTGCTGTCAACATTCTGATGGACCTTCCAATCTTGAAATGCAAGAACGAAGTCAGGGCTCACAGGAAACAGTTTTTACTGCTTTTATGCCGCAAGTTTATTAAGCCGCTGCTGAGCAATCACGCCGTGAACATCACAGACAAGAACTCTGTGGCAAAAATGTACGCGAAAAAGCCATTGTCGCGTAAGTTGCTCAAGCTGTAAGGAGTGGACGTCGTGTTGCTTTTGTCATTTCTAATGTTATGTGATTTTGTCAACTGTGCCGAAAATATAATCTCCCTGACTTGTATTTGTGTCGTCATCATTTGTCATTCGTGAAGCTGAGAAACATAAAAGCATTCATTGCTCAGGATAAAGTGGCATATACTAAACGAAAGCGCGTTGCATAGCTTTTTGTGAAAAACAACGGCAGAGCTAGTGAATGAGCGAGTTTAAACCCAGTCGTAAAATCCGCCTGCTTGCGACATATGAGTAATGCAAAGTTTTCGTATTCGATAAACCAAAACGTAGCGTGGGAATTCAGCCGATTCAGTAACCTGCACAGCAAGCGTGCAGCGCGGGTGCTGGGCCGGTCATCCGGCGATAGTGTCAGCTGGTGGCGCCGCACTGCGGCAACGGTGCGAAGCGCGGCGTCCCGCGAGCTCTCATTGTTCGGCGCACGATCTGACCGGCATCTAAAAATAGAGGAGGCGCTGGTTGGACCAACTTATGGTAACGAAAGTCCATTAGACACGGTTGTCTGCCAAGGCGCATGACAACGACGACCTTTTACGGGTGTATTTATTCATGCAATAAAGAAAAAAACACCTTCGTGGTGGTATGGTAGCGTCTCCGCTTCAAATTTCAAAGGCCCTGGTTCGATTCCCAGCCTCGATACAGTTTTTTTTAAGCAGTGACGCCGTGGCCACCGTGGCCACCGCCGGGAGCTACGCGACGGCTCGAAACCTGGCGCCGTATTGCTTACGCAGTAAAAAGATGAGGAGGCGTGATATGAGGAACAAGGAAAGTGGCCGGACTTTATTTGTTTCTTCTGCGATGGAACAGCGCAGAACGACGGGGCAAGAGAGGAAAAGGTGCTCGCTTACAACTCAGTTTATTTCGAAGAAAGACGGCTTGTTACACCATCTATATAACCACATAGGTAACTCATGTATCACTGGTGAGCTCTGAAATGACAAAAGATGTTTTGTGTCATGAAGGTGAATGAGTGAAACAAACTAAGTTGTAAGTGAGCGCCTGTCTACTGTCTTGCCCGATAGTCAACATGCCGGAGCTGCTCTCCTGGGAAATTTTGTTTGTTTCTTGTGGTATTGCCCTTATGATCTGAATCGACGTACACAGCAAGCATAGTGGTGAGCATCCGATTACTGGGTTCTACCACGCCGTTCGTTTTAGGATCATATGGCTTCCAGTGGCGAAAACTGCAGGTGCTGAGGCGAAGAAGCTCTTCGGCAACGTCCGCTGTGAATTGGCATCCACGGTCACTAATGTGGACTGCAGGTGCCGAAGAATGACGAATCGAAGTAGGAAATGAGACACTTCAGACGCAGTAGTGGCTGGTATCGCGGCTGTCTCACAATAACGGGTTAAGTAGTCTACGCACACAAGAATTCATCGATTTCCGTTAGAGAACAGTGGGAAAGGTCCAAGAAGATTAATGCCAACTTGCTCAAACAGGGCTGTTGAAGGTGTGATTGGTCGCAGTATTCCCGGCGGACTTGAAGTTAACAGCTTAAAGCGCTGACATTGCACACAGCTGGCTACATAATGCTGGATAGTTGAACGCATTTTAGTGCATTAAAATCGTTGTCGTGTGCGGTGGAGTGTTTCGGGACACTCCCAAGTGCCCAGACGTGGCGTCATCGTCCATCATTTCAAGAAATGTGATGCGCAGGCTTTCTGGCACGACAAGAAGCATGCGCGCTCCCCCAGAAGCGAAATTCTTCTTATAAAGCAATCCCTCGCGATAGCAAAAAGTGTTCTTTACAGAATACTTGGCGGCATCAAACAACGAGGTTAATGTTTGGTCTTTGCGTTGCTCAGTTGGGAAAACTTGAAGATCGGGGAAGGCTTGTGAAAGTGAAGCCAAGTATTCATCAAAGTTGTCGGCGTCGTCACCAGTTTTCTGAAGCGCCAAACGCCAAAGACAATCAGCATCAGAGTGTTTACGGCCGCTTTTATGCACTCCAGCAAAATTAAATTCTTGCAGGCGCAAAGCCTATCGAGCGAGCCACCTACAAGGGTCACGAAGACCCGTTAGCGAGCAAAGCGAATGGTGGTTGGTGACGACGATGAAAGCATTCCCGTACAGATAGGAGCGGAAGCGCTGTACGGCGAGACGTTCTTGTTCAGTAACCGTGTAATTCCTTTCGCGCTTACTCACCAAGCGACTGGCATGTGCTGCCACGCGCTGATCGTGGCCATGGCGTTTTAGAAGTACAACTCCGATACCGATAACACTTGCTTCAGTGTGTACTTCTATTGGTGCTGATGACCAGAAGTGGCGTAGGATGGGGTCCGAGGTCAAAAGGAATGTCAGATGGCGGAAAGCTGCGCGTCACATTCGCTGGTCCAACTGAACGGTGCATCTTTATGCAGCAGACACGTGAGTGGGTAAGCGATGTCTGCAAACATTGGTATAAAGCGACGAAAGTACGAGCAAAGCTCTAAAAAGCTCTGCAGCTCTTTCACTGATTGGGGCACCGTAAAACTTTCGACAGCTTCAATTTTCTTGGGATCTGGTCGAACAACTTCTTTATCAACTAAATGACGATGAACAATTGTTTCTCTGTTCCCAAAATGACATTTCTTGGAATTCAGGACAAGACCAGCTTGTTCCATGCAATCAAACACGATATCCAGACGGCTGTTGTGCTAACTAAATGTTTAGCCAAAAATTACAACGTCGTCCAAATAACAAAGAAATTTGCCACTTTAGTCCACGCAGGATTGCATCCATAAACCACTCGAATGTTGCAGGCGCATTACATACTCCAAAATGCATAACTTTAAATTCATAAAGTCCATCTCATGTTAGGGATGCTGTTTTTTCTTTATCTGCAGTGTGTATGGGGATTTGCCAGTAGCCTAATCTCAAAACAATAAAAGAAAAGTATGAGGCTGCGTGCAGAAAATCAATTGCGTCATCTATAGGTGGAAGCGGGTAGACGCCCTTCTTCATGGCCGTATTTAAGCGATGGTAGTCAGCACAGAGCCTCCATGCGCCCTCTTTTTTCCTAACAAGGTTACGTGGAGCTGCGCAAGGACTAGAAAATTCTGGAATGATGCCACGCTTTAGCATCGCTTGAACTTTGTCATCTATTAACTTACGTTCAGTGGCGGAGCCTCGATAGGGCTTCTGGCGTATTGGAGGTGCTGACCCAATGTTGATCGTGTAATGAATACGACTAGTAGACAGCGGTGTTGAATCGTCCTTGGCAAAGCCGAACACGAACACGTGCTTCAGGAATACTCCAACTAAAACGCGACTCTCAGATGCGGGAAGAGACTGATTAATCTAGCCTTAACTTGGGCCTTCATATCTCGTTTCACATGCTGCCCAATGACAGAACTGGTTAACGCCGCGACGGAAACTGACACGCCTTCCACGAAACGGGCGAGTTTGAGGCCCCGAGGGAACACAGCTGGCTCTTCAGAGTTGTTGACTGTCCACAGGTCGGTACGGCCTGTTGTGACCGTACTTCTGACCAGGTGGGCCGGATCAAGCAGCTACCGTGAACAATCAACGAGGCCGACAACCTCGCGACGGCGGTGGGAAGTGGGATGCTTGGAATGCCCCTCCGAGCCTCAGCGGATTAGTGTAGCAGGAATGTCAAGGGCCATTGTCAGCAGTAACCCCAGCGAAATTCCTTGAGCGGATTAGTGTAGCAGGAATGTCAAGGGGCATTGTCAGCAATAACCCCAGCGAAATTTCTTGAGCGGAGGTGACCACTATAGCGGCGAAGGCCGGAAACGCGCCGGAGGTATTGTCCGAGCGACCACAGCGGAGGCGACGTGCCGGCGCCGGTCATGCTGGCGGTTAATTGAAGAATTCTGTGTCCCCGACTCGCGTTCTGGGCAATCGGCGGGGAAGCAAGTTCATTCACCTGCTGGAAGACTTCGGGAGATTCCTTTCCCGCAGGGCTGGATGAGTCAGCATCTCCCCCTCTCATCGACCCAGCTGCGAGAGAGTGGAAGAGCCCGCACCTGCCCAGCTGTGGGTGGTAACAAGAACGTCCCCTTCGGTCCATCCGATTGGACAGTGCTCGTCGACCATTATTCCCCAGCCAGGGATCTGGGGAAACCGAACGATATTTAACTCGGCCGTGAGTGTGGCCGAGAGAAGCCTGCTAGCTCCAGTCGACTACGGTTGACGAAGACGTACCCCTTCCACTGAGAGCCATTCTCAGTCCCGCTCTATGTAAATGATGTAATTAATCATGTAACTATGTAAATACAGTTTTTTTCCTTCACTTCCCCTACTCCCAGTCTCCGGGCCACGTTTCCTTCCTCCTTCGGCAATGCGGCGGCGCTCCTGGACCCGATGCCTGGTGGGACACGCTACGAGCTCGGCAAAACATATCAACTGGTTGGCAGCGGCGGGATCTTCCACGCTTGGTCCTGGCTTCAGCAGTGGTGAGCGCTTGACTTTCTTTAGGAATCTGCCAGGCTTGATAACTCTGGAAATTTATCACTACCTGTAGATTAATCTTCTGCACGTGCACGCTAAAGCATTTCACGTAGCAGCTTATTTTTGAAAGTCCTCGTTCGGAAGTTGCCATGGATTTGAGCAAACTAAAGAAGCCAGATTTGATTTTGCTGTGTGAAAAGCTGGGGAATGAGGCCAGGAAAAGTCACAGAAAGCCGCAGCTGATTGAGGCTATTAAGGAATGTGGTGCTAAGGAGGAGGGAGACAAAATTTTGGAGACCTGGGAGGTCATTCAGGAGGGAATCAGGAACGCTAAGGAGGAGGCCGACAGGGTTGAAAAAGAACGCAAGGAGGAGGCCGTCAGGGTTGAAAAAGAACGCCTTTACCGCAAAGAAGCCGCTAAGGAGGAGGCTGACAGGATAGAAAAAGAACGCCTTCGTCTCAATGAAGCCGATGAAAGGCAACTTGCTCTAATACGTTTAGGGTTGCAAATTTTACTGGCGAAGCGCGCCGAGAGGAATTCGACATTAAATCAGGAGGTTTCGGCGCGAAGTGAAATTAAAATCGTGAATGAAAACTGCGTGTCTTTGCCCATTGCCCGTGTCGCAAACGAGAGCCCGCTCGGGGTGCGTCTGACCGAGGCAGCCATCTCCCAAAACCTGCCTAAGCAGCATCACTCGATTTTCTCAAATCGCTCGGATATGCTGCCCAAAGAAAAGGGCCTTTGTTTTGGAGATAACGCTGCGGAGGTCCTCACCATTTCGAAGGCTCGTGAATTCGCAGCGCCAGCAGAGCACGTAGTTGAAGAGGGCAAACCTGACAGCGAGTGTGGGGCTCCAGGCCAGAGCGCGGCGTTAACTGAAAAGCGCGATGCCGCACAGATTGTCCTTGCAACCCAGCTAGGCGTAGGCGCAGCGCAAAAAGGTAGTCCTCCAGAGAGCAGTCGCGCGCTGAAAGCGGCAACTGCTATTTCTATTGTAAGCGAGGAATGCGCCTCAGCGCTGCCTCGAAACAATGATCAGTTCAACGATCAGGGAACGACAGCCGCTCGCGACCGAACACCCGAAAATGAGTTATGCTCCACTGAAACCAGCGTGTCTTTGCCCACTGCCAGCGTCGCGATCGAGAGCCCGCTCGAGGTGCGTCTGACCGAGGCAGCCGTCTCCCAAAACCTGCCTAAGTAGCATCCCTCGATTTTCTCTAATCGCTTGGATATGCTGCCCCAAGAAAAAGGCCTTTGTTTTGGAGATAACGCTGCGCAGGTCCTCACCATTTCGAAGGCTCGTGAGGTCGCGGCGCCAGCAGAGCACGTGGTTGAAGAGGGCAAACCTCAACCTGTAAGCCCGAAGCCTGTAAATTCTCACGGTGATGAGCTAGAGCAGGCTTCGTCACAAACAGACGATGAGACGAACGCCGGCGACTTAAGCCGTGACGGCTCCGAGTTACCAAATGACGAGCCAGCCCAGGACTTACTCACTACTAGCACAGGGGTAAAGAGTACCGACAGTAGTGCAGGCTATAGTGGGTCTTCCGAAGCAGGCGCAAGTGATGAGCTGGGGCTAGGTGAGGAACTGAAAAAGAATCTAGCATTGCCCCACTCAGATCGCTTTCTCGAACTCCTTCGTGTGGACAGAGGAACGTTCACCGCTGAGCAAGAGAAAGACCAGACTACGAAACTTGAGTCACCAAAGTGACAGGGGTGTGTCACGGAAGAACATACCTTTCCAGCTCCGTTCTGGCCTGCTGTACCGCCAGTATAAGGATGGGAAAGGTATCCAACACGACCAACTTTCTGCCCGCGTCGCGATCGAGAGCCCGCTCGAGCTGCGTCTGACCAAGGCAGCCATCTCCCAAAACATGCCTATGCAATATCCTTAGATTTTCTCAAATCGCTTGGATATGCTGCCCAAAGAAAAAGGCCTTTGTTTTGGAGATAATGCTGCGCAGGTCCTTACCATTTCGAAGGCTCCAGGATTCGCAGCGCCAGCAGAGCACGCGGGTGGAAAGGGCAAACGTGGCCCTGTAAGTCTTATAAATTCTCACGGTGGTGAGCTAGAACAGGCAATTTTACAAACTGATGATGAGGTGAACGCCAGCGACTTTACCTGTGACGGTTCAGCGATTGCTAGTGACGCGCCACGCAAACCAACTGCGAGGGTTTCCACGGAGCGGCAGCGCACAGAGGTGGCCAAACGGGAAGAGTTAATTAAGGGGAAAGTGCGGCTCTTGTTGACTGCTCGACTGAAATCCGAACCGCGTGGCCGCCCCAATTTGGCACCTCGGTGCTCAAGAGTTCGCACCCGCCCCGTGGGAACACAAGCCAAGAGAACGCAACGCGCGAACCCGATCCGAGAGAGACGGATACGCTGGCACGGCATTCGCACTCGTCCGTTCCCTTCTCGCGTTCTGCTTTCTGAGCGTCAGCCAAACTTCAGAACCACGAGACTTGGACGAGGAACAGTTAAGGGTCCTAAGCTGAAATTCCTAGCCTTGTGTCCTGTTGCACCTGCTAGAGCAGCTATCGGACCGCGGCCGCGAAGGGGGCGGCCGAAAAATAGGAACCAGTAAATTCCTTGAGTCGCAACGCTGTTTGTAGACGGATTCGAGGAATAATCCCGTCTTGAGTTGAATGCTTGTTTCTTTTGTTCATTTAACTCTCCTGTACAGAAATGCAAGCTGAAATTCCTAGCATTATGTAGTGTCTCATCTGCTAAAGCAGCTGTCGGACCACGGCCGCGCAAGGGGCGGATATGACGCATAATCTCATATTGAGTTTAATGCTTGTTTTTGTCTTTTGTTCATTACACTCTCCTATGCGAAATGAGAGCGAAATTTCGGAGCTTGGCATTGCGGGACTCAGTTCACATGCGTTGCCGAAAGGTGCGAGTAATGGCAACGCTGATGGCCTCAGCCGAAGCTTTCCCGTGTAATGCCCTTTCCTGACTCCCCGGACGTTAATCCGCTATGCAAATTTGTATTTTGTTTTTTGCTGTAGCGGGAATCATTTTTGTCTGTTTTGTATGTGTGTTCAGCAGCTCCACCTTCCCTTTGTGCTCTCACGGGCGGTGGCTTTCTGTGACATAAACCGTGCCACGGCACCCCCCCCCCAAAAATTTTAGGAAATTTTTCCCTTTTGGCTAAACAAGCTCTGTGTATTCTGGTTTGGTCAAACTTGGAAACTTTCGGAGGAGGAAGTAAATTTCACGCGACAGCTCATTTTCTCTAAAGAGACTTTGTTGACCGAAAACAGCTTGGCAGTTCTTAAAGTCGGTTTGGCGCTTTCTGCTTGTTGGGCTTTGGACTTAGCTGGTTGAGCTCGTTACAGCTGTCAACGAAGCAAGAAGAACCTTTGGGCCCAGCTGTGACCAAAAGCCGAACGGACACAACTCCAGGTCTCTGCGCGCAGCAGCGTTGGCTGCAACCACTACGAGACCTCTTCGGGCGGCGGACGAGCTGTTGTGACCGTACTTCTGACCACGTGGGCCGGATCAAGCAGCTACCGTGAACAATCAACGAGGCCGACAACCTCGCGACGGCGGTGGGAAGTGGGATGCTTGGAATGCCCCTCCGAGCCTCAGCGGATTAGTGTAGCAGGAATGTCAAGGGCCATTGTCAGCAGTAACCCCAGCGAAATTCCTTGAGCGGATTAGTGTAGCAGGAATGTCAAGGGCCATTGTCAGCAGTAACCCCAGCGAAATTCCTTGAGCGGAGGTGACCATTATAGCGGCGAAGGCCGGAGACGTGCCGGAGGTATTGTCCGAGCGACCACAGCGGAGGCGACGTGCTGGCGCCGGTCACGCTGGCGGTTAATTGAAGAATTCTGTGTCCCCGACTCGCGTTCTGGACAATCGGCGGGGAAGCAAGTTCATTCACCTGCTGGAAGACTTCGGGAGATTCCTTTCCCGCAGGGCTGGATGAGTCAGCATCTCCCCCTCTCATCGACCCAGCTGCCAGAGAGTGGAAAAGCCCGCACCTGCCCAGCTGTGGGTGGTAACAAGAACGTCCCCTTCGGTCCATCCGATTGGACAGTGCTCGTCGACCATTATTCCCCAGCTAGGGATCTGGGGAAACCGAACGATATTTAACTCGGCCGTAAGTGTGGCCGAGAGAAGCCTGCTAGCTCCAGTCGACTACGGTTGACGAAGACGTTCCCCTTCCACTGAGAGCCATTCTCAGTCCCGCTCTATGTAAATAATGTAATTAATCATGTAACTATGTAAATACAGTTTTTTTCCTTCACTTCCCTTACTCCCCGTCTCCGGCCCACGTTCCTTCCTCCTTCGGCACTGCGGCGGTGCTCCTGGACCCGATGCCTGGTGGGACACGCTACTAGAACGGCGAAACATATCAGGCCTCTCACCACGGGAACGACGCAACGAGGCACGAGGATACTCTTAGAGCAGGCAAGTGTCGTAGGCTGTACTACAGCTTCGAAAGATTCGCACTGATTGCGAATAGATGCATACCCGCAAGAATGGTGCAGGGAAAGCTAGTCTCAATAGTGTCTTCTTCCACCGCAAATGTTCCAAACCAGGTGTCGAGTCATCCACAAGAGCTGAAAGTAGTGAAGAATCCAGAGCAATCTCTCCCGTTGCACTACAATCTTGCAGAAAATCAATCCCAAAAATCACATCATGCGTTGGCCGAGGCAGCACTTCGAATTCTGTTCTATACATAAGACCACCAATAACAACATCCAAAGCACACACAGCAAGTGGAACCAAAGATTCACCACCGACACCACGAAATAACGCCGCACGGTCACCACTAAACATTACTTTCTTGCCTAAACGGTTCTCAAACCTCAAAGTCATAACGAATAATGTAGCTCCAGTGTCTACAAGAGCCATTGTTTTCACACCATCAAAAAATACTTCCAGATTGTTCTTCAACATAAACACGGGTAGAGGTACGAACGTCATCGGCTCGCACGCGGTCTCACCTCCATCGGTCGTGCCTCCTAGTTTCCCGGAGACGGAGGAGAAGCAAGACGTCGAGGAGAAGGTGACCGCCGTTGGCGCTGAGGTGGCGGCGTCACACTGCGATCAGAAGCAGGTGATGAACTCCTCAAATGTGTCGAGTGGTATGTGTCCCAAGCGGATATAGTCGGGGGTCGCTGGTGTTCAGTGTGCAGCTGTCCGTGAATATTCCCTGCGGGTCGGTAGATTTGAGCAGTCGGGAAGTGGCGGCGGCAATATCTAACGATATCCCGAGCAATGCCACACCGGTAGCACAAAGGTTGAGAGCGTCAGCGGTCGCCATAAGAGCCTTGGCGAACAAAGCCGTGACGTTGGTTGTAGCCAGGCTCTCGCTGCCGACGAACTACGTCTTCAGGTTTGACGGTCTCCTTCCCGTCGGCCGGATGTCATAACGCTGGGCAAAGTTGTTCCAATCGTCCATAGGCGAAGCATCGCTAGGTTGGGCCCATAGAGTGGACAGGGCGGCAACATCTGCCTGCTGTGCACAACTGTGCCGCAGATATTCTGCATGGCAGGTGTCCCTGGATCTGGAAAATTCCTCGCGCACAATCTCTCGCATCATATCAGCCATAGAATGTGGAGGTCAGGATTCAACACTTGCTATAGAGGTGACATTGGCCAGTCTTTCGAATTTAGGAATGATTCGACGCAGCTCAAGACCTTTAATTGTTCTACAATGTTTTATAACACCAGCGGTGGTGCTCAGGCTCTCTTTGCTGATCATAAAACTATGAACGTCTTCCACAATTCCTTCTTGAAAGTGGCCGACTTTGTCTACTTCAAGCATGGGGGAATTCACTAGCTTGGATAACAGTAAGATAACTTAAAAGTATGGAGTGCAAGTTTGTCCCGGTACTTTCGCGGTGTTCCGCTCGCTTCCTCTTTGCCGATTCGTCCACCAAATTTTTCATTGATCCCGCTAGTTAAAGGTAGCCCACGAACTTATTGAATCCTCATGATTGTCGAACCAGTCGAAGGCAGTGGCGGCAAGGAAGAACACCACATTAACAAGTTCAGTATTAGTGTTCCAGCAATTATATTTCTCACTCTTTCGTAGTTTTCAGCCGCTCGCCAACGTCCTGCTCAGGTTTTCCAAAGAATGTCCGGGGCTCTCCATAATGTGGCGAGTTGTCCGCCGTGGAAGGTCCTGGTTGCTCGGTATTGTCGTCTCCAGGTATGTCCGATGGCAGTCGTGGGAAGCCAGCGAGTCTATGACTCCTTAGATAGACGCACCGCTTCGTGGTCGACGCCCCACACCTCATCCAAAGCTGTTACGCGCTAAGGACGCAAAGGGGTTTATTTAAAGGGGATCGATGGAAGCAGGACCGCGACGAAGCCTACAAGGCTCATTCTGCCCTTTCTCGTGCTTTTCTTCTACCAGTCCATCCGACCGTTGATCTGCTTATTCCAACGATGTTCTGTGAAAGCGCGTGGCAGTATTATTTTATTGTACCTTAGCGCTTGAGGAATCCCAGAAGGTTTTCGCGTAGACGCCACCCTACTGAAATATGCGGTATGAATTTTAAACCGGAAACGCATACCAGGTTATTGTACAGGATTTGAGATACCGGACTACCGGAGTACCCAGTATAAAACAAGACAGTCCTGTATTGTACAGGCAAGCCCCGTGTTATACACGAGGGCCCTGTATCACAGGACAAAGGCAGGAATAAAATGCTTCAAGTATATCCAACTTGTGCTATATCTGCACAAAACTGGGGCATTTCTCCAACAAGTGCCATAAGTGTACAAGCCAAGTGCTGCAATATACAGAGCCTCAGATCAGCGACTCGCATTGCAGTCGATGTGCAATTGTGTTATTTGCTGCCAGCTTTTACCAAGTATTGGTAGCTTGGTGAGTATTATAATGCATCAAAAACTCAAAAAGATGTTTATTTTTTTACCGTGTCTTGAACCAGCTCGCCCAGGTAATAATTTAACTTTTGCGGCGATCTGCCGGCGCTGGGGTCTCCACGGGGGGCTGGCCAATGAAGTAGTCAAAAGCACCTGCAGAAAAGAAAATATGATTGCTAGTACATGGTGCTCCCAGCTGATCATTTAATTGGGCACTGACACACAACATAATGCATGGAGCACTGTGACATGCAACTTACGGCCAATGGCTTGTAGCTTTTCAGGCGTCATTGGCTTTCTGCCCATTGTGGAGGCTTCTGACTTGAGGTACCGACGGCAAGCTTGCCCTGTCACGCTCCTTTCCAGGAGGTGTGGAGTCGTCCAAAGGCTGCGGGCGGCGTCCTTGCAGAAACGTGAATCTTTGGGTGCCACCATAACTGCTGCCCATTTTTCGGAAGGAATAAAAATTCCATTCCCGAGGTGGACCTGTATGCAATAATCACGGATGCATATCTTTGAATAGAGTATAACAGAGCAATATACGGGGTGTCCTAGCTGACTTTAGCCCGGGTTTAAAAATATGCCGCGGCACTGAAAAACGACGGTACCAGATTTGCTGGCTATAGCATGGAGCAACTCACACTATTTTTTTTTATTGGGCTTAAACGCATAATAGTAACTTCGTAGGAAATGAAGATACAGTAAATGCTTGTTAATTCAAACTGAGCGGGACCGGGAAAAAAAGTTCGAATTATCGACTGGCCGCGAAAAAACTGACAAGAACTATTTGCATTAGGGTATATTGTGTTTACTCGCGTAACGAACCCACTCGCATAACGAACCCACCCACCCTCGAGTTCTGCCTAAGAATTTGAAAAAAAAGCGTCAGTTAACGCTTCCCTCCGTTTCGCACGTGCAAAACCGAGCATCTTGGCGGCGCGCCAAGATGCTGCGCAGCGATAACATCACAGTGTGTTTACTTGACGTTAGCTCTAGCAAGGAGGGAAGCGAACTGAGCAGAGTGCCAACGCTTGTCCGGTTGTGCAAGACTCGTTTTCAGTGGGTTCGCCTTATTGTGCCATGGGCGATTGGGGCGGATGCCGTCTACTGCCACTCGGTCGTTGGAACGCACGATAGCAGCAAACGCCTTTTGCAGCGAACCATGCTAAAAGCCGGCGTCATGATCGCGGCTTACCGCGTGCTTCCGTTGGCGACTGATGGGAAAGTTTTTCGCACGTAATTTGTGGCGCCCGTCCGAAGTTGTAGCCTTTCATGCTCCTTAGTTGGGGCCGCGCCGACAATTACTCGTATTTCCGAATTAACAGGGCTCGAATTAACCAGTATTTAGTTGCGAGTTCCGGAGGTTGCGCGGAAAACAGAGTAGGCAGCTAGCCGCCACCGCGGCCGCCTACCCCTACTACAGTAACCCCTACCCTCCGCCATTGCCGGCCGCCGCGCCGGCGTTGGCGCCATTTAGGTTTTATACCCACTCTTCCACAGTTTTATCTGGTTCCATCTTCTGTGCCCGTTTAGGACGTGCCCATCATCTAACTGTACGGAGGTGCTTCATTTTTTTTTGGGCACGTGATTTGTGCCAAGCGGCCCAGACGCGGCGGCGCGTAGTTCGAATCTATTACGTGTCGTTTTTTTTTCGCTCTCTACAAATGCCCGCGCGAAATACAAAATATACCACGTGAGGTGTCTGCCTGCGCGCCAGGTACGTGTCTGCTTGCAGTGCTCTCAAACGTTCGGCCCAACAAACAAACAGCTCGTTTAGCCAGGTGTGCTCTTAAAAGGTCATTAGTATAGATCCAGAACTATCGGAGCATCCATGGGCCTCGGCCGCGAGCATGTAGGAAGGAAAGCTCATGAGGATCTCGATCGCTATCCGATCTGTGCGCCAAAATGTGTGCCCGAAGTCACGCGCTTTCGGAAGGACTACTGGGAGTCTTTGGACGATGGCGCAGCTAATGGTAACGCTGAACGTCGTCGCGAGCAGAGATGACAGCCAAGGGGGGAGCGGCTTAAAGAAACGTGACGTAATTCCACCTCTCCTGAGCCGCGAGCAACGCGCCAAACCGGCAAACGCATCGGCGGCCGCCGTCCTCCTCCTCACCCGCAAGTAAGCACGGAGCAGACAACTCGCATTGTACAGCGTCGCCTCACCTGTTATGCGGCAGACCGATTTCTGTATTCCTCATAACCATACCAATGCAGTCTACGTGCACTGTAAGAATCATGAGATCACTGCGGAACCCGCATTGGAGGAATGCTTAAGCATTGACGCCTCCTCGCCCCTCTTTGCCTAAATTAATCAAGTTCCATCATTGCCCATTTTGAGTTTTCAAACTTCGCGCCACGCTTCGTTTTCAAATTTGGCGCCTCGCTTCGCTCCGTCCACACTTCCGGTTTTTCAAATTTGGCGGCACGCTTTAGCTTCGCCGATTTCTGGTGTTTCAGATTTATCGCAACTTTTGGCCTGGCCCTGCCCACTTTTCTTTGCAGATTTCTGGCTCTAATTAATCAACCAATTGCCCCACATGCAGCTCACGATTTCCCACGAGATTTTTTTATGCTCTATCTAATGCAACCATTCTTTTTCTCATAATTCAAATCATTCGAACGTTACCGTGATGACAAGCTCGTGATGACACGAAAGCACGAACATAGCCATACAATGCTTACACATTAATAAAACCTTAGTTATCAGTCCTCAGTTCATTCAGCCGTCCTATATTAGACAGGCATGAAACAGGCAGAATGCACAAACATACAGATCACCTACCTGGCCATTTAAGTCTGTAAATGCAGGCGGCAACTGCTGGGCCTCAACTTCAGGTGTGTCCACCTGCATGGACAATGTCATGTGATCATTCTAAATGTGGCAGCAAAGACCACCTTTTAGCACGACTGATGCCCACGCGCGCCATTGGTGCGTGATCAAACGTTGCGCAGCAGCAGTGCGCTGCTTCTACATGATCTTTTCTACGAAGCATACGCATGCCAAGACGTAGTACGTGCGCCATATTCGAGGAGCTGCAGAGAGAAGTTCACTTATTTTTATACCTCTTGTTGTCATTCAGTAGATGTAGCACGATGAATCATGTCTATAGCTGGTCTGCTCATTGCGCACTCCGTACGTCTGACAGGCACGAGCGATCAGCGATCATATATGCATGCGGGTACGTTCAGATTTAGTGAAACATTCCCAGCCCTTCAAAAAGTCGTACAGACAAACGTCTCCAAGCCCGGTTGTGCGTGGCGAGCACGACACTCTCACCAGGTCGCATATGCAAGTGGCAAGTGACGTGACATACGTACGCCAGTATTCGCTCGGTGCATGCTCAGTAAACATTCTCGTGATCTGTTACCTGACCTGCTCGTAATCTAAGCAAGTTATCAACAGCATTTATGGCGGTGAGAATTGCACAAAGGCATGCGGTGCTCAGTGCGATTATTCCTAGAGATCGAGAGCAGACGGCAACACGCGGATCTCACCCTGCAGAGCTAGCACTCACCCATAACACTCAATAAATATCTTTCTAGCTATTTTACTGGCAGAAATTTTAAAGTTTTAGCTTCTGTCTCGCAGCCATTGCAGAAGAACTAGTATACAGAATTTATTTAACAACTACTGTTACGGCAATGACCAGGTCAATGCAGCTGCCGTGTTGAGACATACTCCACCAAAACACACGAGGACACTGGCGAGGAGCAAACACAAAGCTGGAAATGCGCAAGAATCACTTCCAGGGAAATATTGTCATATTTTAGTGGTAGACGAGAAAAATGAGCTGTCCGCAGCTTGGCTATCGCACTGAAGTTTGCGTGCATGGAGTTTAAATGCCCGCTGGATCGAGCTTAGCGCGAGTCGAACGGCACGCTCAGCCATCGCCACAAAACTTGATTGCAAGCACTGAGGCAGCGTGCACACTTCAACTGGAGGACAGCAGCTGGTCGCAGTTAACCAAGCCTGAAGTCACAAGCGGAAAAAGGCACGGAGCGAATGCATATACCGCATAGCCATTGCGGTATATGCGACCTGCACTAAATGAGCAATGGCCTGCCGCACACAACGGTGCCCGAAGACAGCTGGCTGTCTGTGCGAATTTTGGGAAGGCTGAGAGTGTTTGACTATCTCAACGTAATCGCATATGCATATATGCATACACGGACCCTTCATCCTATTCGGATGGCTTAGTCGCGACGAGCGGACGAGCTAGATATGATTCAATACATGTCGTCGTATTGAATGTAAATAAGCATCCGAACAACCTTAGAATTAAATCAACGAAATTATCAGGCAGGCTTTTGTAAAGGGTATTAGACACTAGACCATATTCACGCTAAGAATCAGGTAATAGAGAAATACACAGAATACAATCATCCCCTATATATAGCCTTATAGATTACGGGAAAGCATTTTACTCAGTCTAAAGTTCAGCAGTGATGCAGGCATTGCGGACTCAGGCTGTAGAAGAGCCTTATGTAAAAATGCCGGAAGATATCTATAACAGGCGCAAAGCTACCATAGTCCTCCATAAAGTAGCAATAAAATTCCAGTAAGAAAGGTAACCGGGCAGGGAGACTCAATCTCACCAAAGCTGTTCACCACCTGTTTACAGGAGATATTCTGAGGCCTAGATTGGGAACAGTTGGGGATAAGAAATAATGGAGAATACCTTGGTATCTGTGATTCACAGATGATATTGCCTTGCTAAGTCACCGAGGAGATAAACTGTAAAACAAGATCAGTGAGAATGGGAGAAAAATACTGTGGGTCCAAAAATGAATATTGAAATGAAATGAGATAAATGAAAACCAAAGTAATGTTCACCCCTCTCAGAAGGGAACTGCAGCTTATAGTTGCTAGCTAGGTGCCAGAAGTGGTAAGGGAATTTGTCTATTTAGGGCAGGTAGTGACCGCAGATCCGGATCATGACAGTCAAATAGCTAGAAGAATAAGAATGGGGTGGAGCGCATATGGCAGGTTCTCTGAGGTCATGAATGGCAGTTTACCAATATCACTGGACAGAAAAGTATATAACAGCTGCATCTTACTATGGGGCTGAAATGTGGAGGCTAACAAAGAGGGTTCAGCTTAAGGTCAATGCAGTGAGCTATGGAAAGGAAAATGATAGGTGCAACGTTAAGAGACAGAAAGCGGGCAGAGTGGGTCATGAATCGAACACCGGCTGATGACATCCTGGTCGAAATGAAGAAGGAATGAGCTTGGGCTGGTCATGTAATGTGAAGGAATGATAAATGATGGTCTTTAAGGGGAACAGAATGGACTTCAAGGGGAGGGAAGCGTAGCCAGGGGCAGCAGAAAGTTAGATGGGAGGATGAGTTTAACAAGTTTGTGGGGATAGGGAGGCTACGGCTGGCACAGGACAGAGTTAATTGAATATATTGGAGGCCTTTGTCCTGCAGTGTGTGTAGTCAGGCTGCTGATGAGGATACAGATGATAAAGGACAGACTGTAGACATGGGTGGAAAGCGGCTGGATGCCAGGGAAGCTACAAAATGGGTTCCGGAAAAAAGGTGGCTCGAGAACAATCTCTTCTCAATGATGCAGTGCACAAAATAACGGAGAGGTCAAACAGGTCCCTATGGTTAGCATTTCTAGATATCAAAGAACCCTACAGCAGTGTCGTTCAAGAGGATATGTGGGACATCCAGGACGCATCAGATGTTGAAGATAGAGTAACTAATCTAATAAAATATATCTATAATGGTAACAATTTGCTCATAAAATGGCATAAAAAGGTATCTGAGCTTCTAGAGATAAATTTGGTGCTTAAAGAAGGTGTCCTCTGTCACCTTTGTTGTTCATGTACCATTGTCAGCATGCTTAACATGAACACTCGAGAGCATACCTTGGACCGGCTTGTACTGACACCAGTGCCGTTGAAATGTTAGCTGCGCTGATGCTGAGATCATATCTCGGTATGCTTTTGACAATAGCTGGAGTGCAGCTCGATTTGACCGGTTGGCTTGTCTTTCACGTCTGTCTTACAAGCGGAGAAAACGGGCCTCGAGAGGCCCGTTTTGGTCGTAGCTGCAGTCTCATGCGCACCGGGAAAAGACATTGCGGTTTGCTCATCTCGGCGACATGGCATGTGACAGCTGGTATGCCTTCTGAGTTTGGTCTCAAAGCTGCCACTTTAAAAAAATGAAGATCAGGAAAAGCACAGGAAACAGGTTTGTGGCATTTGTAAAGGGAGGAAAACAAATCTCCAAATCCAGCGCTATAGTTTTTCAGGTTCTTCATTTCATGATGTTGCTGGGCTGCCAGCCTGGAAAACATGGGTTCGATCCCAGCTGTCGCAGTGGCATTTCGATGCAGGGAAAATGCTAGAGGCCCGCGTTCTGTGCAATGTCTGTGCATGTTAAAGAACCACAGGTGGTCAAAATTATGCAGAGTCCTCCACTACAGCATCTTTCATAGCCAGAGTCACTTTGTGACGTTAAATCCCATAAACCAAACAAAGTTTGCCTGAAGAGTGTCTTTTTCATCTCAAAAGACGCCACTTATGAATCACATCCACGCATCTTTCTTGCTCACAACATGCGCAGTTGTTATGCTCCAACACTGGATCTTCAGAGCATGTACTTAGCTTGAGGCCACACACTCAGCTGCAAGAACACTCCGATATGTGCTGTCTGAGAATTAAGACATGAAGAACCTAAACACCTATACCACCACATTTGCAGATTTGTTTTCCAACCTTTACAAACGCCACAAATCCACCTTTGCTTTGCTTTTGCCAATCTTCATTTCTTTTCAGTGGCAGTCTTGAGGCAAACCTTGAAACATGAGCGAACTGTCACACGCCATGTCACTTTGCCAAGATAAGGAAATCACAAAAACTTTTCTGGATGCTCGAGACCGCACCCACGAGCAAAATGGTCATCAAGTGAGCGCAGTTTCCCCACCGGTCTGACACAGGCGAAAGACAAGTCAACCAGTCAAGTTGAGCTGCACTCCAGCTATCGTCAGCCGCCTCTAACATACCGAGATATGATCTCAGCATTAGCAACCAAAATTTCACAGTGCTATAGCGTAAGTTAAAGCCAGTCCAAGCCACACTCTTGAGCGTTCATGTCAAGCATGCCAACGAGGGTACCCACAAAGATTAGAGACCATACTAGACAGGAGTGCACTTTTCTTTTTTTTAAGAAAGGAGAATAATTTGAACTGCCATCATCACGGCTGACGTACGGGGATGATTTAGTACTAATGGCTGGCAACAGGGAAAATTTGCAGGGGCTCATGGAAATCTGTGGTGCAGAGAGTGAAAGATTCGGACTCACGATCAGTATAGAAAATTCAGCAGTCATGACTATGAATCCCAGTCAGGGTGCCGAGCATAGGATACAGGAGGTCAAAATGCAGTAGTGGATAAGCACAAGTATATTGGGGGGGGCCGCCGCGGTGGCTCAGTGGCTATGGTGCTCGGCTGCTGGCCCGAAAGACGCGGGTTCGATTCCAGCCGCGGCGGCTGAATTTCTTTGGAGGAGAAATTCGAGGCCCGTGTACTGTGCGATGTCAGTGCACGTTAAAGAACCCCAGGTGGTCGAAATTTCCGGAGCCCTTCACTACGGCGTCTCTCATAGCCTTAGTCGCTTTGGAACGTTAAACCCCATAAACCAACCAACAAGTATATTGGGGTGTAGATAAATAATGATGCTGAGAACCTTACAGAGCATGAGAAATATGTAACAACTAAAGGAAGTAAGAATGCAGCGGTCGTGAAACATAGGGAGCCGTAAAATTAAAATGTTTACAAAGTGGTAGTAGGAATTTGGAGAGGGGTGGTGGTTCCCAGTCAGACTTTCAGGAAAGTGGACCTCTGTATGAGATCAGAGGTTCGAGCATGGTTAGTAAGTAAGCAACGTGTGATAGCGTCAAGTGCATGACGCGTCACTTTGCCATGACGCGCACTGATAGCAGCAGCGGATAAGCAACCGCTGCATATAAAAGAAGCGTCAGACGAGTAAACGCTCGTTTCTTGTCCTGCACCGGTCTTGGCTGGTTCTTCGGTGCGGCCGCTCGGCTGTCGCATGCTACTACATTTCACTGGCGACAAGGATGGGATCGAGGAAGATGGCTATTTTCTTCGGTTGCTGCTGAAGACGACTGCTTGGCGGATGCTGCAATGGCGAAGGTGGGAAAAATTGATACTTTTGATGGAAGTAGCGACAGCTTGGAGTCCTACTTGGAAAGATTTGAGCTGTACGTCTTGGCAAATCATGTGGCTGAAGGCAAGAAGCTAGCTGTATTCCTGACTGTAGTAGGACCTCGAGTGTATGAAGTATTGAAGAACCTGCTAGTTCCGAATTCCACTGCCAGCAAAACGTATGACGAGGTCACGGCGCTACTGAAAACCCACTACAGTCCCCGAAAGGCCGTGATTGCGGAAAGATGCCGATTTAACCGAAGATTGCAACTTGAGCAATAGACTGTAGGCGAATTCATTGTGCAGCTGAAGCACCTGGCCAGAAGTTGCGAGTTTGGCGAATTTCTCGACTAAGCGCTTCCAGACAGCCTAGTCGCCGGGCTACGCTGCGTCGACACTCAGCGTGAGCTGTTTGCAGCTGAAAAGCTGTCGTTCGAAGAGGCGTGCAAAATTGCGTTAAATCGAGAACTAGCCACCACCCAGACTCAACAAGTAAAGCTAGAAGAGCTGCAAAGTATGCCACAAAGGCGTTCAGGACCAGAAGTTGATGTTCTGAACCAAGGCGATCGTGCTAAGGACAGCTATCAAAGCAAGACTGAGCCCGTAGAGTGCTTCCGTTGCGGTCAACGCCATGCGGCCAGGAATTGCCGATATCGCAAGTACAAGTGTCATAACTGCGGAGAGCAAGGTCACTTGAAATCAAAGTGCAGGCAGCGCACAGGCAAACCGAAGGCGCTGAATGCGATCGGTAGCTCGGCCGATAAGTCAGACGAAGAGCAAGAAACATACAGTATGACAACAAATAAGTCTGCGTACTATGTCACAGTTCTGGTGGAATGACAGGCCGTAAGGATGCAAATAGACACAGGAGCGTCCGTAACCGTCATGCCGAAGTCAGTTTTTTATCGCAAGTTTCCCCATCTGACCGTAACGATGGCTACGGTTCCTTTACGAACGTACACAGGAGAACTAGTGCCAGTCGTAGGGTCAGCTAATGTGCGTGTTGTGCATACTACTCAGACTCACGTTCTACCTGTTCTGATAGTAGATGACGGTGGGAAAGTGTTGCCGTGTCTGTTCGGCCGCAACTGGCTCAGGAAGCTGAAATTAAACTGGCAGGACGTTCAAGCTATACAGCAAGACGACGCCGTGGAGGAACTTAGGAAGAAGTTTGAGGCTTTGTTTTCAGCGCAGCTGGGGCTGATAACGGGCTACAAAGCACAGGTCCTCTTGAAGCCAGAGAGCAAGCCAGTATTTTGCAAGGCCCGTCCCGTGCCTTTTGCATTGAAGCAAGCTGTGTCCGAGGAGTTAGACGCCTTGGAACGGGCGGGGGTACTTAGAAGGGTCACCAGAAGCGATTGGGCGACTCCTTTGGTAGTGGTACCGAAAGATGGAGGAGCAAAAGTGTGGCTGTGCGGTGATTACAAGGTCACGGTGAACCCTGTGCTGCTGACTGAGCACTACCCTCTTCCCTTGCCAGAAGATTTGTTCACAACATTGGCAGGCTCAAAAGTATTCTGCGTCCTAGACCTTGCTGCCGCTTACCAGCAAGTGGAAGTTGCCGAAGATGCAAAGGTGATTTTAACTATAAATACCTACTAAGGCTTTTACCAGTACCAGCGGCTCCCTTACGGCATCGCAAGTGCTCCTACCATATTCCAGTCGCTCATGGACGGCCTTCTCAACGGTATCCCTCAAGTAGGATGTTATATTGGTGATGTCATCATTGAAGGTTCAAGTGCGAATGAATATCGGCAAAGGCTGGAAGAAGTTTTGAGACGATTGCAGGAGCACAATGTGACGCTGCGCATGGAAAAATGCAAGCTCTTTTCCAGAGAACTCCGCTATCTGGGCCACATAATTTCAGTGGATGGAATAAAGCCAATGGGATCGAAAACAAGGGAATAGAGCATGCACCGGAGCCTACAAATGGTACTGAACTAAAGTCTTTCCTGGGAATGGTGACATTCTACTCCAAGTTCCTGTCGAACTTGACGACTGTGGCTGCGCCGCTCTACGACCTCCTGAAGAAGGGCACGCGTTGGAAATGGACAGGCGAGTGTTCTCGCGCGTTTCGAAAACAAAGAACTTGCTCACAACCAGTCCGGTACTTGCTTACTACGATCCGAAGCAACCCTTGGCTCTAAACTGTGATGCATCGCAGTATGGGCTTGGCGCGGTTCTTTCTCACATACTTCGAAGTGGGCAAGAAAAGCCTGTCGGCCGCCGCGGTGGCTCAGTGGCTATGGTGCTCGGCTGCTGTCCCGAAAGATGCGGGTTCGATCCCGGCCGCGGCGGCTGAATTTCTTTGGAGGAGAAATTCGAGGCCCGTGTACTGTGCGATGTCAGTGCACGTTAAAGAACCCCAGTTGGTCGAAATTTTCGGAGCCCTCCACTACGGCGTCTCTCATAGCCTTAGTCGCTTTGGGACGTTAAACCCCATAAACCAAGCCAAACCAAATCCTGTCGCTTTTGCGTCCAGGACGTTATCGCGAGCTGAGCGTGGCTATGCCCAGATCGAGCGAGAAGCGCTGGCAATAATCTTTGCTCTCAAGAAGTTTTATCGCTACCTATATGGGAGGGCATTCACGTTGTACACGGATCATCAACTATTACTAGGCATCTTAGGGCCACGGAAGCAGGACCAATCTTTGGCGGCGGCCCGAATGTAACGGTGGGCGTGAATCCTGGCTTTTTATCGCTACGACTTGAGATATAGGAAAGGATCTCAAATGGAAGTGGCGGACGCGCTGTCCAGACTCCCAGTTGCAACCGAAAACAGCGTGATGAGACACATACGCTCGCTGTTTTTGAAACTACGCCACTGACGGCTAAAGACGTTGCCAAAGCTAGCAAGTGTGACGGCATTCTCAGCAAAGTCTACCGATAGACGCTTGAAGGATCGCCAGCACAAATCAAAGATGCTCAACTTGTACCGTACTATAACAGACGTGCGGAGCTGTCGCTGGAAGCGCGATGCGTCACATGGGGCAGTCGTGTTATGGTGCCAACAAAGCTGAAAAATGCAGTGTTGAATCTGTTGCACACGGAACACCCCGGTGCTTCACACATGAAGATGCTCGCATGTAGCCTGCTCTGGTGGCCAGGGCTAGACGCAGACATAGAAAGCACGGTAAAAACGTGTAGCATTTGCCAACAAATGCAAAATAGCGCTTCCCGTTCTCCACTCGAGCCATGGCCGTTTACGGCCCGCTGCTGGCAGCGAGTGCATGTGGCCTTTTTTGACTTTGAAAAAACGACATTTCTTTTGTGCGTGGACTCGTTTTCAAAGTGGATGGAAGTGTTTCCTATGCGCTCTACTACAGCCGCGAAGACTATCGAGCGCTTGCGGAGTCTGTTTGCTGCTCACGGGTACCCTGAATAACTGGTTTGTGATAACGGCCCCCAGTTTTCAGCGCAGGAGTTCCAGGACTTCCTCGATACCTGTGGCATCCGACGCACGTACAGCGCGCATTACCATTAGCAGTCCAACGGGGCTGCCGAAAGGTCGGTGCAAACTGTAAAAAGGAGTCTTCGCAAGCAGCGTCTGTACGACAACAAGAGAGGTAACAGCAGATCGATGCGGGAGAGACTGGACCACTTCCTGCTGGCGTATAGGACAACCCCTAACACGGCAACAGGCAAGTGTCCGGCTGAACTGTTTCTGAAACGTACTCCGTGCACTAAACTGTCATTACTAAGGCCATCATTTCGGGATGACATGCAGAGTAAGGAAGTGCTAAAACAGCAGCATGACCAACGAAGATCAACTTTTCGTTCGTTTAAGGAAGGAGACTGGGTGTACGTGAAGACTGTCCGGCAAGAGAAGGTGTCATGGACGGAAGGGCGTATAGTGCGGCTAGTCAGCCCTGTGACCTATCTCGTAGACACTCAGAACACAGTTCGGCACGTTCATGTTGATCATTTGCGATCGCGCAGCTGTTTTCAGTATGCAGGACTGGACACCGGGACGGAAGCCCCGAGACGACCCGACACCGACGACTTTGAGCATCATCAGGAGACGCTCCCGTCCCCACCACAAGAGGAGCAGCATGACGCGGACGCGGCAGTACCCCCTCTTCGCGATGATGCACCAACCCCGACCCCGCCACCACAAGACGGGCAAGAGTTGCAACTGCCAGCTGCTCACAACGCACATTCTGAGGCGCAAGCTGAAGCGCCTTCCGAGTCTCCACCAACACTGCGCAGAAGCCAGCGCGCCCGGAAACCACCAGACCGATATGCCTCCCACGATTTCCGTCACTGCAGCAAATGAGTGTAGGCGATGATCTTGGAGGGAAGGAATGTGATAGCGTCAAGTGCATGATGCGTCACTTTGCCATGACGCGCACTGATAGCAGCAGCGGATAAGCAACCGCCGAGTATAAAAGAACCGTCAGACGAATAAACGCTGATTCCTTGTCCTGCACCAGTCTTCGCTGGTTTTTTGTGCGGCCGCCCGGCTGCCGCATGCTACTACATTTCACTACGTAGGGTAGGCTTGTCATGGAATCGCACACAATTACGCCAAATCAGAGTGTACAAAGCGACTCGGTATCATGATCATTCGAAGGCAGTGAGGGTAGCATCAAGATAGATTTTCAGCTAGGAGAGATCGAGAAAAATGGATGAAAAGTGATGTGGTCGGAAAGTTTTAAGTTATTTGTAGGTAATAAATGTGATCACAAAATGAAGGAAGCCAACTAGACAATTGTTAAGGGTATTACTATTGGTTATTATTGAAGTTATTGGTTGAGAAAAAGGTTAAAGAAACAGAGAGGTATATAAATAACTGGGATGCGAACCAAATGAGCTCCGGAAGCAGACAATGTTCAAGCAAAAAAGAGGCAGAGAAAATATCTGCAATAATTCTAGGGGAAGCTCACTGTTGTTCAAAGCCAGGAAGGGAGGATTGCAGACTAAGATGTACTGAGTCAAGTTCCAAAGACAAACACCTATGCGATGCGTGTGGAAAGAAGCAGAAAATGGCTGAGCATTTGATACTTTTTTGTGAAGGGCTTTTTCCTACAGTTCAATGCAACGGGGCAGATTTATTCAAAGCATTGGGGTCTAAGAACAATAGAGGAAAAAGAAAGACACTGGCCACTACTTCAGACCACTATGTCATAGCTGCAGCCAAACATGCTGTGTGTCAAGCAGTCAGTCTCTCGTGCTGTGATCTGGACATCCCCATTTTCCATCCATTATAATGCAACAGTCGGTGTGTAAGGAGCCATGGTGTCATATATAGCAAAGTGTGTGCGTGCATTGTGTATGTGTGCATGGTATGCTACTGCAAACCAGGCTGGACATTGTCTAGGCGTATGTCAATGTTTTTTTTTCTAGCTGTTATCATTACATAAGCTTGAACATTTGAAACGTGTTCATTAGTCAGTTGTCCTGTAGCCATCTTCCAATATCCTCTGCGCCCCTATTTTTCTTCCTGCCATTTATACGAAATTGCTAGGCATCAAGGCCAGTGTCCAGTTTGTTTCCTTGCAGCTCCCGCGTAGCGCCACTGCACCACGTGCAAAAGGTGGATTTACCATACATTTTGAAAACCATAAATATGAAAGCAAATCTGATTAGTTGATACACTGCTGCAAACAAATTATTATTCTTTGTTTAAACAGCTAATGGAACTAAAATTGCATAAGAAATAAGTACCAAGGAATCTGAATACTGCAACTGAAAAGGCAATATGTTAGTGGCTATTCTTGTGGTTATTTACAGTTAATTTCAAGGCTTCAGAAAATAACGCTAGCTATTGTAGACATTCCAGCAAAGCAGTCATATTGCTAAATGCGTAGTAACTACTAATAACAGCAGTAGTGGTCACTACCGGCAGGAGCTGAAACGGTTCAAGTATGCAAAACAAAACTTGCCACGTTTTCAGCAAGGCCAGGTGTGTAGATGTTTGCCAAAGGTACCGAGTTGTCCTCTCCAAGTTTGGCTAGGACCTGTGATTTAGCAGTTATGCAGCAACATCACGTAATTGGACATATTTGTCACAATAATTGTAATCTGCAGCAGCACAAGTTATGAAGAAACTGGTTGTATATATTCGTTTGGCAAGCATTATCAGCCTACAATGTCAGTGACGTTTCTCAAAATATATCACTTACATTTGCAACACTGCCCAAAGCCATGCTGTCTGTTGTGGTGGACCCCTGAAATGAGCGGATGCTGGGCTATCATGCTCAGTATGCCAAGACAATGGAGCATTCACATCTATATGAACACTGACCAATGTGGCGCATATAAATAAAAAGCAGGGCTTACTTGGGAACTATTGCAAATGACTACGTCTCCCTCAATGCTCCTGTGGCTTGTGCTCTGCTGCTGGAGGAGAGTGAGAAGTATTGCATGGAAATCACACTGAGTTAATGCAATCACCTTAGCCAGCCTAGTTTTGCACTGCGGAAAAATTGTAAGGCAACAGAGCTTACTTGAGCATGGCTGCCTATGGGCACACTCCGCTCCGAGCTGCTGTGGTTCGTGCTCTGCGGCTGCAAGAGAGTGCAAAGTATTGTAAAGGAAAAAAAACATTGAGTTAATGCTTTAGCCAGCCTTGCTTCTCAATATTTAGGGATGGCAAGGCAACAGAGCTTAAGTGAGCATGACTGGTAGTGGTCGCATTTCGCTCAGTGTTTTTGTGTCTTAAACTGACTTCTGCCTGCAAGATATTAGTTAAGGTTTACTTAAAATTTACAAAAATATTCAATACCAGGTGTTTGCACATAGTTGTTTTCTAAACTGAAACAAATCTGAACAGCGTAGCTAAATATTGAATACAAATCATACAGAGTAAGAATGAAATACGAATTGAATAGTGAGTACACTGAATCGAGTACGAATTGAACATTAACTCTAATATGTACTATTCGTGTGGATATTCGCACCAAACCAGCGGTCGCGTGAAACTTTGAAGCACCAGCGAAGGACCTACCATACGATGCTAGAGTAAAAGCTATAGCTGTTAAAACAGGTGACAGTGATCTCCCTTACCCAGTTGCAAAACGAAGTTACTACATGAACTCTATGAGCGTCAAATTATATGTACGAGAAAATTACCTTTTGCTATTGATGACAAAAGAGAACAAACTAGAGTAACTTCTAAGGGCATCAGATCACTGACCACTGACAGCTGCGCATGAGCCATGGCCTTCTAGATTAGTCATTAAGGAAGGATTTCCTGGATTTCTTCTAAATCTGCCACACTGTCTAAACTTGGAAGCCATGTATGATATATATATATATATATATATATAGACCGCCAGACTAAGTTTTAGACCAGAATAATGCAGGGGCTTTATTCAAGCCTTCAGCCACTTATTGAAAAAGTATTTAAAGAGTGTTGTAAAAGCTGAGAGCATATTCGATTCACTTAAAATAATTTTGAGCCTACACTATTTCATTCAATGGAATAATCAAACAGAGGGTACTCAATTTGCTATTCAGAATTTTTGAAGGGTGCCACTACAGGGTGCCATCATTCACTGGTGCAGGACAACTCTGGTCATGCACTTTAAACCTGTTCCAGCGTGGTCCTTACCACTTCATGGCTCTCATTCGTTGGTGCGGGTTCAGCCATTGGCAAGTCGTCAATGCCACAACTTTCTTCAATTAAGGGTGGCTGGTCTACGAGACACATCAGCCGATCTGAGGAAAGTTTCAGTAATCAGAAACACATGTCTTTTCGTATAGCTCTTCAGTGTCACTTTAATGCATAGACTCATTTCATAGTTCTCTATAGGTCAAATTCGTTTCCATGCTGTAAATAGAAACGTAAAACGTACGTAGGTTGAGACCACTACTGAAAAGGATGAAATGAATAGGTCTGGGCCATCTAATTTTCTGTTCATAAAACCAAAAGAATGTCTTGTGCACATCACTGAATGTAATTGTGCTAGCCTTGTAAATAGCGTACTGAAAATGGACAATCCCGATAATGCTGACGCAGGAATTTTGGGAGAATGGGACATTCAATGCTGTCGCGGGAATATTGTTTCTAGTTGAACAGAATGTATATGCAAGGGAAGCACGCATGTAATTTCCTGATCAATGCTTCTATTTCTCTCGAAGGTAACACAATAGAAAACCAGCAGAATAAGTTGCCTACATAAGAATATCAGAACAGTGAAAATGAACGAAAAAAAAGCCATACCAATCTTGGTGCATAAAAGTGTCTGTAGATGATCATTTTTTCTTCTCTCTTCCTTAAGCTCCAGTATGAGGTCCTGGTTGCGCTCCCTTTCGAGTTGTAGCTCTTTCTCAAGGCGCTCTGATTTTAACTGTTCTTTTCTGACGAGCTTTCTCTCGACAAGCTCATCATCACTGCTCCCAGAATTGTGCTGCCTTCGTTTCTTCAGTATTGATTTTTCGCATGCTCCCTCGAAGCTTTGCGGCGGGCTTTTTCTTTGCGACCTGTGTGTCTAAGTTGCGGCTGCTGGAAAAGTAAAATGATATTATAAGTAGGAAAATGCATTAACTGCAAATTCAACAAATTGTGCTTATTTATCACAGTTTGTACAGTAAGCACTGACAAGGTCCAAGACTCAAAAATATATGACAAATGTGTATCTGACCGAAGGAAGGTTCATGGTTGTTAGTCCTTACAGGAAGTACAACACTGACCTGCTTTTTAAAGGGCCACTCCCCACCCCCGGGCAGCAGACACACTCTACCTCTCTTTGAGCGAGCCTCCTCTCCTTCCATTCCCTCCTCGAAATTCTTCTCTCCCGCTCCTCGTCGAGTAGGCTCGGCAAGGCAAAATCACCCCTTCCTTCTCCGACGTAAGCCGGAGGCGTGGTGTCTGTGGAGTGCGTCACGGGGCTACGTCATGGCCCCGCCTTCAATAGAATTCTTTTCTTGGTTTTTGCTGCTGGGTCTGTTCGAGGGGAGGGGGGGGGGCGCTGCGGGCGCGCACACTGAACGATCGAGAGGCGCGATCGGCTCGACCACCTAGACTTGTTAGCGAGCGCATCCTTTCATACATCTGTTTGTCATTCCCTGTTAACGAGCCACCTTATCATTTTTTTTAGGCCTCCCCACCGTTTCACGAGCGGAGGGGCGGAAGTCGTTTCTGTTCGAAACACACGGCGAAGTGCGGAGCCGGCAACCGCCCGCTTGCTTTTCTTCATGTGTGTTTGTGTTCTGCGTGTTTGTGTCTTTTCTCCGCTCCGAAGCCCATGTCGTTCATTGGAGTCAAGGCGTACGCAAGATGCATGGAGGATAAGCGGTGTCTGTGCGGAGCGGTTAAGTGGGCGAGCGAGGGAATGCTCTGCTGCACTACTAATTAAAACCTTGTTTTGGGGGGCTTGCATAGAAGAAAAAAAACTGAGAAGGGAGCGCGCACGCAGAGCGTCTCGTGACGTGATCACGGCGAGGGGGGGGGGGGGGGCGAACCAACTCCCTCAGTTTTACTATTTTTTTACTTTTTATGGCTAGGGTTCAAGGCTGTCGCCGCACGCTCCCTCCGCAGTTTTTTTTTTGTTCCTTCATGCGGGTTTGTAGGCATGAGCCAGAACAGAAGGTGCTGCGGAAAGCGTTGTGCAGACGACGCGACGCCAAGGCTACGCCCAACCTTCTCCCGTCAGTCAGAACGATGCACCAATGGAGTGCCTTTAGCGAAAGTAACCCCCCATGACGTCAACGGGGTTCAGAGTAGTGGGCCGGGCCCGTTTTTGTTGAAGGAAAGAACGAACGGGCTTTGATTTGAATTTTCGCAGCTTTTCGGGGCGCGCATGGCTCTAGTATTTTGCAGAGGTTATCTTCGATGCCTCATCTATGCAGTGGGCTTGTTTTTAAAAAATGTCCGGACCCTGGGCAGTGGCCCTTTAAGCATGTGAGGAGCCTAGAACTGAAAATATCTTACTGCTGACAATATGGCTTCGGAAGCAACACTTGCCCCAAAAAAAAAGACAAGGTGCAAGGAATGACTGCTCACTTGCATAGATGCAAATGACCAAAAGCCATGTAAATCGTGCTCACGGTTAGGAACACTTGTGTTCCCAGCCTATAAAGGCAGTCATCTATAATAAGGAGTCGTAAAGAAAAACAAAGTTTAGAAAAAAAGCATTGTGAATAAGGCCTGTCTCTGTGCATAGCTGCAGGCAGGCAGTCAGTTGGAAATCAGTCAGAATCTTGGCAGCCAAGTGTATTATCTTGGCCATCATTACCATTAAAGTAATTCTGCTTAGTTTTAAGCATACACTATATAGTAGTTGTCATGTGATGTCTCGCGCGGACGGGTACCACTGGCGTAATCTGCCGGTGCATGACCCCAGCGAGCGTATATGGCAACACTGGCATAGCAGATGACGGGCACATCTCGGGAAACCTAAACGAAAGAGGTGAGGGGATCGCCAGGGTCCAGTAAGGCCTTGTAGCCAGGCGCAACGCAGGCTGTTTTTCTCGGAACGCCATGGCTGCTGTAGCTGCGAAAGTGCCGCGCGCTGCTTCCTGGTCGCGAGCCCAGAATACTGGTGTTTTTTTTTGCTAAATCCAGGAACGCTGACTTGCGTGTGTGTTGGTGTGTGTTTTCTTATGGATGTGTCATGGCATCATGTCTAGACAACGTGAGAAGCGCCGCAGCCTGCCAGCTCAGCGCGACATCTGCACTTTCTCTCGGATTTCCCCCATCTATTTAAAATTGTGCGAGATGCATTTGTGGGCAAAGGTTTTAACACACCTGAGGGTCGGGTGCACGTTCAACCGATCCGAGCAGCTTGGAAAATGGACAGCCAGAGTGTTTCCCTTGAAGCCATGCCGAAGATCACCAGCACGCACCTGAATCCCAATTCTTTTGAGAAGATGAGAGTTGCTCCGGCATTCCAGCTATTTGGTGATGATATAAATAGAGGTATTTTTATTTATCGCACCCGTTTAAAACGCTGTTATGACTTAGTGGAAGCAACTGAATCTTTTGTACAAAGAACGCATATTCTCATCAGGATAATGACCGCGTGTGTCAAAAGCAGCGAACGATCCACTTGTGGTGATGAATTCATTGTGAACAATGCTTCCGTACTGGAAGCCGAAGCGTCACTTTCTTTTTTATTGGTCGGCGGCTCTTGTTTCAAGACACCGTGGCAGCCGGCCTGAGTGCGAAGGGATGGAAAGAAATGTGTTTAATTAACAACGATTTTTTTCTGGGCTATACATTACTGATTTTTGCGTATATTTTTCCTGATAGTACGTGCGACCTACATTGCATGTGCTAATAATGCTGGGTAATGTTCTTGATACCAGGATATTTTTATTTAAATTCCTCACAAGACGATATTATAATTCGACACGGCAGCAGTATTCAGAAAGGGAAGTAGGGTGTAAAAATAAGCGGGTTCAATTCACCTTCGACACTGGAGGACGCGCACTAACAAAGCTGGAGATTTCCTCAGCCGATGGGGACAGCGCGCTCAACGCCGCGCGCTTTGCGTCTGGCTGTCGTCCGCTTGTTTTCTGCTCGCCGAGTATGGAAATACAGCTGAAAAAAAACAACGACGTATATGTCTAATAAGAAAGCACTGTAAGAAACTTGAGAGGGCCGACCTACATAGCTAGAGCAGCTGCACAGAGGAAATATAGCGGAGGTATATGATGCTGCGGTGTCCGTGTGGACATGCAGCAATGTGGCGTGGAAGCTGCGGAGCGGCACAGTCGCGTTGGCCTTGAAATATTGGTGTTTTGTATTCGCTTAAGCAGGAAGAACTGAGACATCATTCGTAAGTTGTGTTTTCCCTACTATCTGACGCGACCGATATAGTAACAATTAACGTATTTGGTGCCAGTCTGAACGGTATGACTGTGTCTCTAAACATCGGTGTTTTGAGCACTGCCGCACCGCAAAAGAAGCGAAATGGATCAATCACGTGTGTGAGCTTGCCATCGAAATGAACCTACGAGATATGCGAAAGAGACAGGCCGGCCATGCGTGGCAGGATTGGCGAAAATAGCTAGCGCGACGTTCTTCGACACCTCATTCTCAAACAAGCGCCTGAGCGCCCATCCCACCTGCACGCACTGTCGGTGTACGTTTGCGTCGGTATCGTCGGGGCGCCCATTCAACGGGCTTGGCTTTATTGGTGGGCATGTGTACTGGTTGTGTAGAAAAAAAAAACAGGACGGTTACGACCGTACGTAACGCGAGATTCAGCGATATATATGTTTAGCATTTAGTTTCGGGGATATTTTGAGGTCGATTCAGTGACCTCAAATCGCAATGGTGTAGTGATCATGCAAGGGACACACCCCTGCACTGGCAGGTGGCTGTTCTTAAGCCACCCGTAGGCTTACGTGACTAAGATTGATCGTGATAAGGTAAGCGCGCGTTAATGAACGGTGGGTGCGTTGATCATATTGATGCGGGTAGACGACGACGACAAAGAGCGATGGCACGAGTGGGAAGAGTAGAAGACGACAACGAAGTTCGGACTGTGTTCTCGGTGCCGCTCGCAGCTGTTCTTGTCTAGTTGTAAATATCTGTAAATATATTCTTTCCCGCAACATATTTGGTAGAGGTGCGGATTTCCCCTACGTCTACCGACGACGGAGCTCCGCAGCGGCCGCCAGTTGCCTTCACTCATCATGACCCAAGACGCCGCCCAGCAAACCTCAGCCCCGGCCATGACATCACTCGTTCTTTCTCCCCCTCGTGACCCTGGGACATTTTCTGGTACCGACAACACTGACGTCGACGACTGGATCAACATGTACGAGCGAGTGAGTACCTACAACCGCTGGGATCCGACCATCATGCTCGCAAATGTAATATTCTATCTAAAAGACACTGCCCGGGTCTGGTATGAGACGCACGAAGACCATCTGACCAGCTGGGACGTGTGCAAAGAGAAACTCCGCGAATTGTTTGGACGGCCACTCGGCCGAACGCTTGCCGCTAAGAAGGACCTCGCCTCCCGAGCTCAAACATCTACGGAGTCCTATGTGTCGTACATTCAAGATGTGCTGGCCCTCTGTCACAAAGTTGACGCCAACATGCCCGAGTCTGACAAAGTCGGCCACGTGTTGAAGTGAATCGCCGACGATGCCTTCAACTTGCTCGTATACAAGAGCTGCACTACAGTCGACGGAATTATTAAGGAATGTCGACGCTTCGAGGAAGCCAAAAGCAGGCGTATTAGCCAGCCGTACACACGCCTCCCCATTACGGCTGCGACTTCTTCATGTGAAGACCTGCGACACCGGGAAGCTCCAGCGCCCCCAGAAAATGTGACCCGCATCATCCGACGCGAGCTCGCAGCTATGTCCCCTGCCCCCCTGCATCTACATGATGGCGACAACCGCTTGCCTACCATCTCTCTGGTACAAGCTGTCGTCCGCCAAGAGCTTGCCAACCTTGGTTTCCAGCCCGTCAGCCCTGTACGGTCTTCACCACTACCCGAAATCACTGCGATTGCTCCTGGACGACCTTCGTACTTCACTCCACGTCGCCGAAACCCTAACGAGTGGCGGACAACCGACGACCGGCCCATTTGTTTCCATTGCCACCGCATTGGCCACATCTCCCGCCACTGTCGAAATTATTGGTCCCGTCGCAGCACATACCGTCCTCTCAGCTCCCACCGCGACGACGAACAGCCCAGCCACTACACGCTCCCTCCAGCCCAGCAGAGTGCTTCAGTCGACGGCCAGATTCCCCGCTCCAGCCGCTCCCCGTCCCCCCTGCGTCGACAGTCTCGTTCTCCCCAACGCCGTCGCTCCTCTCCTGGCCCCTACGGACGCTCGCAAGCGGAAAACTAGACGCTGCAGTGTCTGGAGGTGATGCTGCAGTACAGCCCCAGTCCCAAAATCCTCGATTAGCCCTTCGCGCACACCATAATTTGCTCGCCATTCATGTCGATGGAGTGCCTGTGAGAGCCCTGATTGATACAGGCGCGCACGTATCCGTCATGAGTTCAGCCCTACGACACCGCCTCCGAAAAGTACTGACCCCTGCACCCAAAGCCGTTCTCCGCGTTGCCGACGGCGGAACGCCTCATGTTGTTGGACTATGCACAGCCCGTGTGACCATATCCGGCCGCCATACATCCGTTCTGTTCTCTGTTCTGGACCAGTGCCCTCATGAAGTCATTCTTGGCCTCGACTTCCTGTCTGAGCATTCAGCCCTCATTGACTGCGCCACTAATGTTGTTCAGCTTGACCTTCCTCTTTCTGCTGAGTCGCCGTCCCCAGTTATACACCGTCTTTGTGCTGTCGACTTTGTCCGTCTACCGCCTCAAGCCGCAACTTACATTTCTTTCTCATCTGTTCCCCCTGTACCTGATGGTCACTACGTAGTCACTCCGGAACTTGACGTCGCCCTGACGCGCAGCATTACGCTTCCACACATTGTATTTACAATGTCGGCCAACCGAGCGTACCTTCCGGTCCTGAACTTTGGTTCATCCATCCAACCGCTTCCGCAAGGCATCTCACTCGCCACGCTGTGCCCTGCTGCCGAATGTGTGATATCAGTGGTAGACAGCTGCTTACCTTCCACTCAGCAATGCTGGTTGCCTGCGGCCCCATCAACAGCGAACCCAACGGACGACTACGCCGACATGATCGCTTCTGACCTACCGCCGATGCAAGCTCGCGATCTTAGGTGCCTCTTATCATCTTTCCGCGACATCTTCGACATTGATAGCCGTGTTTTGGCTCGGACCTCTGTGGTGACGCATCACATAAACACCGGTGATTCCGCTCCTCTCCGCAGACGTCCGTACCGAGTGTCCAGCGCCGAACGCACCGTCATAATCAAGAGGTGGACAAGATGCTCGCAAAAAACATCATCGAGCCCTCGTCAAGTCCTTGGGCTTCACCAGTCGTCCTGGTGAAAAAGAAAGATGGCAGCTGGCGCTTCTGCGTTGATTATCGGCACCTCAACCGCATCACCAAAAAAGACGTATATCCACTCGCAGGGATCGATGATGCCTTAGATTGCCTCCACGGCGCCAAATATTTCTCTTCAATTGATCTTCGATCGGGGTACTGGCAAATTGCCGTTGATGAAAAGGACCGCGAGAAGACCGCCTTCGTGACGCCTGATGGCTTATACCAGTTTAAAGTCATGCCGTTCGGAATCTGTAACGCCCCGGCTACCTTCGAACGAATGATGGACTCCCTTCTTCGTGGCTTTAAATGGTCCACTTGCCTCTGTTACCTAGACGATGTTGTGGTTTTCTCGCCTACTTTTGCCACGCACCTCGAGCGCCTCTCCAATATTCTGACAGTGTTTCGTAACGCCGGCCTTCAGCTGAACTCATCGAAATGCAAGTTCGGTCGTCGCCAACTCACTATTCTCGGACACCTCGTTGACGCTTCTGGTGTACGCCCAGATCCCATCAAAATTCAAGCTGTGAAGGAGTTTCCTCTTCCAAGGTCGTCGAAAGATGTGCGCAGCTTTGTCGGCTTGTGCTCGTATTTTCGCCGTTTTATCAAAGATTTCGCCGGCATCGCTCGTCCCCTCACCGATCTTCTGAAGAACGACACCCCCTTTACCTGGGGCCCTGCTCAAGAGAACTCATTTTCATCTCTCGTCCATTTGCTGACCACTCCGCCCATCTTAGCACATTTTGACCCGTCGTCTCCCACAGAGGTTCGCACCGACGCCTCCGGATATGGCATCGGCGCCGTCCTAGCCCAACGTCAACAGGGTCAAGATCGAGTCATCGCTTATGCCAGCCGCCTACTTTCAGCCGCAGAGCAAAATTACACCATTACTGAGCGCGAGTGTCTTGCCCTTGTCTGGGCAGTAGCTAAATTCAGACCCTACCTGTTCGGCCGTTCATTCGCTGTTGTCACTGATCACCACGCTCTCTGTTGGTTGTCTTCACTAAAAGATCCCACCGGTCGCCTTGGTCGCTGGGCATTGCGCCTCCAGGAATACTCATACTCCGTCGTGTACAAGTCAGGGCGCCATCACCAGGACGCTGACTGCTTATCCCGATACCCTGTCGAACCACCTGACCTAGAGGACGCTGAGACCCTGCCCTGCCTCTTGGCTATCTCCGATCTTGCTGATATTGCCAACGAACAGCGTCACGACTCATCTTTACGACCTATCTTTGATGGCATCCGTTCTGCAAACCGATCTCCGTCTCTGAACCTTTATGTGCTCCAGAACGGCATTCTGTATCGCCGAAACCTACGCTCCGATGGCCCTCCGCTCCTGCTCGTGATACCCCAACGTCTACGCTCTTCTGTCCTTGAAGAACTGCACGATCTGCCGACAGCCGGTCACCTTGGCGTGTCCCGCACGTACGCTCGGGTGCGGCATCGCTTCTTTTGGCCTGGTCTCTATCGTTCCGTCAAGCGTTACGTGGCTGCTTGCGACCTGTGTCAACGTCGGAAAAGGCCCTCCACTTTGCCTGCCGGTCTTCTGCAACCCATCGACATACCTCCGGAACCTTTTCACCGTGTTGGCCTCGACCTTCTTGGCCCTTTTCCGACGTCCCTCTCCGGCAACAAGTGGATCGCTGTCGCAACTGATTATACGACTCGGTACGCCATCACGCGTGCTTTGCCGTCCAGCTGCGCTACCGATGTTGCCGATTTTCTTCTGCAAGACGTCATCCTTCACCACGGCGCCCCTCGTCAACTGCTCACCGACCGCGGTCGTTATTTTCTATCCAGAATAGTTCACGACATTCTTCGTTCGTGTGACACGCAGCACCAGCTCGCGACAGCTTACCACCCACAAACCAATGGGCTTACGGAAAGGTTCAACCGCACGCTCACCGACATGTTAGCCATGTACGTATCGCCAGACCACCGAGATTGGGACGCAGCCTTGCCTTATGTGACATTTGCATATAACTCTTCCCTTCATGACAGAACAGGCTATTCTCCTTTCTACCTTTTGTTTGGTAGGCATCCCACCCTGCCTTTGGACACACTCTTGCCGCCTTCTTCAGCCCCCGCCACTGCTTACGCTCGGGACGCCATCTCCCAGGCCACGCTGGCGCGCCAAATAGCACGTAGTAGGCTCCAAGCCTCTCAAGTTTCCCAGAAGTCAGCCTACGACCGCCGTCACCAGGCCGTCGAATATACCCCAGGATCACTCGTCCTTCTCTGGACGCCCTCTCGCAGCGTCGGTCTCTCCGAGAAGCTCCTTTCGCACTACCGTGGCCCTTACCGTGTCGTGCGCCGTGTTACCGACGTGAACTATGAAATTGCTCCCCTTGAAACCTCGCCCTCGTCCTCTGGCGCCACCACCGACATCGTCCACGTCTGTCGCCTTAAACCTTATCACGACGCTCATACGTCGCCGCCCTAACGCCGAGACGGCGTTTCAGCAGCCGGGGGTCCTGATGCGGGTAGACGACGACGACAAAGAGCGATGGCACGAGTGGGAAGAGTAGAAGGCGACAACGAAGTTCGGACTGTGTTCTCGGTGCCGCTCGCAGCTCTTCTTGTCTATTTGTAAATATCTGTAAATATATTCTTTCCCGCAACAATATCAACATGTTTTCCATTTTGCACCACGTCAGAAGCACGCGTATTTAATAACAAAAACAATTACCGCCTCCCATGCAAACATTTTTCGCGGAAACCCTCTGTGACAGTCTGATATCAAAGTGGGTATAATAGGCGTAATCCCCACGCCAGCAGACCCCAAAAACCCACACAGAGAACAATGCGATAAAATGGAAATATTAGCGTGTGAAAGGACGAACAATCATCAGACATTAAGCAACATTATCAGCTTCGTGGTGATGTGGCAAGAAGTTTTAGGTACCCAAACTAGATTAGGCACCACGAAATGCACAGTACTTCGCCGAGGATGATCTCCTTAAATTAGTATAGACACCTAACTCTTGGGTGCTTGTTTTTGGTTTGTAATTACGCGTAAGGCATTATTATACACGGAGTACTAGCTGGTATTCTCTTACGACCGTTAAAAAGGTTATAATCGCATTTTTTTCGTCCAGTTTCGGTTTCGGTTTCAGCACTACAATGAGGACCGTGATGTCCACGTGTGTTTCCACGTCACATGAGACATGAAAAAACTGCAATATAATCGCTGCTTCCACATTAGTTGTCATTCCGGCCATTGAGGAAGATTGATTTCAGCACTGCAGTAAATTAAAACGAAGCAGCGATTATGTGGACATTTTTCCATGGCTCCCGTGACACAAGAGCCCCCCTCTGACGTCATAGCCATCGTTCGGCTGTTGAAACAAAACCGAAACAGCATGGTCCTAGGGAAATATCACATGGTGGTTAGTTGCGTCTTCTACATCATTGAAGAGAAGAAAACGTGCCACCAAAATTGAGTGTCTATACTTCTTTAAGGCGATGTGGTGGAGCCAATTCTTTTTACTGCTGATGTCACTTTTTCTCGAGCAATCACAAACAGCACGACTCCATTTTCACTCCGGCTTGTGAACTGAGATGCACCGAAAACGAGTATAACGCGGCACTAAAAGTATAGTTTGCCGAGGGAACACGAAAACAAGAAAATGATCCCTTCGCGTGCATGTCCTGGGCGACGGCCGGAGAGGCCAATCATCGTTAGAAAAGCGCCCAGCTGGCCGAGCCAAGCCGAGCAGAGAGTCGCGAAAGTTCGCAGAATTGCGCTACCTCAAAATCAACGGGCTTTAGGCGTGTCGCGAGTCTGCTGCATTGGACACTTGCTGGATATTCATCGTTCTTGAGCAGTCTGTGGCCTGAGTTCTGAACAGGAGAAAAAGAGACGCAAGACGTACTTCGAGGAAGGCAACTCGTTCATCCTCCCACGCTCGACGGCGCGCTCCAGACGACGCGCAGCTTGGTTGCCCGAACAGCTGAGCTCCGAGGCTAATATCGGCCCCTCAACCTCATTCGCGGTGCCAGGGGCAGGAGAAGCGAGTCGCATGCACGCTTTGGCTGAACTGGCCTCGGGACAGCCAGAACATGCTTTTTCATAATGTACAGACTCAGAGGAAACTGAAGGCAACACTCCGCGGCTTGCGCAGCCCGCATCGCCTTCGCCGACTGAGGACGCTACCTCATTCACGTCGTTCTTGGGAGACTTTGGCGATGAGACGCTACCAAACTCGTCTACTACCAAGGCAACAGCCATTATAGCTTTCGTTGTTGCCCACGGGCTACCATGGATCGCATTGGATGATCTCCTGAAATTAATCCAGGCCCTCTTCGGAGCTCCCCAAAAAGTTCTTCTAGCAAGTAAGTACCTGTCTCTTGTCTACCTGTCTCTTGTCTTGTACTTGTCTCTTGTCCCGGTGTTTTGCGGTGTTCCGTCACAAAGTAAGTACCTCTTCCGCAAGCTTTGGGCCCACCATGCTACTGAACGCCACTACTTCTATGATACATGTGGAAACACACTGCTCCTCTAGCCAACTGCACTGCTCAGTCTGCAGAGTCACAACTACCGTGTCTCGCATGAACAACAAAGGGCACTTTTTTACTACATTCAGCACCAGGGAGGAAATTCGTCACATAATATCGAAAACTTAGGACTCATTGGCTGGTAATCTTGGTAAGATAAAAGAAAAATTATTGACTGGATCCCTACACATTGAAGACATCACCGATGGAAGAGTACACTAAGATCTTCGGAAGAGCAGTGCCTTTAACTTGGGGGATCTTACCATTGTTTTTAATACGGATGGCAGCCCATTGTATAAGTCGTCGGATTCCTCCATGTGGCCGATACAGTTTACCATCAATGAGCTGCCCCCAAAAGAACGCCTGAAGAATGTTGGCATAGCAAGACTTTGGTTCGAAAGCAAACATGGTGCTTTCCTTGGACAAATTTATCGGCAAAGACTCGTCTTTTGGGACGTGGTAACATGCATCAGGCACAATCACATTTGCTGTCCATGCCATATGCTACTGTGTCGACTCCCCTGCACGAGCCCTGGTCTGCAATCAGATGCAGTTCAACGGGTACTTCGGATGCAGTGGTGCCTGGCCTGTGGTCAGCGTCAAGAAGGTATGTTTTTACTCTTGTGATTTTCATATTGGTTATACATGTGGACTGTGCAATGTGTGTATGTAATATGACACGAGCGCTTGATAATAGTCAGAGATGCTGACCTTTGCCACTATATATGGTTCTCTTTCAGAGTAAGTTGCGTCATAGCGTGCTGTGCATGTGATGAAAGCAAACTACGTAAGCAGAATCTATCGTAAATTAAATGCGAACAGCTTTCCAATTTTCCAACTTTCCAGGGAGCAGCTTTCCGGCGCTTTCTGCTGGCAGAAAGCAGCGCTTGTTCACGTTTCGGGCCTGGTGCGGCAGTTAAGCTGTCGTCAGCAGCTTTGTTCATTTTTCAATTTGTTTAGTTTGTTCATTTTTGCTATTCTCGCGTCTGGTTGCCACCATCCTTTCCATTATAGCTTGTGCAACTTGCTGTAACAGCTAAATTAAACTTCTGCTTCTATTGTCTCTGCTGTTTCAGGGGTGCTCCGCTACACAGATACGGAACGAGCTACGGAGAGGACATCCCAAGGTGTGCTCCAGAACATGAAGTTGGCTTTGCAGCTGAAAGTAGCAGTGAATGGGCTTAAGGGGCTGTCCCCCCCCCCCCCCCTTGTTGACTTGCCAAACTTTGACCTGGTTCGCGGCCAAGCAGTTGAGTACATGCATTGTGTCCTGCTGGGGGTCACAACGCAATTTGCAGATCTGTGGTTCGACACATCCAATTGCCGAGAGGCATTTTACATAGGTAAGGCTATTTTCATGGCATACAATATGACATAATTATAAGTATGTTGACAGGGGCAGTCATAAAGGTGTCGTTGACTTCTGTGACTGATTCTGACTCATGTTATATGTTAGAGAGTCAGAAAAAATATATAGCCCAAAGAGTTTGTGCATAATTTACCCTAATAGTGCTCCCGTAGCACCCCCTGTAGTCCTTAGATCTGGATCGGGCAAAGGGAAGGTTTCCTCTCACCTTTGAGAGACTTAAGATGCTGACAATGCAAAATTAGCTATATGGCATGGCGATAGCAGAGCAATAGCTGTATTTATTTGACAGAGGCTGTTCTTTGTGGTGATTGCCTTGCAGCCAGAATTTTGGGGTCTGTTGCAGCATACAGGGTGAAAACTTTTCAGTGGTGTAATGACATAAAGAATTGATGTGCTTTTCAAGTAAAGAGAGTTATGATGACGCATTTTTATGGTAGAAAGGCATCAACATAGGGCCAAAGAACACCATGGCACAAGGTATTTTCGATTACTCAAGGTGGGGTCAAAGACTCATTTCCAAACATCTCATCCCTGATAAACCGAGCACCAGGCCAAAGGAAATATTGTACCCATTGTATCACCGCTGGGTACCCTGTGGCACTGGGGGATCGAACCCAGCACCTCCCGCATGCGAGGCGGATGCTCAACCACTTGGCCACCACTGCGGTCAAGAGAGTTAGGGTTTCTTAATTTTGCAGACTAAAGCATGCCCAGTAGGTGAATCAATGGTCCGGTAGTTTAAAGTTTTGCTTGTGTGGGGCGAATATGGAAGATAAAAATACCAAAGCTGTTGGTGATTTCCTGATGACATTCCTTTGCTGAATCACTCAGGAGATGAACCGCAAATCATGATCAATGAGTTAGACAGACATAGTAGAATGGTGGTTCTAAAAATTAACATGCAGGAAACCAAAGTAATATTCAGTCTAGCAAGGGAGCAGCAGTTCACATTTGGCAGCATGTTGCTGGAAGTGGTACAGGAATACGTCCACTTAGGGCAAGTAGTGACCGCTTATTTGGATCATGAGAAGGAAATAACTAGAAGGATAAGAACGGGCTGCAGTGCATATGGCAGGTTCTCTCAGATCATGAATGGCAGTTTACCAATATATTCCTGAAGAGAAAACTGCACAACAGCTGTGTCTTACCGGTACTCACCTGCGGGGCAGAAACGTGGAGGCTAACAAAGAGGGTTCAGCTTAAGTTAAGGACAACGCAGCGAGCCATGGAAAGAAAAATGATAGATGTAACATTAGAGACCGGAATTGGGCAGAGTGGGTGAGCGAAAAAAACGCGTGTTAATGACGTCCTAGTCGAAATCAAAAGGAAGAAATGTGCTTGGGCAGGGCATGTAATGCGAAGACAAGATAACCGCCGGTCCTTAAGGGTAACGGAGTGGATTCCAAAGAAGGCAAGCGTAGCAGGGGGTGGCAGAAAGTTAGATGGGCGGATGAGATTAGGAAGTTTGCAGGCATAGGGTGGGTGCAGCTGGCGAAGGACAGGGAGGGACATGGGAGAGGCTTTTGCCCTGCAGTGGGTGTAGTCAGGCTGATGACGATGATGATGATGTGCCTGAAGAGCTGTTTGCAGACTTGGCGGTTCTTTAGGAGATAGCTGTTATGAAACTTCTGATTTAAAGTGCCAGGCCCTAGCTTCTGCTTTGTTTCTTGCTAATAAGCATACTGAAGACAAATTTCAATTAGCATTGCTGGACTACAATGGCCTGTAAAGACAAGTGCTATGGCCACTGAAAACTGAGCTTTTATAAGCTGTAAGAAGTAAAAACATAAAATGCAAATACCATCAGCACCAGCCACTTTTGCAAGCAGAATGCAGTCATCAGAGGCCTTTTCAGCAACATATGTGTTTTGTGCTACTTCGCAAAACTAAGCATCTCCCAAAAGAGCCATGGCATCAATTTTTACTAATAACGTAATTCGGATGGAATGAACCTCAGATTCCCCTTAATTTTGTACCTACTTTGTGCTTATAACCTGTTAAGTAAGTACAAGAATGCAATACAAGGAAAATCTGAGACATTTCTGACCTTAGCTAGACTACAAAAAACAAGAAATACCTATTCATTTCTTTATCACTCACCAGGGCTCATTCCATTTTCCCGTACAATTTACGGAAAACAACGACTAAAACACGCCATACCGCATGCGCTCAATGAACTTTTTAAAATTTTTAAAATTTTTGTTTAACCTGTACCGCGGATTTCTTTCTTTTTTTTACTCTTGTTTCAAGTGTCTGTTTTGTTTATTGTTCTGCACGTGACAATTGACAATAAACTGCTCTTTTCAGAGGACTCTTTTATCAATTTTTGTAAAACTATGTGCTGTGCAAGTGCTTGCTGTCTTGGTGGCGGGAGCTTTGTCAAGCTGCAACTAAGCGGCTTTTTCTTCCGTCACCTTTTTTGCTCAAGCAAAATAAAGAAACTTCTTCTTCTTAAAGTAATATGTGCGCAAGCTGTTTTCAGTGTGGGTAATTTTTTTTTATTTCAAGACATGAAAATCTCTTCGGCAATTAAGACATGAAAGCTGTGTATTTTCTATACTATTGTTCTGATCTTTCACTGAAATTCTAATGCAGACATGGCAGTTGCGCGAAACACACACACACAAGACAGGTTACGGGACGAGCGCAATTGCGCTCGTCCCGTAACCTGTGTTGTGTGTGTGTGTTTCGCGCAACTGCCATGTCTGAAGTATTCAACCAACTAGCCCGACAACACGTTCTACTTATTCTAATGCAGAATTCATGTAACCCTCTGTAGGTAGCCCATCAGTCCTGGCAAAGGTGGATCAACGCTTGACAGCGATACGGTCGCCTGATGTTGTGACACGGCTGCCTAGAGCGTTGCATGAAAGAGCCTTCTGGAAGGCAGCTGAGTGGAGGCATTGGCTGTTATTCTACTGCCTGCCATGCTGTTACGGCATCCTGCCACTTCGGTACTGGAACCACTTTTTCCTCCTCGTGGAATGCATCCATCTTCTGTTGAGTGAACGACTATGCCCTGAAGACCTCACACGTGCTGGTAAGCTTTTTTATCAGTGCTGTCAAAGTGAAAAGCATTGCTCTGAAAAGTGTGGCCGGAGTGTGCTTGCTAAGAACCATTCTAGAAAAGTAAATGAAGTGACCGAGTGCTGCGATTTCATCTGGCTAGAAGGATAGATCTGAAATTGCTTTTTGAAAGAATATGGGAAATGAATATTTGGCTTATTTTGCTATCAGAGTCAAACCTCCAGTTTTACTTTAATACTTGTGTAAACATGAAGACAATTTTGGTGGAAACTTGTCTTCCAACTGCTTCATGTGCAAAGTGGGTTGACATAAAAATAATTCCTGCTCCTAAAAACTGTCCTACAATGGGCTTTGAGAGCTTTTGGACTGCGTGTAATTTTGAAAAGGAAAAGTGAGACTAAAGGATGACATTTTCTTTCGCATTCCCAAGACTCACATGATGTGCAGAAAACTCTACACAAACAATGTTTTATTTACTGAGCGTGCGGGCGCGATTGCCTCAGCGCTGCGCAGTTTTCTTCCTTCGAATGTGCGGTGAATTTTGTGGCAGTTGCAATTATTTTTTTACGCTGTTTTTCTCGCAGATGACATCCTTCACAAGTTTGTAGAGCGAGCTCTGGGGCTCTATGGTGTGCGCTGCATGACGTTTAATGTGCATCTGCTTCATCATCTTGCTAGCAGCGTGAGAAACTTGGGACCCTTGTGGTGCAATTCTGCATTTGGCTTCGAGGGGGGAAACGTGGAGATAATCAAGTGTGTCACAGCAACAAAAGGTGTGCCTAATCAAATCATTGAACGAATCTCCATGGCACAGTGTCTCATCGAGTACCTGATCAAACTCCACCAAATGCCAAGGTTTTAGAACTCTGCCAGGAGATGTTGGACCATAAGCGAGTTCTTAACACAGGTTATCGACAGTGTTCGAGTGTTAGGCGTAATGGTCATTTGCAGTGCTGTCAGACGTGGAGAAACTTGCCCTAAACGCAATGTGCAGCGGCTTTAACTCTGTGGTAGAACACTTGCGTTTTTTCTATTGTGGCACAATCTTTTGGAGCTGCCAATACAACATAGCAAAAAAAAAGATTGTAGTGTTTTTCAGGGCAAAGATGGCAGCTCCTATGTGATCAATCTTATCGTTCAAGTTTCGTATGGGTTTGCAGAAGAGAGGCTAGTGCTACTTTGCAAGAAGCTTGTTGAGATGGCAAGTGAAAGTAATTTCCCTCCTCACATAAGAGAGTGCTTCTTTTCTTTAGGACACCCTGTGACTGCCTTTTTTGTTTTAGTTATTGAGAAGCCTTGCATACACATAAATTTTTATGACGAAAACAAACTATATGTCAGCACTGTGCCGAACTTGATTGAACGAGACTGACTGCAATGATGTGTGACCAGTACTCTAGTTCTTGGAAGCCAAATGTATCCAAATCTTTAAAAAAGATGGGAGTGCGCTTTGCAAGGGAAACCAACTCAATGCTATTGAGGGCCATATGGCCTAATCTGCACTTTCTTTTCATTTTACAAAGGCAGTTTGTAGTGACCTATTTGGTATAACTTTTTACATATTGGTATGAGGAGATGCTTTTCTCTGAAATACTATCTCTGGCAGGGCTCCGGGTTTACACTGTACAGGATGCAAGATAAGTGGATTTCTCTCCTTTGCATTCTGTCCAGTAAAAAATTTACTAATCTCATAACCCATACACAATGAGCAACTCACAACCGTGTTGGAGACAATATTTCAGAGAAGCATTTATTTGGGGGGAGGGGCAGTCGGGTAGCACCTATCCATAGTGGTAGATTTTGGATTTCATACACTTTTTTAGGGCCTGTAGAATAATGTGCGTAAACAGTACCTTGTTGCAAACATTTCAGCCAGCTATTCTTGAATGTCACCTGCAACTTTCATACTGACTCTTTTTTTCCTGAGGCCAACGTGCAAAAATTTAGTTAATTAGTACTCACTACTTTTGCTGAACTAAAAAATATTGCAGACTAGGCCACATCACTGTAAACAGCATTGACAGGGTACAACTCGCCTATTACACTCTGCCTTTTTTTAAAAATTGGCTAGATTTAGCAGGGATAGCATAGCAGCAGATTCATTCAACGGAACTAGTAGTATATGTAGCATGTCATGTTTCACGTCCCAAAGCTGCACTTGAGTTATAACACGGCTCATAATGGAGGGCTCCGGATTGATTTATGCCTCCTGAGATTCTGTAATGTGCCCTGACAACATGCAGCACAATGTGCTGGTGTGCTTTTTTTTTACAAAATTATGTCTGCCTTAGTCAGGATTCGAGCCGTCGCGGTGGCTCAGTGCTTATGGCACTCGGCTGCTGACCCGAAAGACGCGGGTTCGACCCGGCCGCTGCGGTCGAATTTCAATGGAGGCGAAATTCTAGAGGCCCAGTACTGTGCAATGTCAGTCCACGTTAAAGAAACCCAGGTGGTCGAAATTATTCCGGAGCCCTTCACTACGACGTCCCTCATAGCCTGAGTCGCTTTGGGACGTTAAACCCCATAAACCAAATGAAACCGATCATTCAGGATTCGAATACTTACCTTCGGCTCAGCAGCTGAATGCCACAGCCACTAAGCTACAGCGGCTGCTTATGCATTGTTCTGACGCATCGATTTTCATATGCTAAAGAAGGGCGTGGCCTCTGAGGTTCACTGCAAGCAGGGGGGGGGCACCAGAATAATTTCATCGCTTCAATTTCTTTACTTTGCAGTAAATCTTTGTATATATACATCTTGGTGCCTCACTTCCACCAAAAGGTATCTGTTACGCCTTTGGTTCAAACCCGCAGCTCATGCCGAGGACCTGAAGGCCCTAAGCTGTTGTGCCGGGTGCCCTTGCATTCTCTTTGTCATTTTAAGTGCAAATGCTGTCTGCGACAATCCACATGCTTGTGGAAAATGTAATGTTGATATGTGACCAGACCAGAATTTGTATTTGTGACTACTTGTGGAAATACTACACCACAATTTGAGCTTAGACTGCCAGCTGGATGACCTCTTTGGTTGTTCTATGCTCGAGTCACTGAGTGGCAGATATGTGTGCTTTGAAATTTTTGGTGTGGCAATGCATTTCAGCATGTAGGTATTTGAGGCTTGTTATGTTTATATTTTAATGGCATGAGTCTGCATTTTTCAGTGATTTTTGTGGGACAACTAAGATATGCATAGCGATTTTTTGGTACATCAAGTTTTTCAAAAACCTGCATAATTCTGTGCACTGTGTATACTTCAAATGCCTTTTTTTGGTGAATTTGTCAAGTTTAATTTTTGCTGGTTTTCATCATGCTTAGTCCAACCCACGTAAGTTTCTTTGGTCATTAAGTCTACACTTAATTTGACGCATCCATTGTCCTTTCTGGTCATTTTCATGTCCTCATTTTTGTATTGCTATCATGTTGGACATACATGCTTATGTGAAACCCCCAAGGTGTATTAGATTTCACCCAAAAGATTAATTACTGATTACCATTCACTTGAGCGCAGCCTCATGGCTTTGTAGCCGTAGTGCTGTGGTCACACAAATGGTAAAAAGCAATTCTTTATTTACTGCAACATGCTCTCTAAGCCCTGTGCTTTCATCTGTTGCATTATTGCAACAGGTATTCCTTTCTGAGACTACATATTTGTGCCAGTTTTCACACTACTACTCGATGAGAGAATTCCTTCTGTACAAACAGAATTGATGCCCAGCACTTAAAGACGTTTACAATTTATGCCATTTGTGGTGCCCCTTTCTTTTCCCAGTTTATTTTCGGGTATCGACATGCTACCTGATGTACCAGAGATACGCTGCAGGCACACTTGCGGATGCTTTCAAACGTTGAAATATTTTCTTGCCTTGACTCTACTTACCCACTGCTAGCTTGTTAGACTGTTAAAGCAGGCACTGGCGGTTATATATGTTAGACGTACCAGAGGAAATTTATGCGCACGAACAATACGCACAAACTTCATTTCCCGAAATGTTCCTTCAAGTTCATGTCTACATTCATAATGTGCCAGCAAAGTGCAAACATATTCCCATTTTTCATGTGATGTGTCTTGTCCTATAGGTGCTGCATATTTTTGCCTGTGCCAGTGATGCACTGAAATGTTTTGTTTGATTGGTGAAAACATCTTAAATCAACCATGTGCAGCGACACGGGTTTGCCTAATTATGCAATAAATGATCGGTGAGCTTGATGTATTACTCTTTATCATTCTATATGTGGCGCCCATACGCTGCATATCTATATTTAAAAACGCATGCAGCTTCAGAAAAGTACTGTACACACAGTTTAGTAGTTTAAAAACAAATATCGGTGCTGATGGCGGTACTAGCCCCAAGGCTTTTCCGCCATATCGATGGCGCTACGTTTGAAGAGGTCGCCGGCCCATTTAACTCCTTCGCTACCGTGCCATAGGCCATCGTGTGTATTTCTACGATTCAAAGCCCCCACACAAAAAACTCACTCCGGAGTGTCATGAACGTGCTGCACCATCTAGTTTATATGCTTATAGTTTTGATTTCAGTGTTTCGACATGAGGGGGCGCCGTGAAAAATGAAACTGAAAATGGAGAAAAATAAAATGGGAAAAAGCGAGCTAGAAAATTGACAAGCAAATATCTGGACAGCAGTTGGGGGCAAATCAGCAATTATCGCGCCAGAAAAAGCATAAACAGAGAGCTCTGTGGAAAACAGGGATGCTGACGAAATGGTACTTGGAACCTACAGGATCTTTAAGCAGAAAGTTTACAAAGGAAAATTAATATATACGAGTTCCCATGGACCGCAGTTTTGCTGACAAAGACATCGAGTCAGGTGCGTGTGGAGAGGAGGGAACGGGTACACTTGATACTTTTCTGTAAATGGCCTGCTCCCTGCAGTGCAAAGCAGCGGGATCATTTATTAAGGCCGTCAAAGCCTCATCGTTGTAAGCAGGAGCTGTCGACAGAAATGTCACCCTTCCCAAATGGTCGAAATGGTCATGACGTCACAGTGCGCGAATTTCAAACGGGGCCAATTGTACTTTGGCTAGTAACCATGCAACCAATTAAATGGGTGGTACAGTGATGCTCTAAGTAAGTGGGACTGAGTTTAGTTAATCAGTTAAATAACCTAATCAGGTTAATTAATCATTGATAGTTTCCTAGATGTGGACGCAGTCAAGCGAGCTCAGGTGCACTTATAATTGTGCGAAGTGATAGTCAATTGCACCAATTAGCACAGTAGGGCTAGTTAGGCAATTAGCGCAAGTTCGCACTTGCTGAAAAGGAACTTTAGTTAGTTAATTAACTAATTAACCTAACAGTGCGCCAGGAAAGGCTTCCGCCTAATGTGCCAAAGTGCCCCCCAAATTTTTTCAAAGCTTTAATTGGGATCTCCATGTCCTCAAACCCCAAAGCTTTGAATAAATCAGTGAAGGAAACATAGGTTTTAAGCGGGTAGAAGTAACCAATTAAGCGAGCTAGGTTATATATTCAAAACTTCACCAGCGCTGCGACGAGGAACAAAGACAGAGCAGGAAGGACAAGGACAAGCGCTACTAACAACTGAAAGTTTATTTGAAAAAACACAGATTATATGCACACAACTGACAACCCAAGGCGCCTGCGCTTCCCGCAAAAAGCACGAAAAAGCAAGTTACGAATCTAGATACAAAATTACACACTCATCTATGGTTACAGATGGTGTGCTAACGCACGTGTCGCTGTTCTTGTGAATGTGATAGGCTTCACACAACTCCCTAGTCAGCTGATCTTGATGTTTAAATTTAATCTTAGCCCTGTTAGGCAGTGGAAAGCATGCTTTTTTATTAGACACCTTGGGCACACCGGGTTTGTTCAGATGACAATCTCTGTAACGAAGGGACAGATTTGATGACGGAGCACCATTCAAAGAGGTTTTATGCTGGCGTAATCGTGTATTTATGCATTTCCCGGTTTGCCCAATGTTATTCTTGCCGCATTTCAAAGGTATGTCATATACCACTCCCTCTGCACATGGCACTAAGGGTGATTCATGATCCACCTAGCATGCATTTTTTCTTTTGCCTCTTTTTTGCTTCTGTTCCCAGGCTCTTTTGTAAACACTAGCACAAACCTTGCCTAGTTTATTAGGGACCGAAAAGAGCACTTTAACCCCATATCTAGTGCCAACCTGCTTAAGCCTATGGGATAACTGATAAATGTAGGGTATTACCGCATACTTCGTTCTATCATTACCGGAATTTTCCTGTGCTTCATGTCTACCAAACGACTTCATCTCCTTCAGGATCTTGTTGCTAGCAAGCGCTATCACATCTTTGGGGAAGCCCGCTGATCTTAGCCTTTGAGCCTGCTTATCGAAACTGCTGCCTAAAGCATGAATACATGATTTAGTAAGTGTAGATCCTAAACAAGACACTGCTATGTCGCATTTAACTATTTTCGAATGCCCAGACTGATAATTTAGCAAAGGCTTTTCCGACCGCTGTAGGAAGGACCAACAAACATGATTCACCTTTTTCTCCAATCTAATATCCAAGAATTGCAGCTGATTTTCTTCCGGTAATTCAAAAGTAAATTTCAGACCAAACCGGCAGTTTTCAAGTCATTAAAATGTCATCCACCTGTGCCGTGAAGTCATGGGATTCAACAAAAACAATATAATCGTCTACATACCGGAAGATTTGTTTTACATGGTTGTCTAAGTTAACTTTAATGCACCTATCCGCATAAGAAAGGAAGATATTAATAAGTACTGGAGCCACTTTTCAGCCAATGCACACCCCTGTTTTTTGAAGAACTGAAGTTTTGAAGATCTATCAACTAGCTCAAACCACGATTTTGCTCTAGGTTATATATATCTGGTGGTTAAAGTCAAGATTGAGTAAAATTTCTCTAGTCGGTGGCCAGCTAGGTGGCTTAATTGAGCAGCTATAGACCAGAATCCAGAGCCGCTCCTGGGCGCGGCCATTTTCCGCTGACTGGTGCGCCTCGGTGCGGGCGTTTCTTTGGGGACTGCGGGGCTGCGGCAGCTCCGCGGCCGCGCCTGAGTACAGCCGCGCTTCGGGCTCTAAAAAAACATTGCCGAGAATACTTCCGCAGCGTGGCTGTGTTGCAAGAAGTATTCCCGTTATCAAAGGGAACACATTGATGCTTTTTAATGACATTTAGTTTGACATTCACGTGAATTGTGCTGACGCTTAGAACGCTCTCGTGCTTATATCGCTACCGTCTTGGTGCTCCACAGCAAAAAAAAAACTTTTTGTTCAATATCAAGTATTAGGTGTGGGGCTAGCATGCAGTTCCAATTCTCATGCTAGCCAATCCTTCGGCCATAAAGTACCACCCACAAACAGGGCTTTCTTGTCGCATGCGTGGTGCACCAGTTTATCAACAAATTACAGCTGTGAGCTTAACTGAGTCGCAGCGCCGACAAAAAACAAAATTTGTCATGGTTTATGCAACCTGGTGGATAAAAACGTACTTTTGCTCAAATTATCAAAGCCTGAATAGATATTAGCAGCGAATCCAGCTTTCACGAATTCTGAGGTTCGAAGTCGCACCCCATTTTATTCGGTAGCTCTCGCCGCGTGTGACAGCGTTGCGTAGGCGTTTGGCTAAGTTTGAATGGAGGTATTAAAATCGCACATATTTTCCTATGATTAAGGTAGATAGCAAAAGCAGAAAGACACTACGGTAAACCCTTTACCCCCCCCCCCTTTCCCCTTGATCCCTATGACATGCGTGTGGAAAGAACAACTGAAATGGTTAGCGGTCGTGCTTACAATCCTGTGCATGAAATGTGTTTAATGGCAACTAGAGCAAGCTCCGCGCAAGGAGGTGATCGAAAACACGCGCTTCGGCGGGACAACCTTCAGTCTGCAGCTCGCCTATCCAGTTACTACACCACTGAATCAAATAAATAAATCCACATTCCTGTGCGTAAAATTATCATAGATGATAGCGCACGTAAAAGACGGCAAGAAACGACACACCAGCGCAGAAATCTGCTTACAAGTGCCGGTTTCCAGTCCGTACGCTACCTGGCCGACTACTCCGCGGGAAAAATGCTTGCTGTTTGCAATACTATTCCTGAATTTCCCTGAGCAGCGCCGCCGCACGAGCGGCTCGGTGGAGCAGCGTCGCCGCTGCGGTGCCAGCGTTTAGAATCCTGAGCCAGCAGAATATCACCATTGAAAAACCTAGCGCTAAAAACGAGACACAGAAAAGGTGAAGACAGGACACGAGCGCTAATCATCAATATTAATATCATCATGGTGGGCACAAACAACTAGACAGACGCGCACTGCCTCGCCGCACTTACATCCAAATGAACGGAAAAAAACTCGGAGATGTCACGTTAACGACTAACTGCGCGCAAGATAACTGCAGTACTGTCTGGTAGAGGGAAAATGTGAGTAGTGAGGCACAGCACACACCCTCATACGTTATGATGAAGCACTACAACGACAGAAGCGAACACGTAAACATGCATACTACGCGCGGCGCCGGCGCGACCCGCAGTCCATCGGGCCGCGCGCGCCGATAGATGGCGACTGGTGTCGAGAGTAGGGGCGCGCCAGCAGCCTGCGTTTGGGGGTAAAAGAATCTGGTCTATAGGCCGGGTTCAGCCTTATCCATCATATCCAATTCATCCATCCATCCATGTATCCATCCATCCATGTATCCGTCCGTCCGTCCGTCCTGTTTGTCCGTCCGTCCTGTCCGTCCTGTCCGTCCGTCCGTCCATCCTGTCCGTCCGTCCCGTCCGTCCGTCCGTCCGTCCGTCCTGTCCGTCCGTCCGTCCGTCCGTCCGTCCGTCCTGTCCGTCCGTCCGTCCTGTCCGTCCTCTCCGTCCTCTCCGTCCTGTCCGTCCTGTCCGTCCTGTCCGTCCGTCCGTCCTGTCCGTCCGTCCTGTCGGTGCGTCCTGTCCTGTCCGTCCGTCCTGTCCTGTCCGTCCTGTCCGTCCTGTCCGTCCTGTCCTGTCCATCCTGTCCTGTCCGTCCTGTCCTGTCCGTCCTGTCCTGTCCGTCCTGTCCTGTCCGTCCTGTCCGTCCTGTCCTGTCCGTCCTGTCCTGTCCTGTCCGTCCTGTCCTGTCCGTCCTGTCCTGTCCGTCCTGTCCGTCCTGTCCGTCCTGTCCTATCCTGTCCGTCCGTCCTGTCCGTCCGTCCTGTCCGTCCGTCCTCTCCGTCCGTCCTCTGAACGGCCGCACCAGCGTCAGCGCGCCGAGCGCTCCATGAATCGAAATCCGACCGTGAGCACATGCATGTATATTTCGATAAGGCCAATATTGCACTCGAGCAGTGTTTGATAAGGCGCCGTTGCAGGCTGCGCGCCAGCTTTTGATGCTTCCCTTTTTCCGTGGGGCAGCTTCCTACCCTTAATTGCTCGAGAAACGCGCGCGCCTCAGGAAGTCTGCAGCCACGAACGTTTTCAGAATAAAAAAAAAGTTCAACAAGACCGTGTATAGGTGTTGATTACCGCACTTATGCGCCCGCTGCCCCCCTCCCCCTAAAAAATACCTGCTGGCGTACAACAGTCAATCTGCAGACCAAGCACCAAAACCACGCAGCACATATCGTTCTGATTACAGGCTGGTCTGTCCGGTTTTTACTCCGTACCGGACTGGTCTGTCCGGTTTGAGCTTCGAACCGGGAATGGTCTCTCCGGTATGAGCTCCGTACCGGACTGGTCTGTCCGGTTTGAGCTTCGAACCGGGAATGGTCTGTCTGGTATGAGCTCCATACCGGAGCGGTCTGGCCAGTTTGGGATCGATACCGGACCGGTATGAACCGGTATAGCCATCAAACCGGACGGGTCTCGCCGGTATGAGAGTGATACCGGGACGGTATGAAACCGATATGTTCCGGTAAAATCCGGTTTACCGCAATACCGGATTTTTCAATACGGCGTAGTTATCATGTAAGCGGAGGGTGGCCGCCACGACTCCACGTGCAGGCCGGGCCAGAGGGAGGCCGTCCTCAGGTTCCAGTGGCTGGAAGCTTGCGCTTAACTAAGCGCGGCGTGCTGCATCCGGCCAATTCTTTTGCGGTGGTGAAAGAAGCACACGCGGCTGATATACACGCCGCCTGAGCCCAGTGACAACTACGAATTAACGACAAAATAAGAAGTGGCTATATAACCCAGACGCAATAGGGGGACGCGGTAAAGGCACCTGTGCCACCTGTGATATGAGCAGCCAGCGGACTAAACGAGCCGCGTGTTATAACAACGCTGAAAGAACAAACTAGGATCATGGAAACAATAGCGAACTCAGGACAACGGACAACAAAGACCAAAGCAACAAAACGTACTTACGGAGGAGTTCAAGGTACTAGAAATGAAGTGAAGTAGAATTGACATTTCTCGTAGTTGGTGCGGCATCATGTAAAAAAATTGCGCACACAGGACAACGTAAAAGGAATACCAAACAACACAAGCGCTTATTGGGACGAGGTTTAACACTCATCATCATCATCAGCCTGACTATGCCCACTCCAGGGCGAAAGCCACTCCCATGTATCTCCAAATAACCCTGTTCTTCGCCAGTTGCGGCCACCGTATCCCAGCAAACTTCTTATCTCATCCGCGCACCTAACTTTCTGCCATCCGCTCCTATGCTTTTCTTCTCTTGGAATACACTTCGCTACCCTTAAGGACCAGCGATTAGGTTGTCTTCACATTACATGCCCTGCCTAAGCCCATTTCTTCCTCTTGATTTTGACTAGGATGTCATCAACCCGCGCTTGTTCCTTCACCCACTCCGGCCGCTACCGATCTATAAACGGTACACCTATCATTTTTCTTTCGATAGCTCGCTGCGTTGTCCCTAACTTAAGCTGGACCCTCTTTGTTAGCCTCCTCGTTTCTGCCCCATCGGTGAATACCCGAAAGTTACAGCTGCTGTACACTTTCCTCTCGAGGAATATTGTTAAACTGCCATTCATGATCTGAGACAACGGGCCATATGCGCTCCACCCCTTTGTTATTCTTCTAGTTACTTCCCTCTCATGATGCAGATCAGTGGTCACTACCAGCCTAAATAGACATATTCTCTTACTACTTCCAGACCCTCGCCGCCAAGGGCGAACTGCTGTTCCCTTGATAGGCTGTTGAACATTACTTTGGTTTTCTGCATGTTAATTTTTAGCCCCACCGTTCTGCTCTGCCTCTCTAACTCCTTGATCATGCTTTGCAGTTCATGTCCTTAGTAGCTTACAGCAGCGAATGGCCGATTACTTAGGCATTCTCCATGTACTCTTATTCCCAACTGTTCTCATTTCAGGCCTCGGAATACCTCCTGTAAACAGGCGGTGAGCATTGGCTAGATCGTATCTCGCTGCCTTACACTTTTCCTTATTGGAATTTTATTGCTGACTTTATGCAGAAGTATTGCATCTGTGCAATCGTTGTAAATATCTTCAAATATTTTTACATAACACTCTTCTACACTCTGATTCCGCGATGCCTACATGACTTCTGAGGTTTCTACTGAGTCGAATGCTTTCTCGTAATCAATGAACGCCATATATTGGGGCCGGTTATATTATGCGCATTTGTCTATCATCTGATTGATAGTGTGAATATGGTCTGTTGTCGAGTATCCATTACAAAAGCCTGCCTGATGATTTGGTTGATTGAAGTCTAAGGTAGTCTGGGCCTATTAGCGATTATCGTACTAAATACCTTGTAGGCAACAGACAGGAAGCTGATCGGTCTGTAAATCTTCAAGTCCTTGACGTTTCCTTTCTTATGAATTAAGATAATGATAGCGTTCTTCCAAGCTTCTGGTACTCTCGAGGTCCCAAGGCATTGCGTATACAGGGTGGCTAGTTTTTGGAGCACAATCTCTCCTCCGTCCTTCAACAAATCTGCTGTTACCTGATCCTCACCAGCTGCTTTCCCTCTTTGCATAAGGCTTTCCCTAAGGCTTTCTTTACTTCCTCCTTCGTTACTGGCAGGATGCCACATTGCTGGGCTCGACTGCCTCTCTCAGTAACATTCTGATTACAATTGCTAGTGTATAGATCTGTGTAGAACTCTTCGGCTACTTTAACTATCTTATCCATAATGCTAATGACTTTGCCCTCGTTGTCTCTTAGCGCATACATGTGGTTTTTACCTCTGCCTAGTTTTCTGTTCACTGATTTTAGGCCTACCTCCGCTCGTTAGAGCATGCTCGATTTTCTCCACATTAAACTTCTTGATGTCGGCTACCTCGCGATTATTTAATAACTTCGACAACTCAACTAGTTCTATCATTTCTGTGGAGTTAGACGTCCTCATGCTTTCACGTTTCTTAATCACATCTTTAGTCTCCTGAGTTAGCTTCTCGTTATCCTGTTCAACCATCCTACCGCCTACTTCTACGGCGCATTCGGTAATGACAGCTGCAAGATGATCGTTCATTCTTTCAACATTACGGTCGTCTTCTTCTGTTCAAGTGAAAAATCTGTTCTGCAGCAAAATCCTGTATTCCTCTATTTTCCCTCTTAGTGCTAACTGATTAATAGACTTCCGCTTCACTAATTATATCCGTTCCCTTTTCAAATCTAAGCAGATACGAGACCTTATCAATCTGTGGTCGCTACAACGGACCTTTCTGAGGACCTCCACGTCCTGTATGATGCCAGGGTGAGCACACATTATGGTTTATTTAATCTTTAGTCTCACCCACGTCCACATCTACTTCCTGTTGGCTCGTTTGCGGAAGAAGGTATTCATAATCCGTAAATTATTTCTTTCTTCGAACTCTACAATTAACTCTCCCCTGCTATTCCTAGAACCTATGCTATAGTCACTTACCGCCTGGTCTCCAGCCTGCTTCTTGCCTACCTTCATATTGAAGTCGCCCATCAATACAGTGTACTGTTATTTTACTTTGATCATTGCCGATTCCATGTCTGTGTAGAATCTTTCAATGATCTGATCATCATAGCTTTATGTATGTGCATAGGCCGGCACCACCTACAGCTTCTGCCTCTTATTAATCCTAATCACGATAGCTGCCACCCTCTCGTTAATACTATAAAGCTCGTCTATGTTGCCAGCTATATCCTGATTTATGAGGAATCCCACACCTAGTTCTCGCCTATATGCTAATCTACAATAGCACAGTACATGCCCGCCCTTTAGTACTGTATACGGCTCATCTGTCCTCCTAACCTCACTAAGCCCTATGACATCCAATTTAATACCCGCTAATTCCTCCGACAGCACTGCTAAGCCAGCATCACTGGATAAGGTTCTTGTGCTAAACGTTGCCAGGTTCAGTTTTCAATGGCGGCCTGTCTGGAGCCAGTGATTTTTAGCAGCACCCTCCGTGGATTCACAGGTCCGACCGCCGCCTTGGTTTGTTGCTCCGCAGCCGCCGGGGACTGAGGGCCGAGGGTTAATTGCGTTGTTTATAAAAGGCTGGGGCCAAGTACTACACCACGGTGGCCAAATCTTGCTCTGATGAGGAAGTGCGTTGTCGGTTCTGGTCACCGAGTTCAGGCCACACCCCAGACCTAGGTACTAGAAATTAACTGAAGTAGAATCGACATATGGGCTACTTTGTATAAAATCGTAGAAAAAATTGCGCACTCCGGACAATGGACAAGGAATACCAAACAACACAAGCGCTTGTTGGGAAGAGGATAAACAATTACGCTGGAACTCAAGGCACTAGAGATGAACTGAAGTAGAATCGAAATTTGATCTGTTTGGTATAGCATCACGGAAAAAATTGCGCACGCAGGACAACGGACAAGGAATAGCAAACAATCCGAACACTTATTGGGTAGAGGATTAACACTTACACAATAGCTCAAGGCACTAGAAATGAACTGAAGCACAATTGACATTTGAGCTAGTTGGCATAGCATCATGGAAAAAATAGCGCACTCAGGACAGCGGACAAGGACGACCGTTAAGCGCTTGAATTGTTTGGTCTTCCTTGTCCGTTGTCCTCAGTGCGCTATTTTTTCCCTTATGCTATACCAACTAGCTCAAAGACCAAACAATAGAACTGCTTAACGGTCTTCTTTGTCCTTGTCCTGAGTGCGCTATATTTTCCATGATGCTATACTAGCTAGCGCGAATGTCGATTCTACTTCAGAAACTAGGAATCCGACAGGCACCTCTATAAGCGCCAGGAAAAAACAGCACAGTACATGCAGCGAGTTCGGCAGCGATGAGTGAGGCAGCGCTAAACGCTCTGCTAAACGGGGAGACATGTGCGGCGCAAGGCATCTCACTCCAGCCGAAGCATGCCTGACGCCAAACGCGGTGACCACTTCCTATAAATAAAATAGGGCTAGTTGGTGATTGTATGAATGGAGTATCGAAGTTATAAGTAAGTTTCCGTGAAGAAGGGAAAATTGTTAACATTTAAAAATTTGTACCTGTAGTGGGAAACTGCAAAATGCCAAATTTAATTTTTTGATCTTTCACTGCTGTCCTCTCATGTGATTTTATTGGTGAAATCATGCAAGAATTTCCTGCTTTTACTCAGTTCACTGAAACGCAAAATGTGCGGCATTTTAAGATTTTTTGTCCGTAAACGACGCTAATATCTCAGCTACAGTAGTTTTTTACCGCTTTCACCTGTTGCTCTAGCTTATAGTAAAAGTAATCTAATGTTGTTAAACGGTTCAAAAAGGTTCGTCCAAGGTTCACAAAAGGACTTTTATTTCGTAGGTTTAAAGCTGAATTAAGAATTCCATTAGAGATTATAAACGGGCGGACTATGATTCCATTAATCGTGAATTAGCTCTTTTCTTAAACAATTATTTACCAGATTTTCTAAAGCATTCTGTCCACACTAACTGGGAAATGTTTAGGGACACTGTTGAACGTCTCATTAATACATTTGTGCCGCTTAGAATTTTGTGGTGTAATAGCCAATTACCGTGGTTTAATAACGTTTTAAAAAGGCTATCCAATAAGAAAAAGCGTTTGTTTCGCTCGGCGAAATCGTCGAATTCGACACAACGATGGGACGGTTACCTTTCTGCGGCCGCTGAGTACAAATTACCTCTGAAAAATGCTAAGGACTCCTTCTTTAACAGTACTTTGCCTGCTTTGCTGATTAATAACCCTAGTTCAGTAGCGGGGCTTTTTGGGCTTGTTGGTACATAGTTCCAATACACTGTAGCGAAGGAAAAGAAGAGGACACAAGAGACGAGAGACGAACACCACGAGCGCTAAAGGCTGACGAAGCCATGTCTTCTGTATTTAACTGCCGCAACGAAGTAATGATGTCAAAAGTAAAAGCTAACGCAAAGAAGCTATGCAACAAGTTAAACCTTACCAAGCTGGCTAAAGAAATAGGCGATGCACGAAAAGATTTTTTAGACGTGTTTTTCAGTGCAAATACCCACAAACTGGAAAAACCATTCAGGGTGATAATTTCTGAAACTGGCACATGGCTAAAAACGGTTTCGATGTACTTGCAAAGCAAACTTAACCTTTTACCGCTTGACGACCTTTTTATGGTTAAGCAATCTGACGAAATTTTAGACTTTGTTCGTTCGCGCTCTGATGACACCATTGTTGCATTTTCTGTGGATGTTAAGGATCTATATTACTCGCTGCCAAACGACAAGGTGCCAGCGTTGTCCTGTGTACTTCTCCTCCTTGTGAATGCGTCCTTTTCGCTGGTTTTCTACATATACATGACAAGGTGCTGTGCTGTGTAGAGGAGTGCATAGATGAGTTCGGGTGTGTTGGTTTCCAGAACGCGGCGAGTGTGTCGGCGAGCAGTTTTTTAGAAATTTTAGCTATTTACTTGCAGTCAACGTTCATTAACTGGGAAGGAAAACCCTACCTTCAGAAAGAAGGGATATGCACTGGGTCGTGCATAGCGCCGATTCTGAGTAGTCTGTTTTTATAAAAACTTGACAAGGCTGTTTCCAGCCACTTAGACAGCTTGGACGTAATCAAGGTCTTTAGATTTGTTGATGACTTTTTTATTCTTGTTAAGAGTGACCACGGTTCACTTGAGCCAAAGGCTCATAGCATTTTAACTATCATGAAGAACATTTTAAACCGCTTGTTTTAACATCAGAATTGCCCATCAATAACTCCATTAGATTTTTAGATATTAACTTCACCTTTCACGCTCATCACATATGCTGGGCCTACCAGCCGCGTAGCAAGAAGCCGATGCTGCCATATCATTCCGGTCATTCAAAACTGGTAAAAAGAGGTATTGTCAATTTATGTTTTCAAAATGCTCTCCAGAAATCTTGTCCGCACATGATGACCGATAGTTTTCAAGAGCAGTCCAAGAGGCTGACTAATGCCGGGTACCCCTCCCATGTTCAAGTTTCTGTTGCCGAAAAACTGGTTAAGAAAATGAAACCAGAAAATCAATGTCACCCAAACCCGGCTCCTCGTGAACGAAAAAACCTTGTTGTATTACCTTATCTTCACAAGATTTCCCACAATTTGAAAAGAATTGGTCAACGAGCGAATGCAACCGTCGTGTTCTCGGCGCCGAAAAACTTGCAACGTTGTGCAAACTGGGAAAAACAAACACCAACAAAACGCGCGGATGCAAACTAGGCACCAGAAGCCCTACGTCACGTGCGATGGTGTTGTGTATAAAATTCCCTTGTCATGCGGGAAACACTATATCGGCCAGACGGGGAGATGTCTAAACGAGCGCCTAGTGGAACACGCTCTCAACGTCAGAAACGGGAAGGCGGATCGCTGGTTGACCACATTCTCGCATGCAAGTCAAAAACCTGTAAGCCTTTCTTTGAAAAAAGTGTCGTGATAGGAAAAAGCAGAGAAAGAGTAACGCGCGAAATCATTGAAGCTGAAAAGATAAATAGGTCAGGATGCTCGTGTGTAAGCACACCTTCCATTCTCCTCTCAGATAAAGAGCTTGTTTTTCTGAGGAATTGATACTGTTCGCACATGTGATTACCGTTTTCTGGCATATAAATGTGACGCTTCAGGAGAATAAAATTTGTTGGAAGTTAGCGCTCGTGGTGTTCGTCTCTCGTCTCTTGTGTCCTCGTCTTTTCCTGCGCTACAGTGTATTGGTAATAACCCTAGACAGTTTTGGAACACTGTGAACAAGAAAGATAGTTCGTCAGTTCTACTTACATCTTCTGACGGCGTTGGATTTTCACCTAATGAATGCGCTAGTGTCCTTAACAGTGTTTTTGTTGCTGCTTTTTCTGGCAATGTTTCCCTTACCAATCAGGAGTGTCCGGTCTTGGATGCTTTTCCCATGGATCAAATTCTTTTTGACACAACTGGCATCCTGAGAATAATTGAAAACCTTAAGATTTCTTACTCCTGTGGCGTCCATAACATTAATTCGAAATTTCTGGTTAACACAAAGATGTACAGTTCAATTATCCTCACCAAACTGTTTGACCAGTCTCTGGAAATAGGCTGTATTCCCAATGACTGGAAGGTTGGGAGGATGATTCCGCTGCATAAGTCTGGCGATAAGCATTGCTCTGATAACTTTCGCCCTGTGTCGCTCACCAGCATTCCATGTAAAATCATGGAACATGTCATCTACTCTCATCTCGTTAACTTTTTAGAATCCAATTGCTTTTTCACTAATGCCCAACACGGCTTCCGTAAATCGTTTTCATGCGAAACGCAACACATATGTTTCACAAATGACTTGCGTTCCATTCTAGATCGCGGGTCTCATGCTGATTCTATATTTATGGATTTTTCTAAAGCATTTGACAAGGTTTCACATGAGCTTCTTTTTCTCAAACTAAACAGCCTTAACATTGATTCCACAGTGTTTGCATGGTTGCATTGTTTTCTTTCAAACCGAAGTCAGTTCGTAACAGCAAATAACGTCAATTCAGATTCCTCTCCTGTTTGCTCTGGCGTGCCTCAGGGGTCCGTTCTTAGGTCCCTCCTCTTTCTCATTTATATAAACGACTTACCAACTAATATATCGTCTTCCATTCGTCTTTTTGCCGATGACTGTGTTATTTATCGCGAAATTAATGATGATAATGATGTATGTGTTCTTCAGTCAGATATTAACAAGGTACTGGATTGGTGTAACCTGTGGAATATGAAGCTAAACATTACTAAATGCAAGCATTTGCCCATTTCTCGTCTATCTAATACACCTTCTGCCTACTGCATTAATGGCATCACGCTTGAAACTGTGTCGTCTTATAAATATCTGGGTGTTCACGTCTCTTCTAACCCGTCTTGGAATACTCATGTTGACTACATTACTATTAACGCCAACCGCATGCTTGGATACCTTCGCAGAAATTTTTCATGTGCACCGAGTTCATTAAAACTATTACTTTACAAAACATTGGTCCGCTCTAAATTGGAATATGCTTCATCGGTGTGGAACCCTTGGGTCGAATCTCTCATTTCTGATTTAGAATCAATTCAAAACCGCGGTTGTCGCTTCATTCTTTCCAACTATCATCGTACTAGTAGTGTAACTGCCATGAAAGCTCACCTTTCCCTACAGCTTCTTTCCCATCGCAGGTCAATAGCTTCATTATGTACTTTTCACAAAATTTATCATAATCCTCATCTTAAAGAGCAGTTATTAAAAAGACCACCCTATATTTCAGCACGCACTGATCACCGCCACAAAGTTTGGATCCCTCCATGTCGCACAAGATGTCTTCATGATTAATTCATACCCAGAACTTGTGTCAGCTGGAATCACCTTCCCCACAATATTGCTGTAATTACTAATGCTGCTGCATTTCGTAACACTGTTATTAATTTTATATAAGTATGTCCATAACTTTGTTAATTTATAAGCTGCTGTTTTCGTTTGTGTTTTGTTTTGTGAAATGCTGCCTTTTGTTAATTCTGTTATTGATTTTATACCAGTGTTTGCTGTAACTATATTCAATTTTTCTAGCTGCTGTTTTTGTTTTTGGTACTTGCATGTATTCCCACTCCCCTCTGTAACGCCTAACGGCCCTGAGGGTAAATAAATAAATAAATAAATAAACCATGTCTCTCTCGATAAAAATACATGAGATAATTCCTCCATTTTTAAGGGCCCATCTGAAAAGACGTCTCAAAAGCGCATTTTTCGATTTGTTGAGGTGTCATCACAAACACTTCTCGCAGAGGAAATGGCAAGCAGTGAAAACAACAGAACAGGAAAGACACATCGTCATCTGATTCCGCCCCGTCACCAAAACTAGATGCAGTTCCTTGAGGAAGGCGTGAGGGCCCAACGGAGTTTTACACGGAAGAACCCTGCGCACGACATTGGGCCCTCCACGGCTACCACAAATCCAGCATGCCAAATTAGTCGCTATCTGTCCACGTGGAACAAGGTGCTCTTGGAGGCCCAGATGGAACTACGGCAAAATACCGCGACAACCCACAGAGTTATTCTTCAATAGCAGACATTTCCTATGCATCAAGGATAACGACACTGTACAACAATAACTGATGGGCACGTTGGTCATACCCTACATTCATGTTGTCTCGCATAATTTGAAAAGAATAGGTAAGAGAGCCGGAGTAGATGTTGTGTTTTCAGCTCCTGCAAAATTGAGAAGTTTGTGCGTGCGTGTAAATGGCCCCAAAAAGTCAAATGAAGGTGAACCCGTCTGCACAAAAAAGCATGAGGTTGAATTTGTGAAGTGCGTAGAGAATCTGGTATATTCGAACCCTTTGAGTTGTGGTGGTTCCTATGTTGGACAAACTGGTCGTTGTTTGAACGATAGGCTGAGGAAGCACAGAAATGATGTCAAGAATGCTGCCCGCCACATCGGTGTTCACTGTCGTGATTGTTCATGCCAGCCTCTGTATGACAAAAGCAGGATTGTTGATAGACACAAAGATCAGCTGACTAGAGAAGTTATCGAAGCGTCTGAGATCTCGAAGCTGGGTCAGAGGTGTGTAAGCACCCCTTCTGTAGCTATCTTGCAGAAAGAACATGAATTTTTGCACACGTGTTAGCCTTGTGTTATCAAATACCTGCCTGGTCGGAGGGATATCTGTCACGCTTCTATGTATTTTTGTGTTGTTCAGTGTCCCTGGCGCCTTTATAAGCATGGCTTACTGAATAAACATTCTGTTGTTAGTCAGCGCTGTGTTTCTTGCCCTCTGGCCTTGTGCCGTTGCGCTGTTTCACAAGAAAAGGATAACGAGCAGGGGACGGTAGACGTGGTGTCATTGCTTCCGTATTTCTTGATCAATAATTGTTATTGTACGAAAAACCTCGATCGGCAGGTTGAACTCCTACGACGACGTCCTGTGCGATGAGGCAGCGAGCACATCAAGCGTCTTCGACTTCACTTCACGAGCCGCCTTGCATCATATAATCTGTTCTCTGTAATCCCGTCAATGAAAAACTGAAAATAGTGAGTGCACGCCAGAAGACGAATACGAAGAGCGGTTTCTGGAAGCACTGTCTGCACGTTTGAGCATGACAAAGACGCTCCGGTTTTTCTCTATTTCCAATATCTTTTTTGAATACATAGATTCAACAGGGCTGTTAAAGTCGATTACTGTATGTCCTTCCTTAACAAACCTCTCTATGCACTGCGTGGTCTTACAGTGCGGTTTTGCTGAAAGCTGCAACGAATTTAGTCACTATGTGAGAAACAGCACCACCCTGGCGACACTAAACGTTTCAGGGGGGTGTCGTGAAGCCGATTGTTGCAAAGTCATACTGTGAGGGCTATACCGAAACAAATGCATCCGTGAAGTTGAAATGCTAGAGTGTATCGCCGACAGAGGAGGAAGCGAACACGTTGCGAGCATTTTAGCCAAGAACAGTGTCCTCCATTCACATTCTCCTTGCTGGAGGGTCTTAGGATCTTACCAGAAGCTGATTGCGATGATTGGCTTCCAGCTCTAATTGATAACGAAACATTAGAAAGCTTGCCTCTGCAGTTCGAAACTTGGAGCCTTGAGCAGTGGAGGCAGTTATTCAGCGTCCTTTAAACAAAATGTGGTCTAAAAAACGTCACCATTAACTGGCTTGGAGTAGGGAGTGCCTTTTACGAAATCTGCGAAGCCCTGCGGGAAACTGAAGGAGAAGAGAAGGTCATCTGGAAACAACTTTTCGCCTTTTTTCAATTGCGGACGCTATTGAACGCAGTTTTTTCATGTAATGTAAGATTTCACTCTAAGAATCAATACTTCAGCAGATCACCCGAGGGCAGTCTTGATTTTTTTTGTGTTAACATTTTTGCTATCCTCAGAAGCTTTCTTCATTGGTATTCTATGGCATTCATAACTATTCGACAGTTACTTAAAATTTGTATAACGGTGTGTCACAATTTTCTAACTTTCGTTAATTTTGGCCCCAGGCTATTGGAGATGTTAATATACCGGTTTTTAAAATCAACCATACAGATTTTTATTTGAAAAAGGCATGAAAGATACGATAGTGCGGTTAGTGGCGGTGAATTTTACAGCATGACGGACATTGTGTACCTGACAAAGCGCTATAATTGTTCAATGAACTTAATTATACTAATGAACTATGTGATTTTTAATTTTAAGAGATAATTTTATATGGCGAAACTGAAAGGCGACTTGACTGAGGTTGGGGACAGTTTTTGAATTTTCTTGGTTTGCAGTGTTGTTCGATATATCGAAATCCAGAAGTAGACGTTTTAATGCTCGTTCAGTGCCTTCACGCATTGTATATTTTTGCAATGCAGTCGCTGCCCGGAGTCTTCTCGCGCAAAATCACTTTGACTGTTTTTACTTCGAAAAATACATGAACGCTTTTTTTTTTTGCTCTGTCAAAAATGCGGTCAAGACATCTTAAAAATATGCAACTCATGGAAGCCATCTCAACGAGATTTAAAATGCGGATTCTTGGAGTTCAATATTGCGAACCACAGTTTGTATTAAGAAAATTTAAAAACTGACCTCTCCATTAACAATGCCGGCCTCCAATTTTGCAGTATAGCGTTGGCTTTTAAAATCCAATGTTAAAAAGTTGATGAATTAAATTTCGTTAATTCAGCGATGAATTATTGAGCTGTAGGTAATGTGTGTTACGAAGAAAAAAGAAACGATTTCTGACCCTCCCTGAACAGGACCACACAATCCTGTGTCACTTCGCATCAACATGTAGGTGTTCTAATCTCCTGTGACCTTACCTGGACAGCGCATGTGCGAAAGGCAACTAACAGGGCGATGCAGAAATTGTTCTTTATCAGGAGAGTTTTGCGACAAGCGACTACTGAGACCAAACGCCTTGTCTACGTGTCTCAGACCTACCTTAGAATATGTATTTATTGTATGGTTCCCTCACATAAAAGGCAATATCTACTCATTCGAAATGGTCCATGGAAAAGCTGTACGCTTTTATTTAACCGGTACAGTCGCTTCGATACAGCCACAGAACTTTTACAGCGCGCTGGTCTTCATACTCTGACAAGTAGACCAAAGCTGCAGCGTTTCAAATTTATTTATTTACTTCTTCACAACTCAATCCAGCAAAATTTTTCAGACTTTTTATGCATAACACACGGGACAAACCAGACACATACACTCAAATAAGATAGAGGAATTGTCTTGCAATAATAACTCGTTTTGATATTCTTCTGCATTCCATGCGCGAATGGAACGCTTTGCAACCATGTATCGCTGCGCAGCCAACATTGCAAATATTTACCGTTCTCGCTGCAAAGGCAGTTATTTCCTATGCACATTGTTGACCCTGTTTCCTCATATGGATTTGTTTTCTGTTGTTTTCTTCATTTTTCAACCCACTCTTGCAATGACCCCTCGGGGTTGGCAGTATTCCAAATAAATAAATAATGTCCACCAAGCTGTAAAATCCATGTGGACAAACCGCATTGTCGTAACTCACGCGCCTTTTCAATGCAAATCTGCACTGAACACATGCATGCACACGATATCTTATCATTGCGGTCTTGCACGTGACTTGTAGTGATCTCCTCTCACCGGTTGCAAACAGGAACGAGGACATGAATATACCACTCTGACTTTCCGGCAGGAAGCATTTTGTGCAGAGTGCAGTGAGCTTGCGTCATATTTGCTTGCAGGCAAAGCAACCTCTCCAGTGCTCCTAAACCATCGAAATAGCCAAAATTTGTTGGACAACAACGCCGATGGCAAACTACGTTTTCGAAATTCTAAAATCAGACATGGATATCACCATGAGCTCCACGCCTCTCAGTAATTAAGGAGCCTAGCAGCAATGGTTAAAAATTTAGCTATTGTATATTGCTTATCTAGCCTGCTACTTCGCACGTCTCAGCTGTATACTGATGTACTACACCGTTGTTAATGCTTTTCCGTACAAAAAGCACTCTTCCGACTCCAAAAGCCCTTTCGTAAAACCTATACGAGGTCAAGTCTTAGGTGACACACTCTGTATGTACACAGAAACTTATAACATTGCGGTCTTGCATATGATTTTAAGCGTTGTTAAGAGGGACACAGTGCTGGAATGCAACACTTTCGCTTCACGGCAGAATGCCCTTCCGTTGTGCAGATTGCAGTGAGCTAGCGTTATATGTGCTTAACGTTGAACACAAGGCATTTTAGGCGACCGTTATGCTGGCGCAGCAGTGGGCCGCGAAGAGGGCATTCTTTTATTGACGCGCACTTGGACATACTTTAGGGCTTTACTAGCCACAGCAGAATAAATTCGACTGAAAATTTCCGATCGCCGTAACCGTCCACACTTAGGACAGGCAGTTACGCAGCCACCCATGGAACAAAGAAGAAAGGGCGTGACGTAGGCGTTCTGGCAGTGTTTTCAATACCGCAGTTAGATACTACCATGGACAAGAGTAACAGACACCCCCCCCCCCCCTCCCTTCAAGTTCCGACCCGTGCCACTCTGTGTGGGAGCGCAACCTTACTAAACAGTTCTGGTTTTGAAAAGGACCCCCACTGCGCTGGTCTCGACACCAGAAGTGCTTTGTCAGGTGGCGCCCCCACGCAGAGTGGCACGGGTCGGAACTTTGAGGGGGAGGTGGGGTCTGTTTCCTTTGCCCGCGATAGTACTTCGACCTCCTGCCTGAACAGAAACTTGTATACTGTGCACATTATTCGATTATTCGGGAGAGCATTTGTAGAATTACATCTGAGAGCTGCTTGGTATGCTGGCAGAAACTTGGCGGAAATATGAGGAATGATGACTCGGCAAGCAGGGATTACGGCGCACGCCATAGAGGCATTGCGTTGGCTACCTGTCCACGCATAGATAAGCACACCTGTATAGAACTGGACGATCACCAACAATCACTTAGCTAGTTAACTGAGATTTGGGCACCACACTAGCATCACCAACAAATGACACCGCGTGTAACTGGCACGCATAATGCCCGCTGAAATCATTCCCACAACAGATGCTAAAACATAGGGCCGATTCTCAACAGCACGTCTGAATAGTTTTTCAGCAGGCTGCGCTGCTATAAAAAAAGTATCATGTGCTCTTGTGGTAATGCACCTACCGGTCTCACATAGGTCGTTCTAGATGAAAACCAAAAATCACCGATTTGAGAGTTGTGACGCCGCTTTTCTAGGTTCCATTTTATTTTTCACCAGAATATTGCCTGAGTTAACGCTCCGTTCATTTGGGTTTCCATGAAAGCAAGGTCCGTTATTTTGCTCCGTTGTGTAAACTACAACTTCAGAGGTAGTGAAAGGCAGGGCCCAAGGACGACAGGTGGCAATTTCTTGAGGCGGATATGACAAGCTCATCCGCCATTGCACCTCAACCCAAGTTTCTTGCCCGCAGGCTCACTGCCGCAGCGCTGGAGCGGATCAGTCGCCATTGAGTGTTGCTGGAAGAGTTCGCCGACGTGGTGTTTATTTCCGTGGAGGAAGCCTTGGCTGCGGTTAAGGCTGCACTCAGCACCTTCGAAGAGATGCGCCACTTCATGCGTCACCGTCGCATGCCACGCTCCGCCAGGTGGGTGTGCACAACGTGGAGGCCTTAACAAACTCTGCTGGCGGGCTTTGAGGCGCTACCTGATGATGGAATTAGAGAAAAAAAATAGCGCCAAACCATGCACACCAGAAGGAAGGAACGAGGACGAGACACATAGCGCTTGTGTCCCGTACTCGTTCCTTTCCTGTGGTGTGCATTGTTTGGCTCTATTTTTTCTCTAATTCAAGTATGCACCAACTAGCCCAAAAAGAGGTGTTAATGAACGGATGCTGGAAGACGTGGTCTTGGAGGCGTACGATGTTTCACGGCTCCAAACAGTGCATATGTTTGCCACGCCTTAGCGTACTGTGACCCTCGGTATTTTTTAAGCACTAAACATGACGCTGTTTCTTGAGTGAAAAAAAAAAAAACTGGAGCAGATTTCTTTGTACGCAGCCGAATTCAAAGCTGGACCGGCCGCACACTAAAGTGAATTTATACTTGCCAATTGTTTAACAAACACGCTTGCTCTGGTGACCTGCTTTTCTGGAGTGAGGTGCTTGGGAAATGGTGCGTTTAACCCCTAGCAGCACATGTAATTGGTCGAATATTGGAAAAGTATTTGCAATGACTGGTTCTACAAAGGACCAGAGTCAGACCATCCGTTTCCAATATAGGGCTTGTCACCTGTCCTGCATAGAATCTGGCCTCAAGTGAAACCACACGTTCTAGCGGCGGAGGTGCTGCTGGTTGGGCGAGTTGGTGATCCATAATAATTGAGCAGCGCGTAACGAGGCAGGACAAGAGGAGGAACAATGAACGACACGAGTGCTACGATAGCGCTCCTGTCGTTCAGTGTTCCTCCCTTTGTCCTGTTTCGTTAGGTTGTACTCTATGAATAGTGGCGGAGCTTTTTCTCAAACCTATGATCGCGCCACAAAAGTCAAATCGCTATCGGCTTGAATAGAGATTAGTCGCGTTTGCCTTTTTGTCATGGCTTTAGGTAACGTACAGAAATAAGCGCCAACTGAGACTCTGCTTATACTAGCATTTGAAGGTGTGTATTTCATGGTCTTGCGGAAGAGATTAGCGCTCGACGCTTCAAGTACGTGACCATGTTTCCTAGCGAAGCTGCTCTATGAGTTTGATTTTGACTCACTTGTCTAAGGAAGCGTTTTCTGGTGTACTAAAAATAAAAAAAAATCAAAGCACGTGTGGGCGCCTACTGGGAAGTAATTCGGCTGCAGAGAGGTTGGATTTTGCATTTGATGGAGAACAACAAAATTCCGCTAAACTGCTGTGATGAATGCGCCTGGCCGCCGGCGGACTCGGTTCAATGGAACCAAGTGATTCGAGCACCAATTTTGGTTCGCGTAAACTTGTCTTCAGATATCTGTTAGCGGAGGGATTGCGCATAGTAACAGTTTGTGCAGAAAGGCATCTTGCGAAGTCTGTATTTTGCGAAGGGCTGGCCGCTGTGTACTTTACTTTATTCCTTGTGTATATTTCCTTCTTGCAACAAATATGTGAGCCCCACTTGCTTGCATACTTTAAGATATAAAGACTGTAGTTACATTACAAGTTTTCAAATTGAATGAAGGCTAGGAGAGGCGGTGTATAGGCTTGCTGCGTCCAAGTATCATAGTATGCATATACGTCCAGCGAAAAAACGGCTGCGGCTGGCGTCGGCAGTGTGCCTCCAACAAAGTGGCGTCCCCGATACAGGGCGAGTGAAATCCGCAGGCCGGCTGCCTGTTCAAGTCATCAGCACAGCTGATGAAAGAGTGAGCGAATTGCCAATAACAGGCTTTGAACACTTAGCAGACTGCCACGTGCGAAGACCCAGAGCAGAGAGCGAATTTCGCTTCCAGTTTCATGGATAGGCATACTGGACGCATGGAGCAGATAATGAATCCTGGGATGTGAAACCAGTTCTGAGTGACCGCCTGTGTAAGGGCAGCTCTGATCGGATCCTGCCATTACAAACATGGTCTACTACAGTTTACATACTTCGTATACCCTGTGTTGCCTTCCTATAGACATTTATTTTTGTCTATTCATAATCTATAGATTATCTGTAGACAAGTCTACTAAAACTGTGTGGCCATAAATCTATAGATTGTGCGCAGCCTGTCTATAGGCAATTTGTATTGCCTATAGACTGTTCTCTAGGATTTGTCTTTCGAGAGTCTCTAGACTTTCTAGAGAGAAATCTATGGACAGTCTATAGGCTGTCTAAAAAACTTTTGTAAGGGCATGCGAAGCGCAAAGCCGTCAGCACTTGTGAGACAATGGAAAAAAGTCTTCGCACGCGGGGAGAGTCGATGACGTGTGCGGCGTTGGATTTTCACCACCCAGGAAAAGGGTGGTGAAATCCAAACTGAGCAGTTCAGATTTTGACGAGCTGGGGCAGATTTTGTGGTTCGTGAATCTGCGTGGCTTTCCGAGGTCATGTGGGACCGGTTATGTTCTGTGCAGAGCAAAAGTGACGTAACTCACTAGCATATCGGTTAGATATGATTTCCAAGCCAATTTCCAGAAGCGCCTACAGTCCCGAGAGAGCAGGAGGTGTTCGTTTTCCCTCAAAGGTTTGTCATTTCGCTTGTTTCTATCGGTGGCACTACAGCTTGGCGTAAACGCCGAAAGGCGCCTCAAAAGCAGCGATCCGGGATATTAAAACCAAGCTTTAAAAGTAATGGCACTTAGCGCTGAAAAGGTACTGAACGCTACCTCAAATAAACATCTGGGCAGCAGTTATTGGGAAAAAAGGACAGAATGAGGTAAATGTGACTGTCAGCCACCTAGTTAACATATATATTTAAAAACTTTTACCTCCTGCGAATAACGTGAATATTAATTTTGGAAAGATTGTATTCCATTCGGGAGAACTCCTCTAGAGCACGCGTGTTCCGAGATGTTCACCCCGAAAGTGACCACTGCTTTAGCGTTAATAGTCGTGCAAGGTGCTGGCAGTCGACGCGAACACCTAGTGCGACGAAGCTGTCATGTGGGTCGTTCCTTATACTTCAGTGGCCGAAAGTGAAACGAAAACAATTATCTCACTGCTGACTCTACGGCGCTTGCAGTATATCCGCCGGGCTTTGCTTGGATGAGTTCTTAGCCTATAATCACCACCTTGCATGCGCAAATACGCGAACTGGGGTGAAAATCTAGACTGGAGTGTTTCTGAACACAGAATTCTCTGAAGAGTACCACCGAGCCGAATCCTGCGGAAATAAAATTGCTCCTCAGTTTCCGATATGAATATGCGAACTGCTCTTCTTACATGTTTTTACCCCTGCATGTCTTTCTTAAGAGTCAACCCCCAGCGCCTAATCGGCACATGATGCAAAAGCACACGATGCGTTTCATCAGAAGGCGCCCAGTGAACAGCACCTCCATTTAATATAAAAGCAATGCAGCTGTTTTATACTTACATAAATATTCCTACTCTAGCCCTTTCGGCCCTGGCGTCGTCAATTCATCCCATAAAATAAAACGCAATTCTCAATTGTAAAACCGAAACTGAAACCAATAATATTTTTGTGGGGTGTTCCTCTGAGAGCCCTATCGCCACTGCCATCAGCAGCAGAGTATTTTGTGCACGGTCACGAGAAGGTGACGACGAAGTTTTCGCTCGTACCATTGCGGAGCAGCCTTCGGGTAAGTATCGATTTTCACAATTTATAACTTTTGAAGTCTCGAGTATTCGCGGCTGATATTTTTGATATTTATTTGCTACTGTTAGCGTAGGCGGCATGCGAAGAATTGTATGCCTAACCTGCACAGTTTTTCTGCAGTGGCCCTTTGTTTACATGTACACTTTTGACGACATCAGGGCTTAGTGGTTGCAAGTCGTGCGTTTGTCGTTTTATCCGCGTTCTCTTTCATATTTTTAGGTGCATCGATACCGGCGGCCTTATTTTATTCGAGCCATGGTAAACGCTCACGACGCTTGCAAGAATGCACAGATCGTCTCTTTCAACAACTGGACAATGGTAATTTGTCAGACGTGGAAGACGAGTGCGGCGAGTCTGGCGGCAGCGGTGACGAGGGGACTGTGCGCTTGGAGCCCCGGAGGAGAGCGAGAGTAATAGTTCACAAGCTGATTCGGAAGATGATAACACTCCAGCAACGGCAAGCGGATGGGCGAGAAAGCCTTTCAAGGTGCCAGAGACTCTATTCAAAGGGGCAGCTTGCGAAGACCTTCACATCGAAGGGGACATACCCTCACCATTTAGTTATTTTAGCCGTTATGTCCCGAAGAGCGTCTTTATTGAGCGTGCTGAGAAAACAAATCAGTACTCGGTTTTCCAGTATGCCACGTGTGTAAGCACTGACGAAGATGAAATCAGCCGACTGGGGGTTCTCCATCTGACAATGGGTGTCCTGAAATATCCGAGGTTGCGCCTATATTGGAAGCCTGCAATGAGAACTGCTCTCATAGCATCATGCGAGATGTCGCGCAATCGCTTCGAGAAGCTTCGCAACACTCTTCACATTGTTGATGCGAACAAGCCAGACACGAATGACAGACTCTGGAAGTTGAGACCTCTCCTCAAGAATTTTCAAGTAAGGTGCCACGACCTCGATATAGAGGAGCATCTGTGCATTGATGAACATATTGTTCCTTTCAAGGGCCATTTGGACATAAAACAATATGTGAAGGGCAAGCCTCACCCTTGGGGTGTGAAGGTATTCATGCTATGCGGGGAGTCCGGCCTGATTTATGATTTTCTGGTATACCAGGGGTCTACAACAAAGCTGAATGAGAGTGAAAAACAGCGATATGGTGTGACAGGTGCAATCGTTTCGCACCTGGCGGAGCGAATCCCGCCTTTTGTTAGCCACAAGCTTTTTTTTTATAATTACTTTACTTCGTTGCTCATGCTGCGCGCCCTGCGTGAACGAGAAATATTTGCAGCTGGTACTTTACGCATGAACAGGTGTGAAAAGTGCCCGCCCATGAGTGAAAATGAAAGCAAAATGCTCGAGGGTCATCTGACAGTTTGGTCAGCAATGACGGCAAGATTGTTGTGACGCGGTGGCTGGACAATCGAGCCGTAAATATGGCCTCGAATTTTATCGGTGTAGAAGTGGAGGATACAGCACAGCACTGGAGCAAGGTGGATAAATGTTTCATTGATGTGAAACGGCCAGCTGTAGTCGGTGCGTGCAACCGAAGCATGGGAGGTGTAGACAAAACGGACTTCCTTGTTGCCTTGTACAGGACCACAATTCATTCAAGAAAGTGGACTCTCAGAATGATTTTTCATTGTGTGAATCTTGCTGTTGTGAACTCCTGCTTAGAGTACAGACAGGATGCCGATGTGCGAGGAGTCTCATCGAATGAAAAACTTGACCTCCTAGACTTCACCCTCAGAATAATTGATGCTCTTGCCAAGAAAGACAAAAAATGCAAGATAATGAAGCGTGGTAGGCCATCCTTGTCTCCACTAGAGCCCAGAAAGCATGCTCGCATCACGGAGAATAGGCCTATAGAAGATGTGAGGTTCGACCAAGTTGGACATTGGCCAATTCACACTGACGCTAGTGCGCAGCGGTGTAAAATGAATGGCTGCACAGGGAAAGTTCGAGTTTTTTGTGAAAAGTGCAAGGTGCATCTGTGCTTGACGAAGTCGAGGAATTGATTCAAGGACTTTCACACAAAGAAATAATTTTGTGCTTAGTTTTGTTGTAAGAGCCGCTTGAAATAAAGTGAACATTTTTTTCATTCCTACACCCACTGAGCCCTGATGTCCTTTTTTCAGGACATGATGCCAAATCGATATTAACTTCACACACAAGCTTTAAATTTTCTGAGCATGTCATTTAGACTTTCAAAGTTGCGAAAATGCCAGGCAAAAAATCTGTGGTCAAAATAAAAGTTCCAGGGCTGAAAGGGTTAAGGCATCAAGAAAGGATCATATCACAGCAGTCAGAAAAAGATCCTTAATCGATTTCAGCACATCAGCCAGGTACCTGAAGGTGGAAATTACTGTTTGCCCTACTGGCCGCGTACCCTTGTGTGGACGTAAATTTGCCGTGCCTCTATGCGTCTGATTGATAAACGTCCTTAAAACTTCGTTTTGAACGCACTGCATACCGTTTTTGCACTCGACAGTACGTTGCCGGCAGAGCAATGTGGGCTGCACAGCAATGTGGGACGAGAATTCTTTCTGAAATCCCCTGTGTTGCACCTGACGCGTCGTAGTTCTATTGCCTTAAGGGTGTTGGTGCTTATGATGGTGCGGCCCGTAGGATGCCAGGTATGGAGGGCCGAAGAATGCAAGCCTTAAATGTTAACACTTCTGCACAACAGGAGGGACCAAGGTGCAAGTGTGTAGACCTAGACGACTTACCATTGCCAGGCTGAGAAGGCTAGTAAACATGCGGTCACGCAGCACCATTCTCCTCCCTTTGCTACCCAGGCAACGCCCACATGACTGCAAAGTTCGGCACCGACGGTACCCTCCCCGGGCAGAGGGGCTGTCGAAGGCCGACAAACGCATTCGGCAGCAGCTCTACACCAAAAGCTTTTGTTGTCTGGCTCGGGCATACTCGCTGCGACCCGAGCGTGAAGCCCAGTGTCCGCACTGTGAAGAGAGCCGTTTCTCTCTATCCCACATCATGTGGGCATACCAGTCTAGTTCTCACTTCCCTCTCGATCCCATCTCCACCCAAGAGGCATTGGAGTCCTTCCTCGGGTGCTCGATGGTCGGGGCCCAAGCGGCCCTTCCCCACCATGCTCGCTAGGTGAGTGTCACTTGCGGCTGCCCGGTCTAGGGCTGAGATCAACTGAGACCGGCATTATTCTTCACCGGCTCGCTTGCTGTTTGACTGTGTCAATAAGGATGTTTCACAAGCAAGCTTACCCCAATGTTTTTTTCGTGACTCTCCGAGGTTTCTTCGGCTATGCTCATTAGCATACCCCATCCCCGTACCTGGAACCCACATCAGCAGGCCGTACTTCCGCCCCTCCGGGTCCATTGTCCCTCGAGATGAAGCTCATTGAGCATTCCCTCCAGTCGGCTGCCCTCCTCCAGTCGGCTGCCCTCCTCTGCCCCTTCACTCACACTCAGCACACTCTGCCCCTTCACTCGAACAGGAGCGCGAACGAGTGCTTTCCCCGCTACCGGCTTCAAACGTCTTCCTTCGCTGGCTACCTAGGAATGCAGCGATTTTTGGCATTGAGCTGTCCCATCAGCCCACCCGCTACTCATTTCACCGGTCCAAGTACTCAGAAAGCGGTGGGAGACTCCCTCTCTGCCGCACCATCGTGGTCTACCTCCAGCTCCATCTCGAGAGGCGTCTCTACCCTCCCCGTCACCAATCACTTACTATGTCCGAGGTTGGTGCTCTTCGGCACATCCAAATGAATGCAGCTGATGATGATGATGATGATGTCCTCGGCTATCACCCCATCTCTACTTTTTCTTTATCCCTGTCGATCCGGCCCTCCCTGTCCCAATTGCGCCTCAACTTATGCGGACATATTCCACAGCCTCTTCTACTGCCCGGCGGCGCAGCAGTCGGGCTCCTATCTCCAATTTTTTTTTCATAACCACCTGGCTGGACTGGCTTGAGGCTGTAGGAAAAGAGGAACAGTTTCGACTGGTCGCCAAGGCAATCGATACGATCGGCCAGCAGAATTTGCCGCAATAACTACTTACACGGATATGTCGCAGCTATGGCTACTGGCATCCACATCGACAAGGATGGAACATTGAGGCAGGTGAGATAGTCGATAACATATTTAATCTCAAAATGTGGCTCATTCTTTGCTATCACGCCAGAGCTAACTCTCAAATAATTGCTTGACACACTCGTAACATTCCCGTGAATTTTTCCATTTAATCGATGTCAATACGTGTCACTAATAACTGTTACGCGATCCCTCTACGTGAATCAAGATTTTTCAGTAAAGCTGACAGCGACACCGACAGCACATTTTCTCCCGAATGGTGCCTTTAACGCTATCGCGTGAATACAAATTGTCGAGCCCCTCATTTTCCTACCCTTGTTTGCTCAATGGCTTGAAGAGGGTGTCGGTTCTGGCAGCCTTGATGCCGTAAGTTGCGTAGATGGGCTTTCGCACACATATAGCCCTCGCTGTTCGATCATGTTCCATGTGGCATCCGCCACGTCCTCAGGACACCTGCCTCCATGAATGGGTTTAGCGCTGGTGAATACTCCACAGTTTAGTTTTTGCACGCAACTAAACTACTCCCGAAGAGTAAAGTGCTGAAAAGCCTCCGGCATAGCTCTGTTGATAGAGCAGCGTGTGCGAAATTTGAAGGTAGGCAGGTAATGAATTCAGATCAGAGAGGTGGTTCACGGCTTTGTTTTTTTTAACGCGGCAGCGTGAAGCCTTCCGTTCTGCAGGGGCGAGGGTAGAAACTGAGTTCCAAAAACAGGACTTGTGGTGGAAGCTATGGGATCAGAAAAAGTTGCTTCTTGATGACGTCGGTGGCTCAGTCGAGGGCCCGGCGTTGGTCGGTCATGTCCCACCTGAGAAGCGCCGCTTCCGACTGCCCAAAACTGCTCAGTCGCGCCTCTGGTTTAGGAATATCAACGCGGCAAGCCCACAGAATGTGGACTTTACCGGCGCGTTGACCGCAGATGGCGCAGTCTGGTCTATAGCTACCGGAATACTTAGCGGCATATCATATCGACGTTGGGAAAGACAGCGTTTGAAGCTGTCGCCAAAAGACTGAGATTTTGCCAAAGATTCCGCAACAATCCAGCTTCTACGTCGTCGTCGCCTATGGCTTGAGCGAAACAAAAGGCGGCATGCCTCGCACCTAGTTGACGTGTCCTTGTGACATCAACACAACATGTCCACGGGGTTGGGAGGTTGGTCGGGGAAAGCAACCTAGGCCTCAAAAGCCCCCCCGCTGCTGCGCTTGAAACTGCGCCTAGCCGTGCCTGCGCCACATCTCTGAACGTCTGCACCGCTGCGCCAGAAATCTGCAAAGTGAAAAATTGCCTCTTCCGCGTATATGGACACTTAACCACAAATGCTATCGCGTCATACTCTAAAAGGGGAGCTTAAGTATCCCTTTCGGCCGAGTTTTTTTCTACTTTGAAATCAGTTACCTATCGCTCATATAATTATTGCACTCTTATTTCTCATTGCTAAACACCAACAAATATAAAAGAAACATTCTTCTATACTTTCTTTGGTTCCAGCTACCAGTGGCTAACTGATATGTTTTTCACAACGAACCCCTGATTTCCCTAGCTCTTTCCTCCGCATGGAGCAGGAGGAGGAGGAGGAGGTAGAAGAGGAAAGGCAGGGAGGTTAACCGGAAGAATAATCGGTTTGCTACCCTACACGGGGCGAAAGGATTGAGGGGATAAAGAAAAGAAAGAGAAAGGAGAGTAGCGCGGTTCGTTTTGCGTATCGGGTGGCCTGCCCCTCTCCTGTCTTGAAGAGGGTCCAAGCTGCATGCAAGGAACACCTCATAACAAGTGCGCGCGTCAAGGAGGGTATGTCCTCCCACCCTTTGGTCGCAGGCTTTCCTGGAGCCCCCTTCAGAGAAAATTGCCAAACGACAGGGCGTTAGGGTTGCGACACAGCAAAAAACATTCAACGAAGGAAGTAACGAAGAAATGTAAAACACAAATTGCCCACCCGGGAAAGAGACCACTTTTCAAGCAAACTTCTTTTCTCAGGATCCAGTAACCGCGTGGAATGTCTCTCTTAACACAGACCCGAAGGTAATTGTTACATGAGACTAGACTGCGGCACTGTACGGGGGGTGCTCACAGAGAAACGTCCCGTCGTCTCCGCCAGTGAGCCTATGATACCGGAGTGCCCCGAGTGACGGCGACGGCGCACTTTCGCCGGCAGTTCCGCGACACAGTAAGCGCGTGCATGATATTCTAAATCCGGCATAGCTGCCGTCACATCTCTTCAATTTGAGTGCGTCCGGGTCTTTTTCGCCCCATTGGTCTGCGAAGAAAAGCGCTCCTTGTAGAAGCGCGTCGAAACCTAGCCTGTACAGAAAAATTGCCACCAAGCAGTCGCCACGTTTTTCCAGCGCTCTCGGCGAACCTCAGCGTCGGCAAGATGATGCTATAAACGCCAACGTGTGCTGACATTAGCAGGCCCTCAGACAGTGGCTATTTTCAGCTGCCATTTGAAGGCAGAGCAAAAGTTAACGCGACTAAAGTCTACTTTTACTAGGAATAATGGTGATTTGATTTTCATGGCCCAAGAGCTCTGTGGCTATTAAGCGCATGGGCTCATGGAGAACCCCCTCATCAATTTCACAAGCATTTGACACAAGAGAAGGCGAGCACTATGGGAAGGGAAAGAATTTATCAGTGTACTATGTTGGATAGTAGGTGGCACTAACGAACAAATCATGATCATTTCGCTCACCAGAAAAGAATTAATGACTTTGCGCAACAATTACTATAATTTGTTTTCAAAAGCAGAAACCTGATCCCACTTTAATCCCATGGGATCACTATCATTCAACAAGCATTTTAAGCCATTAAATAAAAACAAGCGCTCTATCGGTGCAGCTTTCACTCAGGTCGCGTTGCAAATATTCTGCTACAGGTTCTTCTTCCTAGCAGATGGAGCCATGTCTATCGCTCGCTTATAAGCTAAGCTAAAAATGCACCCAGGGGTCAAAAAGAGAACTGTTTTCACTACGGCCGTCACACGCTCGACTCCTGCGTGACTACGTATTCCAGCATGAGATAGCGCCTGAGTGCCCTCCAGCAGTATTCATTAAGACTGTCGAGCTGCGCGCGCCCGTCTTGTCGGGCGTGGCACACGACGCTGACGCGGACGACATCGGCAAGCCTCATGAAGGCGTGCATGCTCTCGAATGTCCTTAGTGGAGCCTTAGTGACAGCCGCCGCTTTGTCCACGGACAGGGATGTCATGTTGGCGAACTCTTCCAGCAAAGCTCGATGGTGGAAGATGCGCTCCAGAGCGCAGGCGGTGAGCCTGTGGACAGAAAATACGGTTTCAAAAAAGTTTGACATAACTGCGGCGTCCCGCATTGGAGCAATGCGAAAGCAAAACGCCCGCATACTATGCCGACGCCCTCGGCTATTCTCACATCCATGCACTATATCAAGGTCAATGGCTATTTTGACTTCTAAGTGTATATTTTAGCGTTTTTCGCCTTTAATTAAGTCGTTGCACCGTATCGTTCATTTTTTCCGCGGCAACATTTTAGCACACACCATCTGTCAAAATCACAACTTTACAGATTTGTCTTCAGAGAACAACGTAGTCGTTGCGGAAAAAATTTGTGGTCACACTTTGCAGACGCGATAGAGCCCTGTAATGCTCACGCATTAATAACATCATCAGCAGGCTTATAATGTCTGCTTGGGGACCTTGTCATTCCGGCTCCTCCCGTCAACCACCAAATCCCTCTCGGAACTGGTAGATCGCAGACCGGAGCAAATAGGAAATCTAGCTTTCGTGGAAATGAGTTCGAGTGCGAGGAATACGAGGATAATAAAAGGTCTGCGCCTCCATTCTAGCAAAATATCAAGAGAGCAAGCATTTCGGTTTGAGCCCGTTTGTCCGTTTCCATCGTTCAGGAAGGACTGGCAAAAGTGCCACTCCTTTTCAGCTTTTCTGTTCGTTCTGCTGTTATCACCATTTTTTCAATAACGATAAAAAAATTAGCCGATGCTGAGGCAGCGATCTAATATGCAGCGTTAACAAACCTAACACAGGTCACCAGTTCGAATCCCTGCCGCCAGCTACACTCTAACTTAATAGTAAATTTATGCTGCACGAAACGCAAAAACGTATGCCACCACCCCGAACACTGCGCAACCAACGGTTCAGCCGCAGTTTTGAACCAGTAAAGACGTGGAATTTGGGTACATTCGCCACCGCTTCGCATCCCTGCTGTGAGCTAGGCTCTGACTGAATTAGTAGGTTTATGGTCCACCAAACGCTGAATCGCATCGCAGCATACGGAACATGCTGCGGAAAACGGTTGGCCGATAACTTTAGACGAATGTCAGGACTAATTGGCCAGACTTTGTAGCGTGCCAGACAGGGTATACAGGGCATCCCAGCTAACTTGGACCACGATTTATAAAAAAGCTACGCGCTCTTCAGAACTGGAATCACGTGGATGTTGTTAGGTTATATCAATATTACAGTACCACTTTTTCACTCGTCCTATTGAATAATTAGTCGAGTAAATAAATTTACTTTTTCAATATAGCATGAAACGTTCAGGCGTCAGTAGGATAGTTGTGGAGCTCCAGAAATATTGTCCAACCCAGGCACTTCCAAATGATAGACTTAGCTTCGCCGTTTTTATTCGGGAAAACGAAAGCCGGCGGAGTTTAAAAAATACCACGTGACAGCGCGCTCCGTGCGCCCGGATGTGCCGCGACTACAGCGCGCTTACCCGTGCTTTGGAAAAAAAACATCACTCGTGTCGCACCTTTCGTGCTGCCCAAGACAGGGCTGCGCGTTGTGCTTGGTTCCAAGTTAAGCGTAAGTGGGCTCGGGCGGCAATTGAAAGAAAGCGCGGCTCCTCTTTTTCACCGCATTCACACAACGTTATCAGGCTTGTTATATGCTTCTTTGCTTGTTGGGACCTTGCTCCAAAATTCAAACTCATGAGATTGTCATCGTTCCTCAGCATGCATTCTGCTAACGTAAGACTGAATTATTGTCGCAGAAACGGGAGCCGTGCTTCCTTTCAACTGCCGGCCGTGCCTACTGGCGCTTTTCTTTGAACCAAGCACATCGCGAAGCCCTGTCTTGGGCAGCTTGAAAGGCGCGAAGCGTGTGATGCTTTTTACAAAGCACGGATGATACCGTTGTAATCGCGGCGCATCCCGGCGCACGGAGCGCGGTGTCAGGGGGTATTTTTTAAACTTCGTGGGCTTCCGTTTTTCCCCAATCAAAACGGCAACGCTAAGTCTATCTCGTTATAAGTGCCTGAGCTGGACAATATTTGTGGAGCTCCACAACTTTCCTATTGACGCCTTAACGTTTCAAGCTATATTTAAAAAGTAAATTTATTTATGTCGACTAATTATTGAAATAGGACGACCGAAAAAAGTGACTAACTGTAGGCAAACCCTAACGACATCCACGCGATTTCACTTCTAAAGAGCACTTATAATTTTTTAAAATCTTGGTCGAAGTTAGCTGGGACAACCTGGGTGTGTGTGTGCGTGCATATATATATATATATATATATATATATATATATATGCTGCAGGTTATTTGTAAACATAAATACCCCCGAAAGCAGAAGGTTTGACAGCCGTCGCCGTAGCTCAGCGGTAGAGCACCGGACGCGTAATTCGGAGGTCGTGGGTTCGGATCCCACCGGCGGCATGTGGTTGTTTTTTCTTCTGCTTTTCTGATCAATTAGCTTTAAGCGATAACATATTCAGTAATATTAAAAAAAAATTGATCAGCACCACAAAATACGTAAACAAATTAAAAATCCCCTGTGCCCCTTGGTTTCTGTGGCTGTTGGCTTCTCTTATATATATATATATATGTATATATATATATATATATATATATATATATATATATATATATATATATATATATATATATATATATATATATATATATATATATATATATATATACCTTCGCCTTCGGGAATTTTTTCATAATAAGCCTAATTCAAACGCACCGTGCCATACGTGGCCATCTTAAAAACAGTGGGTTCCTCCAACACAGCGGGACAAGTGCCTAGAGTTGTACATTAGTGCTGTACAAAATGATGTCCTACAACTGTATAAGAAACAGATCCCTTTTCATCGGAACCTTTCAGTTCGCGAGAGAAAGCGATGGAGAAGTTAGCGTCTCGAAGCGAAATCATAATTAAGCCGCCTGACAAGGGTGGTGCTGTGGTAATATTGAATAAAAGCGATTATGCTGCAGAGGCACACAGGCAGCGAACAGACGAATCTTTCTATCGGCCTGTGGAGTATGACCCCACAGATCAGTTCAAAGATATTCTTAAAAACACTTTGCTAGACCTTTATAAGGACAACCAAATTACAGAAAGCGCTTTTCGCTCAATCGTCCCCGTCAGCCTGGTAGCCGGTAGATTCTACTTGCTACCTAAAATTCATAAAGAAAATATTCCAGGTAGGCCCATTGTTTCCGGTGTCGGCTGTGTTACGGATAATCTGTCTCGCTACGTCGACACGCTCATTAATCATATTCCGCCCACATTTCCATCTTACATAAAAGACACAACGCACTTCCTTTCTGACGTCATCGATCTTACTATTCCTCCAGAATCATTGCTTGTCACGCTCGACGTCACATCGCTCTACACGAACATTCCGCACGAAGATGGTATCCGGACCGTAGTGACTGCCTATAATGAAGCTTACACAAAAAAGACAGTCGATAGTAGTACTTTGGCCACCTCACTGAAACTTAGTTTGCAGTTAAATAATTTTGAATTTGCAGGTTGTGATGCGCCACCAGCGCCCTCAGCACTAGCGGCGGCCTGACGCTCGCTCAGGCGGGAGACGAAAGGTGAAGAAAAAGAAGAGAGACGCGGCGCGTGGCGCAAGCGGCGCGAGGAGACGAGCTCGGGCAACGGAGCAGGCGAGGTCACGGCTGAACGGCTTCCTGAACCCGGGTGACCAGGCCTGGGGAAGCCGTCCTCGCCCAGTGCCGCTCAACCAGGAGCCTGCTGTCTCGTGTCTCCTGCCTGCCTCTCGCTGCCTCGGAGAGCGGGCGCCGTGCCGGGCACAGGCAGGTGCTGCCTGCCCGGAGATAGTGCCGGCCTTGCTGTCGGATCGTGCCTGCCGTCCCGTGGCTGGGACCCCCTGCTGAGAAAGGGTGCCTTCCTGGCCGTGCCCGGGTGTCCAGACCTGGGCGGCCATCTCCCCTCTCTGGTGCGTCGTCAGCGCCACTGGTGCTGGTGCTCCGCGCCCGACTTCCGGCCGCAGGGAGAACAGCCCTACGGAGGTACTTGGCCCCAGCGCCTTTCTGGCGACGGGCAGCGCAATCTCACACCGGAGCCACTCCTCGACCCTCGGCCGCACAGCTCCATACCCAACAGTGACTGCTCTCTTATATTAAGTAAACCATTTTTGTTACATCTACGGACGTGCTCGGTCTGGGACGACTTTTCTGGATCCTCCGGCGCCCCACCTCGGAGGACGCTCGAACCTGCTGGGGGCCTTTTCCCCTCCAAACATTATGTCCAGACGAATGGTACTTCAATGGGTACGCGTATAGGCCCAAAATATGAAAACATATTTATGGGGATGCTTGAAAACAAATTTTTGGAAAGCCGGTCTTTAGTACCATTTTGCTATAGGCGTTACATCGATATTTTTTTTCATTTGGCCCCATGGCGAAGCCGCACTCCTATCATTTATTGCCGATTTCAACAGCATTCATCCTTCGATATCATTTTCTCATACGTATTCTAGATCTACAATAAATTTTCTTGATATCACAGTCTTACTTCACGAAGACCGCTTAACTACGACAGTGCACCGTAAACCTACTGACTTTGACAGCAGCCATGTGAAGCATGTTAAAACCAGCATCCCCTACAGTCAAGTGGTCCGCTTCAAACGCATCTGCTCGGAACAATCTGAGTTTGAACGCAACTGCGCTACACTCCGTAACTCGCTGACTAAGCAGAATTACCCACCACAACTGATAGATGACGCCATAAAGCGTGCTGATACACTACTCCGAACGAGTCTACTTGCCAAAGATAAGCTAACAGTTCAGCACTTTCATACCAACCTTGTCTTGACCCATTCTGCATCTGCTCGAAAAATTTCGACAATCCTAAATAAGCACCATAACATTCTTATTCAAAGTGATCGCCTTAAGAACATATTTTTAGATCGACCCAAAGTAGTTTACAGAAGGTCAAAAAACCTACGCGATATACTAACAACATCAAAGACCAATTTCCCTGAACCCGTAGGCTGCCATCGATGCAACAAGAGTCACTCTAAAGTATGTCTGCACAAGACCACATCTCATAGCGCCAATAGCACCGGTTCACTCTTTCGTTTAAGCATTCGCGGTGATTTCAACTGCGATACTGCAAATGTCATCTACCTGCTGCAGTGTACTGTATGTAATCTGCAATATATAGGTCAGACTGAAACCCCCTTTAGATTACGCTTCAACAACCACAGAGCCCACGTTCAAGCCCTACCAAACTTACTGCTATCAAGCATGTCCAACTAACCGGCCACTCATTTGATCTGATTTCTGCTACCATTCTGGAATCGGGATTTAGAACCAATCATGACAGGGAAATTACGGAGTCTTACCTTATCTATAAGTTCAATACAGTGTCGTCAGGTTTAAATGAAAGCACAGAAAAAATGAGTTCCATACCGTCTTCACGCCCAAATATTTCGCTTTTAGGTCAGTGTACCGTGTTTTCCATCAGTTTCTTTTCTGGATTTAGTAATAGATATCCTTTCTACTGATCATACTGTTCATCGCCTCCATGTGTTTCGTTGATCACGTGTAACTTGTTGCTTCTTCATTCTCGCTGTTCAAGATGGTGACTTTTCATCTTAGGACTGATTATAAGCTAAGTACATAATGATTTTCTTGATATGTAGCTAACACAGAAGATAGACTAAATTTCGCAAAGTAGCTGTTGTGCATTGTGATTCATTTGTCGTCTTGTGATTCACACTGTGATTCATTTTCGTTTTCTAGCCATGTGCCTGATGCTTTTTATCGAATTTTTTGGGTTCATTATCCTGTGCGTTGTTCATACTTACATATATTGTACCATCCCTTTCAAGTCAGACATTCTGACGAAGGCCGTTCCACGGTCGAAACGTCAATAAAGTGTTTCAAGTGTTCCAAACGTTGGTATACGTTCTTACTACTACATACCGTGCCGAGATTCCTTCTTTTTTTCTGATATATATATATATATATATATATATATATATATATATATATATATATATATATATATATATAATGTAACCACCTCCGTTACCATGACAAACACTGACTTACGATTTGCGTTATAACGGATAACACTGAGACCACAAATGCGAGAAGTAGAGCTTATCGCTGTAATACATCACTGCTATTCAGGTCGACATCTTGGATCCTATCCGTGGAATCTACATAACTCGGAGGCTAGAAACGCAACCAGTAGAGCTCTCTGGCACATGAAAAGAAGTCATCGTCGAAGAATGTAGACTAAGGGCTTTCGTGACGTTCGATGGGATTTTTTCTTAGTGCGCAACTGAGGAGGACACGACCTCTCACTACCATGGCGGAGCCTACGGTGTCTTTGAAGCCTGTAACCAAAGTTTGGCTGCTTTTTAATATGAGAGCACTGCTTAACGGCGTAAAACTCCAATGAACAACCAATGATCTTATGGCGTCCGTGACCTTGAGATACCTGCACAAATAAAATATTGCCGCCAGTGCATTTCGAACCCACGGCGGCGCCAAAAGACCAACTTGGTTGTGCACTAAGCGAGAGCACTATGCTCTCGCTGCAGGCGGTTGGTCCTCGTGTTAAACTGTAAAACAGCGCGCTGAGAATTGCACGTCGTCACCTTCATCAACTCCCATCTGTGCATGAAAGTCACGAAAGGCAAGGAAACGCACATAACTGACTCCCTAGGTCACAGGACCCCTCAATTGCGCCTTCAGGTATGTAGCGGTTCTGTCCGCCAGCAAAAATCTGCTTATGGTCGGCCACAGACACAAATTCAACGCGCTCTTGATGACAGTCATTATACAAGGCGCGGAAATGAGAGGTCCAGGAGATTAGGATCCTGGGAATCAGTCTGCAAGTACACTCGGGCATCGCGTCCGCGATCAATGAACTCAAATGAGTAGTCCACTAAACTGCCAGACTAATATACAGAATTACTAACAGAAAAAGAGGCAAGAAAGAACATTACCTCTTCAAGCTAACCGACACCTTCATGATAAGCAAGATCACATGCTCCCTTCGCTACCTACGACTCAGAAGTGACGAGGTGGAAGGAGTTGACGCCATCATCAGACTGGTTTACAAACAGCCATGGGCCTGGTTTCCTCGACTCCCAACTAGGAGCTACTGAATCTCGGGGCCCACAAAACCTGCGAGGACCTCAAGAAAGCACAACTATGAGCCCAAATGTGGCGCCTGTGTGGCACTCCCAAAACAGGAGATACACTGCAGGCTGGATATCGCTGGCGAACCCCTACAAAATCTGCGTCAAGTCATCCCAAGTAATATCCAAAAGGGGATCACCATCGAGCCTCTCCCCCGAAACATGAACCCTGACGTGCATCACGGTAGAAGAGAAGCAAGAGCGAAGAGCATTTACATGACCATGAGCCGGATTCAGGGAGTCGTCTACGCCGACGCCGAACAAGATGCGGAGAACGAGAAAGAATTTATATGCAGAGTTACACACCCCGGCAGTCAACCAGCCAGATTATCTATGGCGGAGACGATTTCCACCTCTGCACAGCTAGTCGCGGAGGAGGCCGCCATCGCCGCAGCCATCGCCTTTACTGACGCTACTACCATAGTAAGCGACTCGAAGTTGGCGATCAGCAACTTCGCTAGCGGTAGGGTCCCCAGTCTTACCGGAAAAATACGCACAAAAATGAGAGAAGCTCGTCTCGTGAGAGATACTGAACTCAGGGATTCCAGCTCACGCGGGGAATCCGGGAAATGTGGCTGTGCACCAACACGCTCCAGAATTAGCCGGCGGAGTGGTGGCGCAAAGTCAGGAACCGGAACGTTTTGATGAGCCACTCATATAACACCATGAACTTACTGCACATTACAAAGCAATAAGAACTCTTCCACCATCGCATAAAACACTAACCAAACAACAACTCGGCATGTGGAGACACCCTCCCCCACCCAAACTACATATCTGTGTTCATCAGTAATAATAGCAAAGCCTCCTGCCACTTTTCAGGTCAGAAAGATAACGTCGACCACATGATCTCAGTGTCCAAAGTCCGTAAACCTCCCTCAGAACACTTTCCTGATCCTCCAAAGAAGCGTAGGATAAGCTAAGGGCTAGCGATGACAACAACATTCAATCCAAGGCCGTCGAATGGGTCGGTGTCGCCAAAGGTCTCCACGGCCTACGGAACGCTAGGTAACTTGCTTTAACCCCCTACACTTATGCGCAATAAAGTTTTCTCAGCCTCAGCAGCGCAATTGCGTACTTTGCAATGTTAAATCGGAATGCTCGATATTCTCTTCAAACACGCAGCACTGGAACAAGTCTCTTCCGCATTCCCTCTTGCAGGAGCGTTCCGCTGACAACTTTCTTGGCGCCTTGGCAATTCACTATTCCTCCAGTGCCCAGTGCATAACGTTGCGGAAAAAAGATAGCTCACAGATCTCTACACTTTCAAAATATTTTTTTAGTGAGAGGACAGTGCTACGTTTTAGTGGCATGAATTTTTAAAAATAATCCTGCAAAATGAGTACAAATCATCCTGGAGGCCTGAAAAGGTGTAGGCTTCTGTGCACCGGACAATCAAAAATTCTGCACAGGCGCATTTTAGAGCGCGGCTCTTAGGCGCCCGTTTCTCCATTTCCTTTGTCCGTTGTAACCAGGACAGGGCAAAAGCGCAACCTCCTCTGCTCCTTAGCAAGAAACAAAAAAAAAACAGCGCCGCGCGGACGGTTCTCGCCGGCACGCGCCGTAAAACGGGGGAGAAGGAACCCATGGAGAGCGACTAGCCTTATGTGTGTGGCTGCCCCCTCCCCCACCGCTCGCCGACGCGGCGCGCGGAGGGATTGCAGTCGATTGTTCTAGACTGTCCGAGTCGTTTCTACGCGATGTTGACATCGCGTCCGATGTTGAGCGTGCGCTAAGAGATACCCTCCACCTCTTCACTGGCGCGATGGCGGCGGCGCCACGACAGGAAGTTCCAGATGCCCCTCGAAGCCACTCCCGGCCTTTGACCAATAAGGACACGCGCCCAGCACGAGAAGGAGGAGACTGCACAGCCGACACTGTGTGTATGTGCACGCCTGCCTTGGCGCGCAGAACAGACAGACGTGGAGCGAGCCTATACAAGAAGGGCGTTGACCGCCCGAGCAGCCGTTTAAGCTTCAGTGAACAAATTGTGTTTTGTTTCTTTGCCTCTCTGGATTGTGGTAGTGCACTGTAAGTTCAATACTTCTTTTGTAAAGTAGCCTCTCTGAAGTGTAACTTTACTGTTAGTGGAGTGTTTCTTGAAGAAGGAATATGTCTGAAAAATAAAAACAGTCTGTAATTGTACATACATACCTTGCTCGCGTACCTTGCCTCAATCGATCGATCAATCTATCGAATAAATCTATCAATCTATCAAAATGCTGAAACAGCTGATGAGCTGCGCTCAAATTTCGCATTAGGAAATAACGTAATCGTCGGCAATTTTTTCAATGGAAAGTCCTTTATGATGTAACATTTTCGTATATAATAAAATGTTGTAACAATAAATGCTTCGGCTGATCTCCCCTCTGCAGGCTTGCATTTTGTTGCTAATAACGTTTTTGCCGTCGTCAGAAACATTGCGTACTTAGTTTTTTATGTCAGCCTTAAGTACTCGATATGAGCCATGGTTTGGTCATAGAAGGTTTGGTTTTGGTTTGGTTTTACGGGGTTTAACGTCCCAAAGCGACTAAGGCTATGAGAGACGCCGTAGTGAAGGGCTCCGGAATTTTCGACCACCTGGGGTTCTTTAACGTGCACTGACATCGCACAGTACACGGGCCTCTAGAATTTCTCCTCCAAAGAAATTCTAGCCGCCGCGGCCGGGATCGAACCCGCGTCTTTTGGGTCAGCAGCCGAGCACCATAGCCGCTGAGCCACCGCGGCGGCTGGTCATAGAAGGTTGCGACCAAGTACTACACCAGGGTGGCGAAATATTATGATAAGGTAGTGCGTTGTCGGTTCTGGTTACCAAGATCGGGCCGCACCCCAGGCCTTGTTATGCAGTTCTATCGACACGCGGAATTTTTTTAACCCGGTGGAGGATTGCGCTGCAACGGGATTCGAACCCCGATATTGTCGCATGTAAGGTGGATGCTCTACCTCTACGCCATTGCTGCACCCCTGGAAACCATGGTGGGCCATGGCAAAAGGTACTGCTACGCTTCGGAACAATGGGTCATTACCTTAATTGTTTCTATAAAAGTATATTACAATATTCTATGGTTGCATCACAATTAAAACTGCTGATCAAGAACCCTGGACTTACTCTCTGAATTTCTTGTGACATGGCCGGCGTATATTTCTTCTATACCCTGAAGAGATAATACTCACCTTTCATGTGAAGTTCCTTTCAGGTAGTTAGAAGCTCGTGCCACCAGGCTGTAGTTTCGGCGTGCTGTGTCCAATACGGCGAAAGCGTCTGGGCCGATGCGCATCGGAAACTCTGCGCTAACAAGGGCGTAGTTCATGCCAATGCCTCTGGACAGATGTGCGAGAAACCGATGTTGATCGAACGGAAGGTTAACAAACACCCTCCTAATATTTTCGCTGCACCGGATGGCTTCACCCAGGCATTCCACCACTTATGTCTTGATTAATCCCGCATCAAACGTTACTTCTGTGATGCTTTGGTTTCTTGACAATGACTCGATAGCGCCCATCCAGCCTATGTTTGCATCGTCTGCAGAGAGAGCATAATCAGAAAACCTGAGAAAGAGCTTCTTAAGCGTGGCCCTTGTATCGATGTATTCGGTGATGGCAGAACCTACAGCCGTGCTGATTGCGTCTTGGATGAAAAGTGCCAGCGATGTCACATGATTGCATACAGAGAGCACGCGCACCAGTGTGTGGAGCCTCTCCGAACCAGTTCTTTGCGGTAAATAGCAGCTAATGTTCGCGAAGCTCCTGCAGTCCACAATGCTTAATTCGGCTCCATGAAAGAAAGGATATGAGCTGGGCCTGAAAGCAACCTTTTCCTCTGCTCCAGTCTCACGCAGGAGCGCGCAGAATTCGTGGAGATTCCTTCCGGCCATGTCAAGCCCACGTATGGTGACTTTTTTAGCCGGCGCATCGTCGGAAGAGCAGCGAGGAACTGCCTCCACTGCTGGAAATTCCATATATCAAAATACAGATATACTTCTTCTAATGTCTTGTTCCCTATCAGACTCGGAATCCAGCAATCACACCTACCTTCTTCTCTAACCGGGAAATTTATCCAGCCGAGTGAAAAAGAACGCAGCATGGTGTTATCCGCAAAAATGTGGCCAACCAGTTCGGTGGCCTCTCTATCAGCCGTCACTTGCATTTCTAGTTCACGGATACTTTTGTTTCCGTACAACCCTCGCAGGATCACTTTGCTCACATTGACCCCAGGGCGAATTCCTTCGAATCTCAGGGTTGTCAACATACGGCTGTTCCTTACATACGCAGTAAAGTCATTGCAGCACTCAACTATTGCGCCTTACAAGGTGCTGAAGTGCATGGATACGTCTCTCAATGAAGTACATTTTGTAAGCGCTTTCAAGAGTTCTGTGGAGTCGATGCTCGGTGTCCGGAGTTTGCCAATGTAAAAGGACTCGAGCGTCACTGTTGTCCGCAGAGAAGAGGTTAGTGCTTCAAGAAGTGGCTTTTTGCAGTCAGCAGTCGAACATTCAATATAGATTAAGTTGTTCAAGGATGGGATTGTTGAGAAGAAGCTATGAGATTCAATCTCGTGTCTCATATTTAATCGAAGACTCTTGATGTGCTCACTGCCATTGAGGGCATCGGAGAGGATTTCAATGTAGTAGTTCATTCTGCCTATGATAACGTCCAGTTTTGTGATATAGCCGCGCTCCTTGATCAGGAAGTACAGAAGCTGGGCCACTCTGTGCAGTGTTTCCTGGTCACTGCCTATCAGACAGGAAAAATGTCTGCTTGCTAATGTTAGCTCCTCGGGTCTTAGAGGTGCTTCTCTCACTTCCATCTGGTTGTGGTAGAGGGCCCGATTCTTGATCCCCACAACGTGGAGAGGCGATGAATTATCTCACACGATCGAGTCGTGGCAGCGGAGCTGGACACTGTGCTTTGAGTAAGTCCTTTCCTACAGATGCTGGGCGCACACAAATGGCTTTGGAACGAAATTTCGCCTGCTCCCTGAAGTGGCACTGGAGCAGCTGACACCACATCGTCCTCACGCCTTTCACTTCGTCTTGCTACACCTGCGAGAAATTTTGGTCATCACATTTAAAAGCTGTGGCAAGAGTATTCTTGTGAGCCGTTGCAGTATGTATGCTTAGATGTTTAAAACAACCGCTGTTCATTGAGCAAAGAATCAAGGGTATCGGCATTCCTATCTTGCGATATCATTCGGGCTGGTTTCCCCAGCCCGAAGTTAAGCAGTGCATGTTTTTTAAGCAAACCACTAAAAGCAAACCCTTTCACTGAATTACCATACGCTTTCATTGGAACTCACTTCTAGCAAAGCACTTGGAGTGAGCTCTACAGAAAACCTCTTGTAATTCAGTCAGCGTCCGGATTATGCCATTGTTCTATTAAATATCAGGTTTGGCGGGTGTCTGCTTGAGATAATCAACACTGGTGTTGCCTCCCGCTCTCCATCCGTAAATATTCCTCCCTACTCATCCATACTGCCACACCACTACTGTGCGATGTCAGTGCAACTTAAAGAATACCAGGCGGTCTAAATTTCCGAAGCCCTTGACTCTATCGTCGCTAATAGTCGTAGTCGGTTCGGGAGGTTAAGCCACCCCCCCCCCCCGAACCAAATCATTTTGACATTCTTAAGCTGCCTTTACAAATAAACCACTTCCCTTTTCATTGAACCTCAACAAAATCCCGTTGTCTGAAACTCTTCTTTTCACCTGCAAGTTCATGAATCCGCTGTTTAATACCACATGACAGTTTTAATAGTATTTTTGCAACGGTGCCATCATTAGTTAAAAAAATTCAGGGGGGCACTTCGTTGACCTAAAGTGTGGTGAGGCGAAAGCCTTAAGCGCAGTGTTGCTGCTTGTGTCACTGATGTGTGGTTAAGATGTTAAGCTTCGCCTCTAAAAATGGAACGCGACAGTGTCTTGCAACGCTGCCAGGGAGTCCACAGAACGCCGTCGCCGACTCGGCTCTACGCCTTGCTCGACGGCAAACTGGTTTTTGAGGATAGGAAATGTATCTCTCTCGCATATCTCGATGGACACCTGAAACTCGCCGTAACACAAAGGGAGGAAGATGGGAGTGAACGAAGACACCATATTCACTAGACGCGGCTTTGTTCATTGAAAACCAGCGAGCTGCCATGGCGGAGTGGTTAGCATGGTCGTATCGCACTCCGGAGACCCGGGTTTGATTCCCCAACACGACCAATTTCTTCTTCGGTTTTATTTATTTATCTGGTCTGAATATAAAGGATAATTAGGCTAATTGGTTAATTAAGCAGTTAACTAAACTCAGTCCCACTTGGAGCCTCTCTATACGATCCCTTTAATTGGTTGCATGGTTAATTGCCAAAGTACAATTGGCCCAGTTTGAAATTCGCGCACTGAGACGTCACAACTATTTCGACCTATTGAAAACCGTGACATTTCTGTCGAAAACTCCCGCTTACAACGATGAGGCATTAAAGGCTTCCGCCTTAAAAAATTAGCCCTGGTTTAACTACGGTTCAGCCTGGTTAGAGAGCGAAAGCGCTGGTGTATCGGGCAACTAGACGCCGTTTGCCGTCCAGAACGTATCGTTGAGTGCGTTCCGGACAACTGCCAGCACCGGAGCTCGCCGAAGCGACTGCGTCTTCATTTCCGTCCTTAACACCGCCGCCTTTGGCAACAGCATTCTCGGAAGGCGCCTTTTAAGAGCGCCGATATATGTCATATTAAGTCGTGACTTACATTGCGTTATAACGTATACAACGTCATCGGATCACCCATTGTTGTTCTCACGTTTCGCAAAATTATTTTCAAGCTCAAAGTGAACCTCACGTGATGTGTTTGGCACTTGTAATTATTCGTTGCTATAGCAAGATACACATCAACTCATTTTTTACTGCAGTTAGTTTGCCTAATTAGTGTTACTTAATTAGGCGAAACTGCCTCTTTCCACTGGTGTACTAGATGTGAATATTCTTATGTGTAGTACTAATTATGCTCATTACTATACTATAACGTCATCACTTTGGACAGAAATGGCAATAGCGCTACAGCAATACGCGATTAGAACGAGACAACTATTTCCTTCCTCGAAATTATTTTCCTCACGACGTAACCATGTTAGTAAGGTTCTAGAGATTAGGTACGAAACTCTTTATTGTTATTATTTATTATAATTTAGTATTTTACTATCATCACTTTAATTTGTATTCTTGTTTAAGTGTATTTTAATGTTTTCACAAAAGCGATCTCCTCCTTCAGTCTTCATGGATGCGCATACAAATGTTCACCGCAAATCTTCTTTGTAATATCGTCCTTGCTCATTGTAATGCCACTTGAAATCTGCAGGTGTGGGTATTATGATAACTCAATAAATAGATGGACTGGATCATGCCTGCGCTCACCTGCTGGATGTCGCGAAATTTGTCGCATATCGGAAAAATACCGGCGCCGCGCGGAAGCAATCCGCCAGTGCGCGTCATTAAAACAGGGGAGAAAGAACTCCCGGAGAGCGCCTAACATTGTGTGGGTTACTGCCCTCTCCACATCGTTCGCCGGCACGGCGCAAAGGAAATTACGTCGGCGTGCGCTTTCGATTGTTCCAAAATGTGTGGTTGGACTCTGCTCATTGCTGATGAGGAGGGCGTAGCCTTGAGCCTGTCAAGTGATGCCCTCTCCTCTTCACTTGTGCGCCGGCGGCGGCGCAACGCAAGAATGATCTGGGAAGTTGTCAAAGCCATTCTGAGCGCTTGACCAACGGGGACGCGCGCCCAGCGTGAGAAGGTTAATTAAGGCTGCGATTTGGGCTAGCTGGTGATGATTCATGGTGAAATTAACGTGGGAAAAACGAACGGACGACGAAAGATACAACAAAAGCGCTGACTCGCGACTGATTTTTAATGGAAGAAAACGTCCTTTAAAAGCTTTCCTAATCAGGAAAACATCAAAAATGAAAGAAAAAAAACCAAACATCCTGCTCATACATGACGGTGACAAGACGCACACATCATCTCCGTGGCGCATGCGCGTGGGACAGTTAGATGTCTCTCCCCGATAAATGGGAGAGCTCTTTATCATTGAGAGCGATGGAAGGATCGCTGATGCACCCGCCACTGTTATCGTGAATATGAAATGCCTCTATAATCTCACGTGTTAATAGACCTTTATGCCTGGCGAGGATGACGGTGTTAGAGAAAAGAGGAGTGCATGTGCCTTCCTTCCAATGACGGGCAAGATTGCATGAAGAATCATTGGACCGGGAATTGTAATGTTCACTCAAACGAACATTTATCGCATGTTTTCCTTCGTTCGAAGGAGAAGGAAATAGCACCGCTGACACTGTGCGTATTTGCGCGCCGGGCTTGATGCGAAGAACAGACACGGAGCGTGCCTATACATGAAGGGCGTTGACCGCTCACTGTCAACCCAAGCCGCCATTCAAGCTTCAGAGAAGCGCTCCGCATCGACTCCCGGGTTAACACCACTCCCCCAGCCACGGACCAGCGAGCCAGCGTGCGCCTCCCTGCGGGATGGCCCCGTCTGCACCATCTGGTCGTCGGATTGTCGCAGTGCCCGGTGAACAAATTGTGTTTCGTTTGTTTGCCTCTGTCTAGTGTTAGTGCACTTTAGGTGCAGTTATTTTTTTGTATTGTTAACTCTCTCAAGTGCTACTTTTCACGAGTTGCGCTGGATTGTAAATCAGCTTGTAGGTGATCGCACGAGTGATATCCTTTGTATCATCTGTTTGCTGTATAAACTTTGTTTTGTTTTTGAACCTTCGGCTCCGACCCATTCTCTGGCTTGCGACCGGCAAAAGCTGGGCACCAAACGACCATCATCTCTCGTCAATCGACAGCTGGTGGTCTCTAGCTCAGCTTGTCGCGCTGAGTCGATGAAATCTCCTTTGTGACCGACACCGCTACCGCCACACGCTCTGTGGGTCTCCTGGAGTGCACATTAAAGTGCACGAAGTGATGGCAATCGGTAAAAGTTCAAGGACAAATAGCCTTGATATAGAATTAACTACAGCCCAGCGAGGTATACAAAACAAAATGATAATTGTTGAATTAAAAAATAGTAAGAGAGCACAGCGCCCGAGGAGCCAAACGCAAGCTGAGGATCTAGTTTAAATCTAGAATAGTAATAGACATGGGTTCGTCAAGTAATGAGAAGGGAAGATAAGTGATTGTCCTTGAGGGTAACGGATTACAGTAAAAGGAAGTGTAAGTGTAGCATTGGGTGAACACGAGGATACTCAGAAGATAAGCATAGGAAGCGCGATAGCATAAGATGGCCACAGCTGCACAGGACCACGGAGACGACTTGGTGCTGAAGTAGTTAAAAAAATGAGTATACGTGGTGACTTCAAAATTCCTGCGGCAGAGCTATAAATATACGGCAAAAACTAGCAGACCGCAACGAAAACGACGTTGCCTCGAAATAAATTCAGTTCAAGCAGTGTATGCACTGAACCTCACCAAAATACCCTCTTAGAGAGAGCCGTGCGGTGAGAGTAGGATTCCTCCCGAAGGGAAAGGGCAAGTAAAATTGTCAATTGGACTTTGAGGAAAGTAAATAGCGCCGTATCTGTCTCACATATCTCGGTGCACACCTGAACCGTGCCGCAAGGAAAGGGAGGAAGGTGGCAGTAAAATAAAAAAGAGAGAAAGAGGTGCCGTAGTGGATATCTCCGGAATAATTTCGACCACCAGGGGACCTTTAACGTGCACTGGCATCGCACAGCACACGGGCGCCTTTCGCGTTCCGCCTCCATCGAAACGCGGCCGCCGCGGTCGGGTTCAAACCAGGGAACTCCGGCTCGGTAGACGCGCGCCTTAGCCATTCAGCCACCGCGGCGGGTGAAAGTACACCGACGAAAATGAGCTACGTTTCTTTTTCCGCAAATAGTGCTTTTCGATGTCTCTATTTAAAAAAAAATGGCCGCGGCTTAGCTAAGCCAACCCTAGTTCTGCAAGCGACACCTAGCGATACACTAGATAGGCAGCACGCCCACTCTGCACACTCTGGCAGGTGGCAGTTAATGATTGATGGCAAGAGGTTGATCACTCAATGAACGCTGCACGCTATTGCTGCAGTGCCCCGTGTCTGACACAACGTTGTCATTGCTAACGCATGCAGCCCCCATCTCTCTTTCACCATCGCCATGCACCTCAAAGCCCGATTCAGGCGTCTACTGCTACTAACCGATGAAGCCAGTTATGCCTCCTACCATTCCTCAAAATCATCGGAGTCTCAAACGTTGTCAACGCCATCGTCAATGAACACAATGAACTCCTACGGCCTATATTTACAATGCCCGGTTTCTGCCACAACGTTCTCAATGCCAACGCATCCAGCGCGCATCTGTCTCTAATGCCACGTAGCTTAAAGCGCGACTGAGGTGCGCACTGTCCCAGGGGCCTGTTTAGCGCCTTGACGCTCCCTATCAATTTTTCAATCCCTCAGACGGTTGGCAGTGTCGACCGTATAATCAGGCTCGACCCAACATCGGCGAGTACCCACTCTCGAGGACGTCGGCTCCGGCTGACTTGCTTCCATAGCGAGTAATTCTGCGGCTACTGCGGCTTCTGTGGTTACTGCGCTCGGCTGCTGACCTGAAAGGCGCGTGTTCAAGTCCCGGTCGCGGCGGTCAAATTTCATGGCTGCTAAATTCTAGAGGCCCATGTATTGTGCGATGCCAGTGCACTTTAAAGAACCCCAGGTGCTCGAATTATCCGCAGCCCTTCTCTATGCCGTCCCACATAGCCTGAGTCGCTATGGGACGTTGAAACCCCCGTAAACCAGACATAAAAAGCACTTTTCAGTGAAATACCTATTATAAAAAGTTTTTCATATTATTCAAAATATTCCTATATTATTATATCCGCAGATGAGCTGACGGCAGTCCCGGTTTTTTTTTTTATATTCCCGGTTTTGCTATCGTAAACAGCGTTCCTCATTGGTTTTCTATGGAAGACTTAACTGTTCGATCCGATCGATGGAAACATTTTAAAAGAAAGATTTTGCTACATATCGTAATAATGGACCATTACCTTCAAGGTCTCTGCAACAATGTCTCGCAAACTTCCAATTTTGAAAATTTTTGCCCATGAAAGCTGGACATGTGGCGGCGCGCAGAGTTCCGCGCAGCGGCCGCGGCGGAGCGCGCGGCTGCAGCTGCTGCTAGTCACATGTTACATCACGTGGTTACGCAGCTGCGCTTCGCCCGTTCAAGATCATTCGTGCAGACACAGCGAAATTGGCTCAGATAGGCTTTAAGAAATGCCGATGTCCTGTCTTTTTTGTGTGACGTCAAGGCTCCGCTAACCCGCCTCCTGTGAGTCTGCTTCAAAGTGTCTTCTTTTCAAAAGAGCAGTATGAGGGATACATTCAACGTTTGAGAGGTTTTCCGCTGATACAGAAAATTTAGGCTCTGCATAAGACACAACAGCGCAATATTTACAGGATCTGCACACAACCCAAAGCTTGGAGAGTAGAGGAAGCGGCTTGAACAAAGATTTTAAATTCTATGCCCTTGAAAGGGTGTCTGCTGGTCGCCCCTTTCCATCACCCTGCGCGTCCTTCGACAACTTCGCTGTCTTTGACACGCCATATTTGCGCAGTTCTGCAAATGAATTCGGGGACGGCACGATGCAAGGAAGTGTCAGTGTTTGAGGTCCAAAAATACCTCAGTTCTGCCGACTTCACCGTGAATAAGAACCATAAAACAATGCCTAGAAAGTTTACGACGCATCTTTAAGCAGCGAACAAAAATATGCATCCCCGGACGCTCGCACCACCACTGAGATCGCAGCGCAAGCACTCAGGCTCGGTCACAGAAGCATGTACCAAGCTTCTACGAGAGCAGCTATGCTCTCCTCCTGGAGCATGCGCTTGCATGAACGCTTTTCCGTTTTCGACACGATCCAACCACCGATTCCCTACTTCTTCAGTATTCACATTCTCGGCTTCTTCCCGTCAGTTACATACGCAACGCCATTTGGCCTGTCAGAGCTACCTGCAGCGGCTGAGCAGCAGATGCAATTTGCGACCTTGGTTGTTTGGTTTGGTTGGTTTTTGGGGAGAGGAAATGACGCAGTAATTGTGTCACATATCTCGGCGCACATCCAAACCACGGCGTAAGGGAGCGAATAAAGGAGGGAGTGAAAGAAGAAAGAAAAAGGTGCCGTGCTGGACGTCTCCGGAATAATTTCGACCACCTGGGGATCTTTGAGGCGCACTGACATCGCACAACGTTCGGGCGCCTTTTGCGTTTCACCTCCATCGAAATGCGGCCGCCGTGGCCGGGTTCGAGCCCGGGAGCTCCTAATCAGTAGCCGAGCGCCATAACCGCTGAACCACCGCAGCGGATAGTTTACGACCTGCACTAGTGATTTTTACTGAGTGCAGGTTATCCAGAGAACGGGGCATCGCTTACCGTGGGCGTCCGCCATATCCGCTTCACTTTGGTTGAGTCTTCGACAAAACAACTCTGTGATCACTTGTGTACGGGTCCTGGAACAACGGGTCCTCTGACGTTGGTACTTGCAGCCTTCCCTTAGACTCAGCAGACAGGGAGAAAAATCTTCCAATCTGCCGGATACCGGGAACGATTAGTAACCAGGGCCTTTCCTGAGCAGCGCGAAGCGTTAGAATCAGCTTAGTCAGAGCAGCCGTTCCATGCACGAGGAAGCTTCGCGATGGTTGGTTGGTTGGTTGGTTGGCCTCGAGTAGAATGGCACATACCCACTACGGGGGAGTGATGATGATCCGACGCGCCTTACTTTTTTTTCTTCACTCGTTTTTTAGAGTGCGCTTCAGTGTTTGGCGGCCTTTTTCGTAGTTCGTTTTTCCGGCGTCTGTGCCACCGGCTGTTCTGTGAGGATACTCGTTTTGAAAGTAGGTGGTCGTCGATTTGCTGGCCTCAAATACAGATGGCACAAACCCATGGCAGTCTAAAACAGAGAGGAGAAAAAAAAAGAGTAAGCGGTCCTCTGGCGCACTCCCTCTTATAAAAGGCAGTGCACCAGAGGACTGCTTACTGCCTTTTTACTCCCATGTAGGCGTATCACTGCCAAACGGAGTAGTGGCCAGGACCTAGTCTGGGAATTGCAAGGAATATAAGTGGAGAGGAGGAATAACCGCAAACTTGACAGGACTGAAGAGCGAGAAGAGGACGGGACGAGCGGTCGTCCTCGTCCTCCGCTCGTCCTGTCCTCTTCTCGCTCTTCAGTCCTGTCAAGTTTGCGGTTATTCCTCCTCTCCAACATGTCAGACCAACTGGCCCAAAGCTTCCCCTTGTTGAAATATAAGTGTGTCGAGGTAAAAAAAGAAAAAAAAACAAAAGTAAAAATAAGATGTAGGCTGCTCTATTGGACTGTGAAACGACAGCGGACCCGTTAACTACGGTATCGAATACGGGACAATGGTTTTACATGCAAATTTGATCATGATGCTCGTAATGTTTCAGGTTCGCATTGACTGCGCGGAGAGACAAAAAAGCCGCCGTCGTGGCCCAGCGGTTACAGTGCTTGGCTGCTGACCCGAAAGACGCGGGTTCGATCGCAGCCTGAATGGTAGGATTTCGACGAGGGCGAAATTTAAGTGCGCGTAACCATATGGCCCAAATTTCCGCAGTCCTTCACAAAGGCGTCCCTCATAGCCTGAGTCGCTTTGGAACGTTAGAAACCCACAAAATACAAAAAAAAACTCACAATGGGAGTCGCTGCGTTTCTGAAAGGAAATTTTGCACACCAATGAACAAACTCCTGTTGCGTTGTCAAAACATTGGTGCGCCAATCGAAAGGACAACCGCAGTGGACGCAGGCAGAGCGAAATGTTGTAAGGCAATTTGTAATAAGCGCCTCCTCAAAGAGAAGCGGCGGCAGAACAGCAGGTATTTTGCCTAAAATTGCCTAAAATATTGGCCTATTGCACAAAATGAGCGCACTGGGCGATCGCTAAATCAGGTCTGTGGAGGTTTATTAAGGCAATTTATAATAAGCGCCTCCTTAAAGAGAAGCGGAGGCAGAAAAGCAGGTAGTGACCTATTCCCTAAAATTGCCTAAAATAGTGGCCTATTGCACAAAATGAGCGCACTGCGGTGATCGCTAAATCAGGTCTGTGGAGGTTTTGTAAGGCAATTCGTAATAACCCTATTGAAAAAAAAACTCTGCGTGAGTTTGCACGAGAACAGTGATTTTTGTACGATCACGTTCATTTTACACACGAAAGCGCAGAAGTTGTGCGTTGACCTGTGCGCATTTTGTGCGTCCTGTGTGTACATGAGCGTGTACTCTGCTCTGATAGACATCCACGCACACTCTCTGCGTGGAAAAAAGCGTGGACTCTCGTGGACAACTCTCTCTGCGTGGACATCTGCGTGCTGAGAGGGGGCTTGCCGAAGCTATGCGTGCTTATGTGCATACTGAGCAAGCTCAGTGAGGCTGCGTGTGGCCATGTGTGCGTTTGCTTGCTTAGTAGCAACTTGGCGAGACTGTAAAGGCCCAATTAATGTGAAAGCAAACAAAGTTTGAGTATTCAGTTAATGATTACTTCTCATTAATGAGCAATACGCTCACGTTTTGCTGTTTTATATTTTTCGTCTTGGCGTATAGTACCCATTAATCATTTTCAACTCCAGCAAACAAATAACCAAAAAATTATTTTTTAGTGCGAAATGGTTGTTCCCTTTGATATTGCAGGGACCTGTACATGACAACATGCACACTGAGCAAGAACTTGTCAACATTGCAAGTTCATTGTAAAATAATGTAAAAAGCAAGCTGCTAATGACTCCTACAGCATCTTTCAGTTCTTCCTTTAACCAATTCTGAAAGTTACAGATATCTTAAAGATGAATGATGAAAGCCATCCAGAGCACTTATGTTGTTGCCCATCATGCAAACAGCCACATTTCGAAAGCAGAAGCAACGCAACCATTTGTTGCTTGCACTCGAAAGGAGTCTATCAATGGAATAACTCTGAAAGGGCAACAGTGTTTGTTAGGTGCAACAAACATGCTTGGGGATATAATCAGGTTCAATCAAACATGACATGCAGAAAGCGAATTGTGAGCTGTAACAGGAATGTTACGAGGCAATTTCCAAAACATAAAGTCATTAGCATAAATTTACATACACTTAAAAAGGCCATGTAAGCCTACATGAAAAGACAGTTTTGAATTCACAGTTGGTGTCAAAAGTTCAGAAATTAGTGCCCTCTCTCAATTTCAGTGACAAATCACAGATCGATTAATTAGTTCCCAGTATTGCTCCAGAACAAAGCAAATGAATCTCAAATGTGCGAAGTATATATACCACACATGTTGCCTGATTAGCACCAGCATTGCATCATGCATGACGAAGTATCACACTCTTAATTCTTCTACAATCTGTTTTGAAATTTGCACTACCACAAAGACCATCTGGATGCGCTATGATTCCATCATATTGCTGAGAGTTACATTTGGAGACCAAAAGCAACACAACAGTGTGGTGCACATGAGTGGATATAATGCACTGGGATAACTGTGCACAGTAAGGAACGCTTGTAAGGCATCAGGTATTTGCTTGGAGGATGTAATCGAGTTCAGCCATGTTTCATGTGTAGAAAGGAAGATAAAAGTTCTAGCAGAACAATGAAATCCAACATCCAATACTGAACTTTCCCAGGTGATCTACACACATATAAAAAGCATGAAAGGATAAGCTCAGCAATACTGTTAAGTTTGATGTCCTTTGAGGTTTGACTTGCACATCTGTATGCAACCATCAGATACCATCTTGAAGCTACCAGAATGCCCAAAACAACTTTGTTGAGCTGTTCTACTCTAAACTGAAATACTTTTCCTTGAAACAGTTTTTTTGCAACATGCCGTATAGCTAATTATAAAATAAAGAAAAGAAGCTGACAAAATTTTCTCATCTGAAACGTAATGATAAGTACACAAATCTGAGTGCTTCCAAGAGAGGTGACGCGCCAGTATTCCAGAAGCATACATAATGCTGCAGAATCCTATAGCAAGGAAAAATTTTTTTAGTTGACAGATGTCTGTCTGGTCACAAAGTCAAAACCAAGTAAGGCGCATATCCTAACCTGCAGTTGCATGAAGCTGCACGTGCTTTATAGGCTGTAACTCCGCCAATAACTGCTACATATTTCCCACCTCTAGCATCGAGTGCCGAATCAATATATAGCATGGAAACAGCAGTTTTGTTGCTTTAGCTTCTTTACTATGCTGTTTAGGCAAGAGACGAGTTGAAATATTTGCATGGGCAGTTCTTGATTGAAGTAACGTACAAAACCTCCGCACTCCTTTCTGCTGAGCCGCCGCGGTGGCTAAGTGGTTATGGTGCTCGGCTGCTGACCCAAAAGACGCGGGTTCGATCCCGGCCGCGGCGGCTGGAATTTCTTTGGAGGAGATATTCTAGAGGCCCGTGTACTGTGCGATGTCAGTGCACGTTAAAGAACCCCAGGTGGTCGAAATTTCCGGAGCCCTCCACTACGGCGTCTCTCATAGCCTTAGTTGCTTTGGGACGTTAAACCCCATAAACCAACCATAAACCAACTTTTCTGCTGAAGCGACTGGTGGACCACTTCTGCATGTCGCATCTCGTATGACTTGCTAAGGGTCCGGATTGACACACGCACTTGGTCAAACCTTCACACAAAACACTCGTCGCTTTTTCTATAAGCTCCGGCCACAGGCAGTAAGTGTCCCGTCACCATTCACATCGGTTGCCGACATCTCTGACACCTGCTTATTTAAAAAATGCCGCGGAAAACTGTGTTTGACTGGGCTGTTTTCTTACGTAATCTGATTTGTATTTTGTTCAAGCTTACGTTTTTTTCATTCCTTGCAGTATTACATTACATTTTCTGTTTACTTTTTGTTTTCATTTTGCTGCATTGTTTTTACTTTTTTATCCACTCCCTTCTGTAACGCCCCACTGGGGCCCTGGAGGTATTGTAATAAATAAATAAATAAAAAGAAGGCAGCGCTCGCAGGCGGTCAGTTTGAGCTGATAGCCACAGACGTTGCAGGCACAATAAGCACTAAGTTTCCAAAGAAGCCACACTGTAGAGGCCGCAGTCTTGTAATCGAAACACATCACAGAAACAATGGCCACTGTCGCTGCTTATGAGCCAGGCACTTTTGCAACGAAGTTAGCAGTGCAATAGGCCGAAAGGTTCGCCTCATCAAACGACGGCACCGCACCGCTGACTTCATTATCGTTGTCGACAAGACATTCATAACACATATTCTCCGACGGATCGGTTAACTGGGAGCTGCTACCCCTCTTGGATGAGCGCGCGCCAACCAGCAGCACACACCGGTAATCCTTCTTTTGCGATTCCAGCACAGTAACAGCGGCGCGCAAGAGCGCCCAGCAGCAGCACGAGAAAACAAACGAAGCTCACGGCGGTAATTCAAGTTTAGCCGAGAGCAGCATTTGCTATCACCGCAAACGTACCGCAAACATGCGGCGTCAGCAGCGTCAGGCAGCAGTAACTGAAGCATGCATGGCCTCCGAGATCACCCACCCACGCACTCGTTCGCCCGTAGGTGATCTCAGAGACCATTCAGCATGTCGGATCGGCTTTGGATTTGACGCGCTAGACCGTGCGCACTCACACACGCACCCATGTACCGACACGAATATTCATGCATCCACGCGTTAGAAATTTCTCAAATTTTTAATGCAAATATGTCCACAAAAACTTAATTATTGTTGTAACGAAAGTTTCACTTGGTTTTAGTGCTTTGCTATCGCACTACCCAAAAGCATAGAGCCCAAAACAGGCGACCTGGAAGCATGCCTAGAGGCGACGCCTTTCTAAACGGGCCGAAGGAAGCCGGAACTGGCCGAAGCGCTAGCCAACGAACGCAGCATCTGGGGACTCCATGGCGGTCTGCGGTCTGTTTGTAGTGCATTGTGCTGGCGAGGGCATGAACCATCGATGGCATGAGCATTTGTCACTCTTCCGATATGTGATGTGCCGACCGCAGTGAAATTCGCTGGTGCGATGTACGAAAACGTGGTAAGGTGCTGAGTAAACCTGTGTATCAGCAGGCTCGACGGATAGCGCGTCATCCTTTGCGCGCCTTCACTGGAAACACTCTGGGGCGCGATTAGGAGTCGCTCGAAATCGTCTCAATCGGCAAGTGTCTCAAAAAGTGTCTCATTTGCCCCGTTCCTATTGGTCGGTCGTGACCAGCGGCCATATTGGTTTTTTGCGTCACCGGCGACGCCAAAAGTGTGGCAGAAGTGTTGACGTTGCTTGCCTAATTATGCGAGCCGATTGAGACGATTTTTTGAGACTGAGACGGGCGATCTCAAACCGTTTCAGACGCAAAATGGCGGCTGTCTACCATGCGTTGAGCGGCAGGTGCCCTCGCGAGCAACGGCGTAGGAGGGTGTTCGAAGATGCGTTTGACTTGCCGGACGAGCTGTTTCGTCGACAATTTCGACTCAAGAAGGAGACGGCACTGTGGCTGTGCGACCAATTGGAGGACGAACTGCGAGGGGTGCTGGTGAGCGCGCTGTCTGTGCAGCGGCAAGTGCTGCGCGCGCTGCGCTTCTCCGCGACCGGGGGGTTTCAGAGCGCCGTGGGCAGCGAGGCGAGCGTTGGCATCGAGCAGCCAACAGTTAGCAAGTGCGTGCGGCGGGTGGCAGCGGCTATAGTAAAAGTGGGGTCGCGGGAGGGCTGGGTACATTTCCCGGCCAGCCCTCAAGAGAAGGCGGCGGCGAATGAGGGCTTCCTCCGCCACGGCAGCATCCCCGGCGTCGTTGGGTGTGTGGATGGCACCCTCATCGCCATCAAGGCGCGGCGGGGCAATGCTGCCCACAAGGTAGCCTTTTGGAGCCACAAGGGCTACTACGCCTTAAACACGATGAAAGTGAGTACGCTTCGTTCTTCTTTTTTTACTGCATGTGTTTGGCTGCAAGCTCGGGCCTCGACGGCGGGCGTTCACAACTAAGCTTGTGCTGCTGTTTTCTCTCAGGTATGCGACACCACAATGCGGATTACTGGCATCGACCCGCGTTGCCCTGGGCCGGACCATGAATCATTTTCGTGGCGCCACTCGTGGCTGCGTCGTGAGGTGATGGAGCAGGGCCTGTTGGCAGACGGGGAGTTTCTTCTCGGTAAGCAGTAAGAAAGCCCTCTGGCCTCGGTTACATATATGGAGCTAAAGTGCATATGCGGAAGCTCGAAAAATCAGGCATGTTTACGCTTACGAAAGCATGTTGCAATACGATACATACGCTGGCGTGTATTGTCGTCGTTGTGTTAATTGTTGCCGGTGAAATACAACACACACAGGTTTTGTTCAAGTGCTTACTTGCTGCCTACGAAGCCAAGGCAGCACGACGGTATTACACTGCTGTCGTCATTTATATCAGTAAGAAGTTCGGCTGTTCTTACAACGGTGCTCCCTTAAACATCTAAATTATGCGTTGTCTGCACTCCCATGACTGTCAAGTTCAGCAAAGCTTGACTGTGGACTACCTGCTATGAATGTTCTATTGTATCAAGGGTGTTGAGAGTGACAATGACAAAGGCCATGCTTAACTGAACGTCATTTCTGGTTTACAGGGGACAGTGGGTACCCTCTGGAGCCCTGGCTGCTTACACCTGTGCCAGGGCATCCCAGTCCGGCCTCTTCAGAGGGGCTATTCAATGCAGCCCACGGCTCCATGCGTTCCACCGTCGAGCGCGCCATCGGCGTGCTGAAGAGCCGCTTCCGGTGCCTGCAGAGGTACCGGACGCTCCATTACGAGCCGGAGCGAGCGGCCTTCATCATTGGAGCCTGTGCTGCACTGCATAACCTGTGCCTGGATGACCCCCTGCCGGACGAGGATGAGGATGCCACTGCCCCCGACGACAACGGCCCACCCCTGGCTGCAGGCCACGTACAAGGCCCAGCAGCCCGCCTCAGTTACCTGCGGGGGCGAGCCGTGCGCGATAGTGTTGTCACCCTCTTCAGGACAACCCGTCTTCAGAGGCTGGCGTACTTGCGCACCGTTCGCCGTCGGTTGCGGCGGGAGCTCCAGCATCGCCACCAGTGAGGCTACTCGCCACCAGTGAGGCTCCACCGGTGAGGTGTTCGTGCAACACACCAGCCACTGTTACTGTTGGCAGCGTCATCTCGTGTCAGTGTACATTTGTGTGTGAGGAACTGTGCGACGCAGCTATGTGTATGCCTGGAATCCCCCGATGGCAGAGAAGCAAGTACGGACACCAGCTGCAGCCCACTGACAGTCTTAGCCGTAGCTAGCCTTGGCAGCGTCATCTCGTGTCAGTGTACATTTGTGAGTGAGGAACTGTGCGACGCGGCTGTGTGTGTGCCTGGAATCCCCCGATGGCAGAGAAGCAAGTACGGACACCAGCTGCAGCCCACTGACAGTCTTAGCCGTAGCTAGCCTTGGCAGCGTCATCTCGTGTCAGTGTACATTTGTGAGTGAGGAACTGTGCGACGCGGCTGTGTGTGTGCCTGGAATCCCCCGGTGGCAGAGAAGCAAGTACGGACACCAGCTGCAGCCCACTGACAGTCTTAGCCGTAGCTAGCCTTGGCAGCGTCATCTCGTGTCAGTGTACATTTGTGAGTGAGGAACTGTGCGACGCGGCTGTGTGTGTGCCTGGAATCCCCCGATGGCAGAGAAGCAAGTACGGACACCAGCTGCAGCCCACTGACAGTCTTAGCCGTAGCTAGCCTTGGCAGCGTCATCTCGTGTCAGTGTACATTTGTGTGTGAGGAACTGTGCGACGCGGCTGTGTGTGTGCCTGGAATCTCCCGATGGCAGAGAAGCAAGTACGGACACCAGCTGCAGCCCACTGACAGTCTTTGCCGCAGCTAGCCTTGGCAGCGTCATCTCGTGCCGGTGTACATTTGTGAGTGAGGAACTGTGCGACGCGGCTGTGTGTGTGCCTGGAATCCCCCGGTGGCAGAGAAGCAAGTACGGACACCAGCTGCAGCCCACTGACAGTCTTTGACGCAGCTAGCCTTGGCAGCGTCATCTCGTGTCAGTGTACATTTGTGTGTGAGGAACTGTGCGACGCGGCTGTGTGTGTGCCTGGAATCCCCCGGTGGCAAAGAAGCAAGTACGGACACCAGCTGCAACCCACTGACAGTCTTAGCCGTAGCTAGCCTTCGCAGCGTCATCTCGTGTCAGCGTACATTTGTGTGTGAGGAACTGTGCGACGCGGCTGTGTGTGTGCCTGGAATCCCCCGGTGGCAAAGAAGCAAGTACGGACACCAGCTGCAACCCACTGATAGTCTTAGCCGTAGCTAGCCTTGGCAGCGTCATCTCGTGTCAGTGTACATTTGTGAGTGAGGAACTGTGCGACGCGGCTGTGTGTGTGCCTGGAATCCCCCGGTGGCAGAGAAGCAAGCACGGACACCAGCTGCAACCCACTGAAAGTGTGTCCACGAGTACACCTCCGAGTTCATCGGTGAGCTTGTCGTACAGAACCGTCTTTGTACACCCTCCTACGCCGTTGCTCTTGTCACCCGCATCCCGTGGTGTGTGTTTGTGCTTAAGTGCTTAAGCCGCAGCTAGCTTTGGCAACGTCATCTCGTGTCAGTGTACATTTGTGTGTGAGGAACTGTGCGACGCGGCTGTGTGTGTGCCTGGAATCCTCCGGTGGCAGAGAAGCAAGCACGGACACCAGCTGCAACCCACTGACAGTGTGCTCACCGGTACACCTCCGAGTTCATCGGTGAGCTTGTCGTACAGTCATAGTGCAGCCTCCTTCCTGAGTCGAAAATGGCGACGAAACAGCTCGTCCACCAAGTCAATACCGTCTTTGTACACCCTCCTACGCCGTTGCTCTTGTCACCCGCGTCCCATGGTGTGTGTTTGTGTGTGATGTGCACACCACACTGTCGAGGGATTTATGGAACGCGGCGTGCCAGCCCTGCGTTGCGCGTGTGCGCGTGCGAGTGGTGTGCGCGAGGCAGGCACGAGGAGCGTAAGGCTGCGTATCAGGAAACTGAGGTGTAAAGGAAGACACCGCACCACAAGTCTAGTCGTTCAAGCGTGGAAGTGGCAGCTGTCGGACGTTGGATCCGAGCTGCCGGTGGCTTCCCTTGAATCATCGACTCAAGACCATTAAGCCTCATTCAAGCGTGGAAGTGGCAGCTGTCGGACGTTATGTTCGAGCTGCCAATGACTTCCCTTGGATCACCGACGCAAGAGCATTAAGCCTCATTCAAGCGTCGAGGTGGCAGCCGTTAGACTTCGGATCTGTGCTGCCGTGGACCTCCCTGAATCACCGACGCAAGACCATTAAGCCTCATTCAAGCGTGAGGTGGCAGCCGTCAGACTTGCGGTCTGTGCTGCCGTGGACCTCCCTGAATCAACGACGCAGGCCTACTGCATCCATTTCGAGGTCGAAAGAGGCAGCAGCCAAGGCTTCCTGGGATAGGCTGCAAAAGCCTACGGTGTTTGCAGAACGCCGTCGGCAGGACCTGACTAGTTTTCCTACTGTAGCTGCCCATTTCTTGGGGGCGACTGACAGGAGTTCGTCAGCGTCTCCAGTGCCCACCTCCATTCCTCATCCTGGCTCTCTACCACCGCCTCCCTGAACGCTACGCCAGCGACGCATCGCAACTCGCCAACCCGCGCCTGTGCCACCTGCAAGGCATTCCCGCACCACCTGTGACACTTTGTAGCTGGTGAACTCTCTCCTTTTTATCTGTTGTGTTTAACGCGTGCCTAGTGTGTGTTCTCCTTAGTGTTTTCGCTTCTTCTATTGGCTCCCTTTCCATTAAAATATAAACACGGCTTCGTTTTAGTTTGTTTGATTTCTTTGTTCCTTTCTTCGAACCTGCCCGCGAAAGCGTTCCCCTTCACCAGTCGTGGACGCGTCCACCAGATTCGCGACATTGTGCTCAAGTGGAGAATTAAAAAGTGTGGCGTTAAAGGGGCCACCAAATGTTTGTCGAAATGAGAAAGTCCCACTGAACCAACTTCTTTGAATGACATGCATTCAAGGGACCTTGCAATGATTTTGATAAGCGTATTCTAGTTTAACAGATCTAACATGTGGTCTTTGTGGCTATTCCCAGTGAAATTCAGAAACTGTGGACGGACCCTGTAATTTAAATTTTTTTTTAAATCACTACTTGCAGTAGCTTGCAACCCACTAGGGCGATACACCTCTTCGTGCGTCCCCTGCCCCAATGACGTCAGTGGGCAGAACAGACAGATTTGAAGCGCGCCTCGTCTGCCCAACGTCATAAGGGTAGGGGATGTGCGGAGAGGTGTGTGGCCCTAATGGGTTGCAAGCTATTGCAAGCAGTGATTTTTAAAAATTTTTCAATGACAGGGTCTACCCGCAGATTTCGAATTTCACTCTGGATACCCACAAACACCTCCTCTACAGATCTGCATGACTACATTTTACCCATCGAAATCATTTTAGGGGCCCTTTCAGCATGCTCATTTTCTTTTTTGGAACAACATTGCACACAAGTGTTCCTATTTGACCAGATAACAGCGAAACACAGTGCTTGCTAAAACATGAACAGAAATAACATATCTCATCTAGTGCGGTAAAAAAACTAGCAGCCTGCATATTATCACAGCTCCTGTGTCATTTGGACATATATAGGAAACCCACTTCAGCACATGTATTAAACCATGGTACGCATGTAGTGCAATGCTCAGTAAGTACTGCACGAGGCAGAGTGTGTAATAGATCTGACGTGACTAGGAAACGTTTAGCAGGCGCAAAATGCAGGAATATCAATATGACGTACAATGAAGTTGCACTCAATGGCAAACTGGCAGTCCCACCAAGAATGGCGCATAACTGACTGGATCGTGAATATTGCTAGTTGCAGTGCTCAGAATGATTGTAACATGACAAAATTCTCATTGATATACATCACCATCAGCCTGACTCCATCCACTGCTGGACAGAGGCCTCTCCCATGTCTCTCCATTTAACCCTTACTTAGGTATTTTTCCTGAACTCTTATCTCCAGCTGTTTCCATTTCAGGCCCCGGAATGCCTCTTGTAAACAGATGGTGAGCACAGGTCATTACTCAACAGCAAAATGTGCCACCACTGTGAAGAACACTACAAAAAGTATGCCACGTCAGACTGCACACAGTGGACACTACATGGGAAGCCCTGTCGCGGCACCTCAGTGGTTGGAGCGCTCGGCTACTGACTGGAGCAAGTTAATTACCAGCCATGGCGGTCGTGTCTAGATGGAGGTGAAACAAACAAACAACACGGAGCAGTAGCTTGCAACCAACGTTTCATCACAATTTGGGCACAAATGTAGCCGGAAAAACTGGAGCCACACTGAGGTCAGCCAGCATGGGGGGTACGTAAGACAAATGTCATGTATATGACTGTCTGGAAGGACAGTGCTCGGCTTGCTGTCTGCGTCATGTGACCACTGGATGTCGTCGACGAATTTATCTATCTTGCCATCACTGGGATTTTCTGTGCCGTCGGTGAGTACAAACACATGGCGCCAACTTTTCTTGTAATGGGACTAGTAGGGCTCTCGCATTAACACACGAAGTAATCAATGCAATTGCACCGTTTCTGTACCATAAAGAAGTTCAAAAAGTACGAAAAAATAAAGTGTAATACACACACAGTGTGCATCATGCACGAGGCAAAAAAATCTCATTGATGCACATGGCCTCTGTGTCTTACAAACGGCAAGAATGAAGCAGATCGATACACATGGCCTCTGCGTCTTGTAGGAGGAAAAAAAGTGCTACACATGGCCTCTGCGGCTTGCAGGAGGGGGAAAAAAAGTGCCACAGGTGGCCTCTGCGTCTTGCAGGAGGAAAAAAAAGTACTACACATGGCTAGGAGGGAAAAAAAGTACTGCACATGGCCTCTGCGTCTTGCAGGAGGAAAAAAAAGTACTACATATGGCCTCTGCGTCTTGCATGAGGAAAAAAAGTACTATATATGGCCTCCGAGTCTTGCATGAGGAAAAAAAAGAAATGTAAACACAAAAAAAAACGCATTACAAAAAAAAATGACCGAACAAGTTAGTGTACCGGCTGCACTTGATTGCGTAGCAAAAGCAAAGTAAGTGAAACCGCCAAAACAACTTGTTCGATCAGGCGCAAGGTGTCTGCCTGCGCCACCTGCAGTGCCGCTGCCACCCCGGCTCCACTGGTATCGACAGAAGCCGTCAGCTCCTGCACTGCCGAGGTGAGGCTGCGCCCGCAGTCAATGATCTCACGGTGCTGCTGCACATAAAAGAAGCTTCAATTACACACTTAACGGTCACAGAGTGCTCGTTTCACATTAAGGATGCCCTACTGAAATAGGGACCATGTCTCTCAACAGTCGGTCATACAGAGGTCAAGCAGAGGTTTTGAACAGTGACTGTAGCTACAATATGCTGCATGCAGCTGCTTCTCTTTTACGAAATGTACTGAGCGCTTGCTGTCTACGCATACCTCCACGCGGCGCTCCTGATACTGCCCTTGTTGCCTGGTGTGGCCCTCGAGAAGGTCCCCAGTGCGCTTAGTCTCATACAGTAGCTGGCGCACCTCCTCCGCCCGCGCTAGGCTGCGCCGCGTGGGGTGGCCCGGTGCTGTTGTTGGCTGCTGCTGCGTAGCTGTCAGGGGGAAAAGTGACTGAATATACACTTGTTATATAATACAGCAAGATGCGCAATAAGCTGACTGTTTGGTGCAATGTCTGAGCAGACTATTGGCATGCATGCTGGGGATAAAAGTTGTCATAATCAGCGGTACGACAAAGCAGCATTGTCTCATTGTACTCAATGTGCACATTCGCCTAACCATCACAGGCATCACAGTGCCCTCTGTGAGGGGAAAAAAAACTTGCACAGCGTACCAATGGTGAATATGAAAGAGACTTGTGTGGCTATTGTAAAACGACACTGATAGTGTGCTCCTGCAAATGGTATTATTTTCAAGCAGCTTGCAAAATGGATAATGTGGGGCCTGATATCGGCAGACCAACTCACAGGCTATGGCACGAGGCTGCTGCTGCTGCTCCTCCTCCTCAGGTGACGCTTCCTCCCCCTCCAGTGTCACCTCCAGCAGCTCCTCCTCATCTGGGGGGGGGGGGGGGCTGTCTGTCAAAATTCATTCCACAAGACACCATTGCTTAGTGGACAGTTTCAGCACACTGCGTATTATATTGGGGTAAAGTGCATGGTTACTCAGTACTGAGTCACAAGACAAAAAAAAACAGCACTAGTAAAAGGGCAAGAAAATACAAGGTACGTAACTTGAGGTTGCATTTGCTACCTCCAGCAGTTTAGGCATTCATATCAAATGGTTAAAAATTCACCTACCAGCTGGTGAGCGCGCCTCTGCCTGCTGCAGGCCGCTCGTTCTAGCCACCTCCCCGACAGACACGCGGGGCTGGTACTGCAAGAGGCACAGCGCCGCACGTTCATGCATGAGTGTCTCAAAGTTCATTCTGTGGCCGCATTGCTCACAGTACATGGCTCTGAGGTTCACACAATAACCCTTCATAATCAGCAAACACGAAACTGTCTGTAGCGCCACCGCGGCTTATCACATACCTGGGAGGTTGTGAACATGGGCGGCGCCACGCCTTGCACGCTCGCCGGCGACCACAGCTTCAAAACCCGGCCTGACATCCCGGCAGCCTGCCGCCTCCAGTGCCCCTGCGATAGTATGTGGAGAGGCATGTTCAAGGACCATTCGACAGACCGATGTTGACACGCTCACCTTCCCGCGGCCAAAAATTCTGCCTCCTCCTTCTTACAGCGCCTGGCCGACACCTGCCAAGTGTGGCGCCAGAGGGGCCAGAGGGGCACAGTCTTAAAGGCGGGGCCCATCTCGTTGAGGCGGTCAGCAAGCTCGCGCCACAACTCGCGCTTGCGAGCCGCCGTGTAAATTGCGGAAAGGGGTGACGCCGGCTGTGCCAGAGCCGGGTGCTCCTACAAGAACTCCAGCATGAAGAGATACTGTGCGCGGGACACCCGGACTGACTTAGCCGACGCCATTCCGAATGCTAACTGTTAATCATGCGAATTCCCTGTGTCCCTTTGTTTCGGTGTCGCTCAGGGAATGAAATAGGGAAATAATGGGGAATGTACAACTTGGGTTAACAGAGCATAGACGTGCGCTATCGATGACTTGGGTTCACACAGCAGACGATCATACGGCCATACAACATTATTTTCCCCAGACTTCACGCTGCACGGTCGTCTTGTACTTCCCAAACAAAAAAAGCACAACCACAGATCACACACTTCTCCCTAAGAGCATCTTTGGGCCATTTTTGCCATCGATAGTAAGCACCGAAAAGAACACAGTTACCATTGTCTTCACCGATTTTCGAACCCAGCGCTGCTTGTTACTTCATCTCTGCGTACTCATATCGTTCTGTGTCTTCAATCAGATTTTTGTGCGCACTACAAACATCCGCTAAGTACTCTGATTTTAAACTACACGCAAAAATACTGGAACTACTCCAGCATGTCCTCCATGTACTCGAGCAATCAGCTGTTTCTAGCAGGCCGCCACGTTCACGCTTTTCCGCCGTCAGCGCACCTTCGCGGCAGCAAAAGTGACTGAAGAGCAAACTTAATTGCAAAATTGAGGACGCTTCTTGTTTTGCTTCATGTCGTTGAGTTTGAAACATAGTTTGTTAGCGAAATAAAACATTTTTCAAATTATTAACGGCGTGTTTACAGCAAAACTTTAGCATACGGTCCCTTATTGCGCAACTAAATGCTTCCTGGGTCGAACCCTACTTTTAGACACCACAACCTCGCTGCTAATTGGTTGATTCCGCGGTCAACGACTCGCGGTGTCGTCATTTTGACGTCAGGGTCTCAAAATTGTGACAAAAACTCGTAATCGCGCTCCTGGTTCTTAGTCGGGAAGAGTTTTTTTGTTTCATTTACTTCCATACAAACTAAATGACTTTTGCTTACGGCGAGCAACGACACGGTAAATGAGTCGCATGTTGCCGAAAATATCGAAACTTAAGGCCAAGTACCATCGGTTTGGAGCAAGACAGTCAACGATGCATACTTGCTTTTTAAAGGGAGATGCAGGACTACCAACGTAAAACTTCGACGTTTTTAAGGTCATAAAACGCGAAAAATGACGGTAATAGCACAGGTGAGATTGAAAGCAGTTTATTCAATTCATATAGGAAAAAAAACATATACATCTTAATGGGAGCCACTTTTAATGGGCCAAACAGTTACAAGAGACGTGTTTTTACCAGAGACAAGAAACGTGCTAGAGAAAAAGTGCATTCTTGTAGCAATAACAAAATTCAGTATCTGACAAGTGAATTCAGACATGTGCTCAGCACAACCCAAGCGAGCAAGGCTGCACTTCTCTAGCTCTTCCAGCACTTTCCAGAAAATGTTTGTAGCCTCGGCGATGGTCAGTGTGAATTGCGGTCGCACATTACGTAGCACGCTTATCTTGCCTTGGTTTGGGAGCAGACAGGTCGACAGCTCGGCCGCGCCGACTCACGGACGCATAGCTCGGGTGCACCGACGCTGTTGCGCTTCTGTGTTGAGTTGCAACCGGAGCCAACGCCCCACGAGCTGCGTCGCTCGAAACGCACTTATATAAATTTGGCAAGGACACAGAGGAGCACCGATCAACCTGCAGCGCAGTTTAACCCAACAAAGAAATGCCTGGCAGAAAAACGCTTCGCTGTAGTCTTCGCTGACGTGGTCAGCGCGGCTACTGTACCGAGAAGACGGTCAAACAGCCACGAGAGCGCCCCCGCTCGGCGGTACAGACAAGGGCAACATCTGCGGCGTCGGAGTTTGCAAACTGAAAAAGTAATCTAGTAAAGTTGGCTGAAACCTTCAATCCCCTTCAAAGTACTCTTCACTTGTACGAATACACTTGTCTAATCTTTCATTACATTTTTCAAAGCACTGTTTAAATTCATCTTTTGTGATCCTTCAAAGCGCCTCCGTCGTTTCTTTCTTCGCCTCAGCAACATCAGCAATACACTTTCCTTTCGTGTGTCTTTTCAACTGGGAAACAAAAAAAAAGTCGCACAGGGCAAGGTCGGGTGAGTATGGGAGGTGAGGAACAGGGGTAATACCATTTTTGGTAAAGGACAGTCGCACGGACAGGGCTGTGGGAGCAGGGGTTCACATGATAGAAATAGCACTCACCCGACTGCCACAAATCAGTCCGCTTCCACCGCACACTGTTGCGTAACCTTTTGAACACTTCCAAGTAGAAAGCCTAGTTAATTGTCTGACCCTGCGGAACAAACTCGGAATGGACGACTTCTTTCAGAACTAAAAAATAAATCTTGTTTTGAGGCTCCCTTTCACGTGACGAGCTTTCCTGGGCCGAGGCGAGCAAGAAGTATTCCAGTGGCTTGATTGTTGCCTTGATTTGGGATTTGATCCATGAAAACCTTCGTTATTCCTATAGAATCGTCCTTATACGACGTTCTTTACATTTCAAGAGTTTCCGTTCCACCTTTTCCGAGCAAGAAACGCTATTTCACCGCCGCACGCGGTTCACGAAAATCAACCATTGCAAAAACAACACAAACACAAAACAGTTATCACTCACTAGTTTGACCTTCTTTAGCGACAGCAGTCTGCTTACCGACTCTGGAATGTTCGCTTTATGGGCTCTTGGTGGCAAAACGCGGTACTACAAAAGCTGTGCCCACCAAAAAACAGTTCGGTTACCTTTCGATACCCCCTCGTGCAGGCAGCATTATCCAACACCCGGCGGTTAGCGCTTCGTGGCGCTGGCGCCTGTCTAAACCACGCTATCCATCATTCGTGTTAAGCGCGCGGATTGCTGTGCGTTAAGAAATCCCAGGTGGACCAAAATAGCCTGGAGCCATCTAGAGGTTTGGGCGCCCACCGATAGAGATATATAGTGCGTCTTCCCATTCCTTATCAATTATTGGGATCCCACACAATATCCACACGACTCGGAACATACTGACTGAACTAGGCACGTGTATCTGCGATATGAGCCCCGAAAAGCCCAGAAGTGCCTGCCCCCAAGCACTGTACAACCGTTGGGCACAACACAGTATTCCCTGTACGACCATACGCCAGATAAATCTTTCTTCGCGGGGAGTAACCTCTTGATAAGGCCGCGCAATATCCAGGAATCAAAAAGCACACAGCCCAAGAAAGGAATATGACAAAGGCCGTTGCCGTCTTGTTTGACTCTTTAATACATTCAGGAATCCAATGGATACCCACGCAGTAAAGAAGCATCCACAGTTCACGCAGCAAAATAAATAAAAAGAGCTGAGCATGGATCGTGGATCGAGACATCTCGAAATTCTTTTGCCACGTCAGGTGAGCACATGTTGACACTACACAAAAACAGCAAAAAAAAACGAAATCACGTTCGCACACCGGTGGAACACGCCCCCTTCGTCAAAAAAACTAAAATTGCAGCAGTTCCAAACTGCATAGGTCATAAAAGCCACGTACGATGGAAATGTGTTCGGGAATGTTTAAAAACCACAGCCAAAGTGGGCGTAAGTGCCAAGATATCAGATGCGAAAAATGAGTGAAACGCGGTACGGCACGATGAAAGATGTCCGGCATTGCTGCATGGTATGAAAGATGGCGAGGCTACAGATACAGCAACGATCACAACTCGCACAAGAAGAACGCGCTAAAATCCGAACACCGGTGACAACCGAAATCCCTAACACACCGAGCAAAATGAATCACTGCCTCCATGCCTAGTCAGCGACGTCAAGTTCTGCCGAAAGTCTAGCACATCGATGTCCCCTGCTCAGTGCATATTGGTTCTAGTTGTGTAAATATGCAGGATACGCACACAGAAGGAATTCGTCAGCTGGTTTCTGCCAATACGACTGCACTGTCCAAGCGCATCATTGCTTAGTGCCGCGGCTTCTTTAATCCGATGAACGTCGTCATAGAACAATCAGGTAAGCACGGTGCATTCGTATGGAAGGTGCCTTCCTCAGTGTCCAGCCTTTCACCCGGGCAGCTGAGTCGCCAACATCGAATCCAGGTCACACGGTGTTCATGGTGATCTTCATCCCAGTAGTGCGCATGGACCGTTTCTAGCAGCGGTAGCCGCCTGGAGAGCTCGGAAATGGACTTCAGAGCGCAGCCATTTGGTTCGACGCGGGAAACAATACACAGGGTGCGCAGATTCAACACGCCTGCGCGGCCGAGCTCGGTGCAGATCGCCCTGAGGGCGACGTTGGGACTGAACAGGGCCAGTGCACGCAAGTTCACACTCGAACTGAACCACGCGATGAACGATCGTCCATCGCAGCAAGTCATCCTCTTCTCTGGCCAGGACAGACGCAGGCGCACCAAGCTACACTCAGCCAAGAATCTGTAGCACCGGAGACCGTAGAACGAAAACAGCGTAAGCCTCTGGAGCCTTGTCCTACGATGCAAAGCGGAGACCGTGTCTCTGTTGAAAGCAGTAAAGTTCAGAGAACACAGAGGGCATTCCGAACAAGCAGAGCTCATGCAGTCTCCGCCGCGCACGTCAAGCTCTTCCAGCATGGCACAAGAAGCAGCGATGAGTTGAAGAGACACGGTCGTCTGCAGGGCGCACTGCCGAAGGGCGACAGCTCGCAGCAGCGGAAGAGCTTCTGAATGGAATATTTGGCACAACTCCGCTCCAGACTCGAAATGAACCAAGCTCAGATTGAGCTCGGCGAGTTTGTAGCATGCGCGGAGAAAGACGCTCAAAGACGGAGAGCGCGCCGGGCTGACGTAATGGCTCCGACGGCCACCGTCCGTCCTTCCAGAGGGGGGAAGCAAGACGAAAGTCAGCGACTGCAGCCGCCGCACCCACGGTTGATCGGCCACTTCTGCCAGCTGCGTTGGCGCGTCGGGGCAGCATGCGACGCAGAAGATCAGCTCCTCTTCTGGAATAGCGAGCTCTGCGGGAGCGATCACGTCCGTCAGGTGTACGCACGTGCATGAGACCACCGGGTGCATGCGATAAGTGACGTTCCCGAAAATGGCAGAGGTCAGGCACAGGTCTGGCAGTGGCACTCGAAGTTCTAGCGCCATTGCAAGTAACCATTCGCAATTTTCCGAGAACCCCTGCGTAGTTAAGGCGAAGCTTTCCAGCATCCAGTCGGGATCAACCAATTTCCAGCAGGCGGCTATCGCGTCAGATCTGTCGGCGTGGAGCGCGTGGACGTGTAGGTGTTCCAGGCTCTCGCAGCGTTTTCGGATTCTCTTCAGGAGATGACAGCTTGCAGAGTCGTCAGCGACTTCTACGTACATGTGGCGTAATTTGGGCACTACATGATTCTCTAAAACTGCGATACCGGCGAACCCCTCCCCGTAGGTTTGCTCACCAAAAAGCGACCATTCGAGCCGGATCAGCCAGGGCATCGATGTGGTGAGGATGTCGAAAATGCGCCGAGGACTTACAATGCAGTTCACGCAGTACAGCTCCGCCAGGTGTACGCATACAGATAACGCCTGGAATAACCTTTGAGGGAGGGCAATCAGGCAACCGGTGAGACGAAGAATCCTGAGAGAACGTACATCCCAATGCAGCAGGTAGCGAAGCAGGGCAGACGCATCCGAGTGACGGCTCAACGTAGCAGTTCGGCTAAATGTCGGCATGACCCAAAGATCCCGGGGGACCACATCGCTCTCTTGCAGGGCTTGGAGTGACTCGACGTCGAGGTAAACCACAATGTTCAGCCAGACATCGATAGGAAGAAAGACGTACTCCAACTCAGACGAAGACTCAGCCATCTTCCCTCAGATGCGGCACGTCAAACACAAATGCGACCAGGATGGCTGGCCGGAACTGGCACTGTGGCGCCTCCGCCCGCAGGTGGCTTAGGAACGTGCACTGCGCTTCGACTGCAGGGTGCTTCTCAGACAGCAAGTAGCGCAGCATACGTATTTACAGCGGTGGCAAGAGCGGCTATCCTGAGTTGCTGATAATGCGTAGAAGGGAGTGGCCTTATAAACTGGCAATGATAATCTTTCAATCGCTGTAAAGATCTTTAGCCCTACTTGCAAACGGATCTGCTTGTGGCAGCCTCGATAAAGTAATCTGATGTCGCTTGTTGCCTAATGCGTGTAGACATCTAAAAATTAAGCTCCGTGACAATACATTTTAAAACATAACGCCACAGGATCGCCAGCGTGCCACCGCTCAAGGCGGAATCTATTGCTCATGCTGCAGACCGTCGCTTTCTGTCTGCTTTGCACTGCTTCCTCGGTGAAGCATCAACACGTGTGCGCTTAAAGCCACATTTGTACTCCAGTGAGCTTACATGCTACACCGGAGGCATCCTCTGTACTGATTTCTTTGGATGCTAGCGACTGGCAGTTACGGCGACAATGAGCGGCGAGTGTATGTTGGCAGCCCCCCAAAAATGTGCCGAAGGCTTCCTTCAGTGTCTGAAGAACAGGTTTTACACGCTAAGAAATGCGTTAAACGTCTTTGATACTGCTGTACAGCTTCTGTTAAGATAATTTGTGAAGCTGTCGTCTATCTTTGGCCAGAATTGCTACTAAAGGCAACACGCCTGTCAAAACAATGGTAAGGTTGTTAAACCAAGTAGAACCTTCAAAAGACACGGCACGAGCAGTGCTTCTCCATTGGCGCCGCGCGGTTGCTCGCGTGATTCCGGCGCCGATGGCTCTCGCGCGTCGGGAGCGGGGATGGCGGAACACACCGTCAACGCAAGGTGAAAAGGCGATTTCCTTGAGCAACAGCGGGTCTCTTCGATTTACCGCGCTCGGGCAGCCCACAGGCTGTCACAAAGTCCGCCTCTGACAGGAAAACGCACCATAGTCACATGGGCTGGCGGCAACTGGAGCCAGCTACCGGCAATCACGGCGGCGAGCAAGTCGCGGATCACGGAGGGCAGATGCTCTCCGTAGCTTCGCGTTCTGCTGTGTCTCGTTGCTACGCGCGCCTACGGCAGAAATTGGCTACTTGGTATCGAAAACAACAACCTGAAGTTATTGGGGGCTGCCGCAGACTGCAGAACAAAGAGCTGATCGTGCTCGCACCCGTATACATCGGCGACGACAACGCAAGCGTGTGCATTCGGTGCACAGTTTGCTGCGTAAGCTTGAAGAAATCCTTAAAACCATGCGATGGGCAATCGCAATCTAACGTATTTCAGTCGACACCACATAGGACGGAAAATTGCCCGATTTATCAAACGACAAGCCGTACTCTCGAATTATTGCGTGTTTGCTTACTATGCAGTAACTGGTATGACCGACGACGATCGACCCTGCACGGTGATTGACTCTGCTGTGGTCGCTGCGATTTTTACGCCCGTGTACTGCTTCCTGTAGGCTGTAATCAAAAAAGAATCGCGACGCGTTCCGTTCAACTGTAGTCTGTCGGCCTCCGGCTTTTGCTGCGGGCAAGGAATGCATGCATAATTTCGACAAAAGCGCATAACAGCTTGTTAAACGTTCATCTAGAAGAAGTGGGTGTACTGTACGAATTTAGCTGCGTATTGCATCTATAATGCTGAAAAGCTTTACCGCAGAGAACTGGCACCGCGTGCGCTTGAGTGATCAATCAGAGCTGGGAGATTCTTTTTTATCTCTTTAATGATACAAACGTGAGGAGGTACATGCCTACGGTACTTCTCAGATACTTATTTATTTATTTATTTATTATTCCTCAAAGGTCCCTTTCGGGACATTACATGAGGGGTGGGGATAACACGGCAAAAAAAAAATATTATACATTAATAAAAAAATGGACAAAAATTACATTATATGACAGAAGGCCCGAGCATCAAGCTGTACAACAGTTGGCGACGACAGAATCGGCACTCGTCTCGATCGCCTGCCGTAAGTGGCAACTGTGTCCACATATATATGCCCGCAGAGATGCCTAGAGCAATGTTCTCGTGAGGGTTTTTAATAAAGGACATGTTTCAGCCAGGCGTTTCTCAAAGCATATCCGCCTTTGCACTGCGCCGAACGCAATGAAGACCATGCGCTCTTGTATCCGCTCAACCAACACCTCTCAAAACAAGTTCAGCACATACATATATGCAAGCGTCTCAGCGCGCACTCGGACCTGGAATCTCCGGCTGCTCTCGTGAAAGGCCTCGAACACCATCGTAATAACAGCCAGGCACACGGAATTAACAGCCGGAATATTTCGTGAATCAAAAGTATGCGATCATAATATTAAGCGAGCATTTGTGCTTGCGAGGTGCTGAGACGATCGAAATTCGGTCGCGCATACGAACGTAAAACATATGAATAAACAGCGATAACTACTGCAAAAGGTGCCATTGCTGGCGACACAGACGATGTGCATCGTGTCTTAGTCGAAACCAGGGCCTGCATCACGCAAAACATCGCATGAAGAACCGCGTTCCTTCTAGTCCAGATAAAAATGGCCGCGCGAGCTTCCCTCTGCCATACCATTGCGCCGTCGTCTGCTAGTTGCGCTAGCGCTGCCAGCAAAAAATCGCCCTGGCGAGTCTGGCTGCCCGCTGGCAGCCCGAAACCGCCTAGCCAGAGAAATCCGAATGGGTTCTGGGCAGCTACCAAAAGTACACGGAGCAGCCAGAGAAAACCGAGCGGATGGCGCCGCCCTCTGGCAGCCCGCAGGCAGCCCGCGGGCAGCCAGAGGCGGATAATCGAAGAGGCCCGGTGCGGGCTGACCGAGAGAGGGAACGTATGGAAAGAAGCAGCTCCGCGAGTGGTCTACGAGCCTTCCCGACACTCCCCAACCCTATTGTTGCGGCGCTGCTAGAGCCGTAATAGAGGTAAGGAGGGCTGCCGCCGCAGATAATCTTTTTGAACGAGCCCTACTCGCTTTAAACAGGAGACAGAGCGTCAGAACACAGACAAGCTGGACTCGTCGTTAGCCCGAAGGGACAGTTGGCTTATGACCAGCCTGGCTCGTCTAACTCCGCTAAGGGCTTAATCCACCACCCTCTAATGCCACAGTTGCGCTATGGCAGTGCTGCTCTGCTAGCAAGCACGAGACCACAGGTTCGGTCCTGGCAGCAAAACTTCATTTCAAAGGAGGCGAAATGCATGGGGAAAACGTACAAAAAACTCAGGTAATTGTAACCAATTTCAACCATTCAGAGCCATCGAGTCAGATGTGCGTCGCACTGACAGTGTTATTCTGGCAATTAAAAGTTAATCTATTAATCAGTGGGCATACTACAATGTAGAACACTAGACAGTAGCCCGCTACAATATCAGTTCCAAGCTCTTTGGAGGAGAGCACAACCAAATGCTATCTTTTGAGTCCTTCCCTTGAGACCACTCCTGGCCTACGTCGACGACATTGCGGTGGACACACTGGTGAGCAAAACAGGTTGTTGCCAGTGCGGTGGAGCACGTGCAACGCGCACTGAGGCGTCTCTGATCGTATGAAAAGCCGGAGGGGAAGGGCTGAACACGTGCGAATCAGCTGAAGATACCAAAATCGCAAATTTTGCCCCCTAGGACACGCCCATTGACGTCACACATTTTGTAGCATCGCTTCAAGAAGGTGTTCACGCTAGAAATGCGAATAAAGTATTTTCAAAGGCTTTAAGCGAAGTGGATTGATCAAACAAATGCAAGAGACCTTTGTTATGGCCATCACATCAGCAACACTCGACACCACATGCGAAGTTTTACCTGTGAGAAATCTTATAACTGAATGCGTACGCCAGGATTCCGTGTACCTCGATTAATTCAGCCAACAGGAACACTATCCGCTGCATGACTGTTGAAGAGATGCAAGAATGCAAGATGTATCGACTGTAAAGAGGAAGACGATCAGCAGTTAGAGCAGCAGACCCGACGCGAGGCGCCAGAAGAGAAGACGACGATCGGCAGCTGAAGCAGCAGAGCCGACGCGTGGCGCGAGACGAGAGCTGAACTGTTCTCGGACGGGACCTGTCCTTTCCCGCTCTAACCGGCCTTCACAACTGTGAATAAAGGCCGTTACACGACCAACATTCTCCGACGTGCCAAGAGATGAACACGCATAACCGGAGACAACTTGCAACATCTTTTGTAACTGGTGGTTAAGTGAAGAAACACGAAAGATATGATCGTTTATCACATAGGGCTATCGCCGGACATAGGCTGCTTTTCTCTGGGCGTCGCTACATCACAGCTTCTCCGGTTGTGATAGGAAATTCTGATTTAGGACATCATTATGTACTGAGCTCTTGACGCGTCATTGAGGGCTGCCGTAAAGACGTTATTAACCCTTCTTTCAACCCCATAGGGCACAAAAATGACGGATGATTTAGCGTGGTTATGCGAAATGCGGATTAGATGCGCTAGCACTTCGGTTTTGGTTCAAAAGCCGCTTTTCAAGACGAAGCAGGCTACAGGCAAGGCTACAGGCTACATTATGATCGTGATCAGCGTCCTCGTCGTCGTCCGTGCCTTCGTCGGCCTGCGAGTACGACGGCTGCGGCGGAGGCGCGTTCTGGTCCCCCTCGATGCTGGGGCGCGTCGGGAATGGCGTTCTTCAGCCCGGACGTCGTCGTTCTCTTCTGCTGTCCATACCATGGCTCTATTTTCATCACTAAGGGTAGGTGGTGGTCATATGCTTTTTCACTCTAACGCCATTAATCCGTCCTTCTGGTGGAACATGTTCTTGTCCCCCTCGATGCTGGAGCGCGCCGCTGGTGAAACTTCCCCGACGGCGTCGGCCGCCTCTGAATCGCTGCCTTCATCTTCGTCATTGGTGTCGCTGCTGGAATCGCTGTTTCTGCTAGTGCTACTGCTGATGTCGTCGCTCTCGCTAGAACTCGGGTAGAGGTGGCAAAGCCTCAGTAGCTCAGCATAAACCTTACTCATAGCCTTCTTGATATCGTCGTCTCTACGCCTGCCGCCTGTGTCGGCAAAGGACCCAGCAAGCCCGACGCTGAGGACGCCATGATTGAGAACGCACAAGAAGTTCAGCGCTCACGTTGCTTCCGAGGCCCGAGTACTGAGTTAGACTTCGAACCCTCTGTGGTGCGTGGGATCTCTCGGACGCAGGGCGCTCGAAATGAAAGCACGGGGTGCTGCTGCCTTGCTGCCTCGTGAATGCCGTTCCTTCAGCACCGGACGTCGTCGTCCATTTCTTCTGCCCATATTGTGGCTCTATTTTCATGACCAAAGGTAGGTGGCGGTCATATGCTTTTTAACTCTAACGCCATTAATCCGTCTTTCGAGTGGAACTTGTCTACTCTTTTTTTTTTTCATGTTCTCTCCGAGGACCTGCACCGTGAATTCCAAAGCGATGCCACGTTACCGCGTAGAAGACCACCGCACCGCAGCTGAGAAAAGTGTAAGGTGGGGTCAAGGTGTGTTTTGTTTTTTGAGATTTTGCGGTAATCTGATCGAGAATTTATACCTTCCAGGAAGTACATTACACTTGGGCATTCGTTATTTTGAAAAACAAATTTTTTCGTACTTTTTCTTCGTCACGTCAGCCGAAAAAGCGGGTGCACCTGACATGTTCTCGTCTATCCGTATACTGGCAAAAAAAAACGTCGGTCTGGAGTTTTTACCACACTCTCAGGTTTTCGATTTCAGTTTGGAATTTGGCTTTTTCCTTTTTATATTTTTCAGCCACTAGGGCCTCTCATCTGTTATAGAAAATTCTGATGAGTAAAACGATTGGTTGATGGGTTTTAACATTCCAATGCGACTCAGGCAATGAGCGACACGGTAGTCGAGGGTTCCGGAAATTTCGACCACCTGAGGTTTTTCCACGAGCACAGACATCGCACACTATATGGACCTCCAGCATTTCAACTCCATCTTAATGCGAGCGCCGCAGGTGGGATCAAACCCGCGTCCTACCGGTTAGCGTCCTAGCAACATAACAACTCAGCCACAGCGAAGGCTCTGATGAATAAAACGGCTGTAAGATTTTTTATTGGCGTTTTTCTTTTCAGAACACCTTTGGTTGTTTGTATGCCTCTTTATCGGATATTATAAGGCATTACCAAACTAAATTTCTCACAGCTCCTAATAAATTACTTTTACTTGACTGGAACTAGAATCAATAGCTTAGGTGCATTTGTATTTTTCTGACTAAGAAAAAGCATTCACACGGGGACGTTTTATGGCTTCGACAAAGATAATAAAATATAAAACAAATGTAGGTTTTGTTGGAAGCCCATAATTTTAGTTCCATTTGTACAATGCGCTGATTGTTACTTTCGTGCGAAATTGCAGCACTCTGCGAATAGTTGATGCTAAGAAAAACCTCCAAGATCTCTGTCTGGCGGTTTTTTACCCTGATTTTCCTGTAAAACACCAGCTTCAAACGCTGAGACAGGTTTTACGCGGGAGTTCGTATACTGGGCCGATTTTTCTTCTTTCTCTTCTGTGAAGGTCGCTATACATACTCGCTGAGTCCGCATGTTGTGCAAATGTACGGAGCCGTTAATTTCCATGAAAGGTATAAGTGTGCCAACTTGCCACATCACGTTTCACGTGACTAGTGTTGTAAGTCTTTAGACACTTTTAGTTGGGCGTACGCAGTGAGCTAACGTACGCAGCGACCGTTCGGGAAACGAATGCTCATGCGCAGAACGCTACGTATCTCACATCGTCTTACGGCCGTACGCAAGCTACAAATCACAGCGTGCGCGCGCTACGGGCAAGTTACAGGAGGGGTTGTAAATATGGCGGCGCCCTGCTCGCCCGCTTCGGAATAAATACATGTCGTCACCGGATTCTTCGACGTGGTACCTGGTACAAGTGGTAGCGGTTCGCTTTTATTTCGCCCGCTCCCAGCAACGCGTTGAGGTATAAGCGAAACTAGCCCCTGTTTTTCAGATAATTTGACGATTTTCAAGATCTTAGGCTTAACTAAATGCAGTATGCTTAGCTCGCAAGAACGACACCTTACTATGCAGTTGCCTAGGTTTTAGTCACTTGTTATATTTTCTTCTATTTGCATAGTTTTCTTCTTGGAGCGAAAAAAAGGCTCGCAACGCGCCCACCCTAGTTAACAGTAATTACGGATGAAAATTTCTTCAGCACAGGGTTTATGTGCTCTGTCGTCTTGTCACTAGATGGTGCTACCGTTTACGCGTGCCATGAAATACCCAGAGTGGCCGAATACAAATATCTCTAGATATGGCTAAACGAAGGATACAAGCAAAAGCACGAACAGTCATTTGGGGCAAAAGAGCGAAGAGATGCCGAGGTAATAAAATATAGGGCACTATGCGGGTACAACAAATATGAAGTGCTGAGAGGTAATTGGAAAGGAATAATGGTACCGAGGCTTACTTTCGGGAATATGGCTCTGTGCTTAAGGGCAGAAGTTCAGTCGAAATTAAAAGTAAATGAGGGAGCTGATGGAAGATTAGCACTATGTGCCCACAGAAAAACCACAAACGAAGCAGTACAGGGGCATATGGGCTGGGCATCGTACGAAGCACGGGAAGCTAGAGTTAAATAATATATGAAGAACGCCTGAGAAAATTAGACGATAACAGGTGGGCAGCTAAGGTATTTAAATACTCATACCTAAAGAGCTTTAACAGAGAGCGGCGAAAAAGAACTAGGAAACTAACCAATAAGCATGCTGGACACGAGGACCGAAAAAGAAAGAGCAGTGAGGGAAAGTTTAAAAATGCGGAAGTTAAAAACTGGTTAAATTGGGTGGAAAGGAAGCATAGCGTAGAACTATATCGATACTGGAAAAGGCAGATCACGAATTGTTCTATAATAGCCCAAGAGGCAGTGCCCTAATTTTTGAAGCTAGGTCATGGTGCCTTAGAACACGGAGCTACAAAAAAAAAATTAGCGATGATGATGACACATGTGCTGTGTGTGGTAGACCTGTGAAAACAATACAACACTTCATACTCAGGTGTGATGGTATCCTACCGAATGTCGATGCAGCCACAATCACTTTTCCTCTGGCCCTAGAGTTTAGAAATAACAATGGTCATGTAAATAAATCTGCTGTGGAATATAGCAAAAAGCCACTCGAACAGTAAATTGAATTCACAGTACAAAAAAGATGAAACGCCTAGTGAAGAATCCAGACCTGCTGTTATGCAATACCTGCATAAAGTTTCAGATAACGTTAAAAAGGTAGCCATGAAATAGGGTGTTATGATAGCATTTTCTGCGCCCACCAAACTGTCGTCGCTCTGTTCACGAATCTCTAAAATTAGCACAAAAAAGAAATGTAATGTCAAACACGAGAGCATGTTCACCAAAAGCACGACCGATGTTGTTTACTCGCTCCCAGTGTCCTGTGGCAAAGCCTACATAGGGTAAACAAGTCGATGCGTCAACGACCGTATGTGGCAGCACGGCACTTCCCTGCAGCCAGGCAACACAGCAAATCTGCCAAGACATTGCAACCACTGCAAAGGCTGCAGTGACTCTGTTTCATAATGTCAAAATCATCGGCCGCGGCAAAACACAGATAGAACGAGAAATCTTAGATGCCTTCAAAATCACGCAGTTAGGAACTGAATGCGTCAGCGACAGCTCTGTTAGGTTCATGGCAAAAGAGTTGCGTGAATAGGACATAGGTTGCCACATGCAATCTTCGGTCGCTTAATCAATTTTGTGTTTGTTGTTTTGATAGCGTTTGTGGTGCTCTCGCGCATGTGCGCCTTGTTCTGGTGTTGGGGATCTACCAAGTAAAGAATTTTCAGTTGTGTGTTTCCAGCGTTGTCCTGTGTACTTCTCCTCCTTCTGAATGCGTCCTTTCTGCTGGTTTTCTACTTACCATGCACCAACTGGGCCAACAAGCTACGCTTCTTCAAAACAACGCGAATGGAAGATTGGTGGCAGAAAAGCAGAGAGGTGACATCAGGTTAGAAGTGTAGGAAACAGTAGCAACAGAAAATGACGAATTTCAAAGGCAATTTACAGCGCAGGGAAAAAGCCGAGTATGGTGGCAGTTTTCCTCGCCCCGATTCAACGAAGACGCTCCTATCTTCCATCCATCAATCCAGCCCCTGAGGGAGCCTACGGCACAGCCAGGTAAACGTGCCGTGTTTACACTTAACACTGCGGCTGGAGAACACAAGTGTCAGCCTAGTCACAGAAAATCCACGGACTGTCCACTCGATGTGAGTCGGTTGCCTTATGCGCACGTTATCTCATTTTCTGGTGTGAACATATCAGCCACACCGCTCCACGCATCCTTCGCGGCTGCACTCCCGAGCATAAGATCAACCTGGTGTGGGTACCCGCCCACGCGGGAAACTATGGAAACGAACGGGTCGACCGAGTAGCCCGTGGACTAACCAACCGGGCGGCCGGCCCCCCCGGACCTCGACGATCTTGCTGAGGATCTCCACACCTTTGCCGAAATCACCAATTTCCACAGGGAGATGAAACGCCAATTCTCGCCTCCCCAGTCCGACTTAAGTCGAGCGCAAGCCTCCTTGCTCAGCAGATTGCAAGGTTCACGAAAGGACTAAGAACGAACACACAAGAGGAGCCTGACAAAAATTATGCACATTGCATGGCTTGTTGCCATGCGCTATGGGGACTTGAGGCCTTGCTGGTTTTTTAACTGCCGAAGCACGCACGGAAGCTGTTTGGCCGCTGCAGTTTGTTCACACATAGACGTGCTGGAGCGAAAAAAGTTGCAACCGCTTGCCTTCGGGTGCCCCTCAAAAGCGTTGGTGATTGCACCGCGGACTCTTGCTTCGGAGCTGCATCCGAAGGTGACTCTGCGTTTTGAATGGATGCAAGCGCCCTAGCATAACCGCCAGGAAAGACATCACAAAAGCCGCACTAACATCCAGCGCGACTCGGTCTTCCTTGCCCGCCTGAGAGCAAGGGAGCCTTTCATCCGCACCCTCTGCACCCTCGCACCATGCGCGCTTGGGAGACGGGCACGCCGCCACTCGGGCCTGCAGCCGCTCTGCGACCGTGTGCGGTGGCCTGCATATTTTTGACGGGGGCTGTACATTGTTCAGCTGAGTAACAAAGTTTCAAACACCTTCGTTGGAAGAGATGACCAGGAGAGGCCGTTTGTTTTGCGTCCATGTCTGAACGAGGGCTGCCCTGCACCACTCCATGATCTCATCGTTCCCTCCTCCAACTGACTATTTTTTTCTTTAGACGTAATCGTAGCAACATCCATTACCGAACCTACATGAGGGATGTAACTCTGGTCTTCTGTAATGCATACAAACTTATTTAACAGGTCTAGAATAAAAAAATAACAGTAAAAAAAATCTCGCCAGATGTTTTCTGAACAGTATAGCCCATATAAGTGAGCAATGGTGGCGCACTGGGAGTTATCGTTGGTGGTTCGAAGGATGCTGCCTGGTGAACGTATTTATTTTTAAGTCAGTGATTATACGAGGCATGAAGTCGTCCCGCTCAGAAACGACGGTTAGCCGAATGGTGGCCTTCTTTCCTGCTGAATTTTCCGGCACAAGACATGACGGAGATGAGCTCGACGTTTCACAAAGATAACCTCCTAATAAGGGAGTAATTACTCATTGACGTCCACCCGAGCGCAGCCATACGGCCACAAAGGAAAGCTATACAGCTTTCACAGAAACTTCGTAGTAAAAGAAAAATTCGTCCTGGTCCGGGGTTCGAACCCGGGACCACCGCTACACCGGAGCAGTCGCTCTACCAATTGAGCTAACCGCGACGGCAAGCTTATGGTAGGGCGAGAGCGAATTGATCAATAACTCGAAGTGGGAACAGTGTTGACCAAATATTTAGGGGAATCCCCCAAGGTGGAGTAGACTTGTAATAAGGGAGTAATTACTCATTGACGTCCACCCGAGCGCAGCCATACGGCCACAAAGGAAAGCTATACAGCTTTCACAGAAACTTCGTAGTTAAAGAAAAATTCGTCCTGGTCCGGGGTTCGAACCCGGGACCACCGCTACACCGGAGCAGCCGCTCTACCAATTGAGCTAACCGGGACGGCAAGCTTATGGTAGGGCGAGAGCGAATTGATCAATAACTCGAAGTGGGAACAGTGTTGACCAAATATTTAGGGGAATCCCCCAAGGTGGAGTAGACTTGTAATAAGGGAGTAATTACTCATTGACGTCCACCCGAGCGCAGCCATACGGCCACAAAGGAAAGCTATACAGCTTTCACAGAAACTTCGTAGTTAAAGAAAAATTTGTCCTGGTCCGGGGTTCGAACCCGGGACCACCGCTACACCGGAGCAGTCGCTCTACCAATTGAGCTAACCGGGACGGCAAGCTTATGGTAGGGCGAGAGCGAATTGATCAATAACTCGAAGTGGGAACAGTGTTGACCAAATATTTAGGGGAATCCCCCAAGGTGGATGCACCTTCGTAGTTTCACAGAAACTACGAAGTTTCTGTGAAAGCTGTATAGCTTTCCTTTGTGGCCGTATGGCTGCGCTCGGGTGGACGTCAATGAGTAATTACTCCCTTATTACAAGTCTACTCCACCTTGGGGGATTCCCCTAAATATTTGGTCAACACTGTTCCCACTTCGAGTTATTGATCAATTCGCTCTCGCCCTACCATAAGCTTGCCGTCCCGGTTAGCTCAATTGGTAGAGCGACTGCTCCGGTGTAGCGGTGGTCCCGGTTTCGAACCCCGGACCAGGAGGAATTTTTCTTTAACTACGAAGTTTCTGTGAAAGCTGTATAGCTTTCCTTTGTGGCCGTATGGCTGCGCTCGGGTGGACGTCAATGAGTAATTACTCCCTTATTACAAGTCTACTCCACCTTGGGGGATTCCCCTAAATATTTGGTCAACACTGTTCCCACTTCGAGTTATTGATCAATTCGCTCTCGCCCTACCATAAGCTTGCCGTCCCGGTTAGCTCAATTGGTAGAGCGACTGCTCCGGTGTAGCGGTGGTCCCGGGTTCGAACCCCGGACCAGGACGAATTTTTCTTTAACTACGAAGTTTCTGTGAAAGCTGTATAGCTTTCCTTTGTGGCCGTATGGCTGCGCTCGGGTGGACGTCAATGAGTAATTACTCCCTTATTACAAGTCTACTCCACCTTGTGGGATTCCCCTAAATATTTGGTCAACACTGTTCCCACTTCGAGTTATTGATCAATTCGCTCTCGCCCTACCATAAGCTTGCCGTCCCGGTTAGCTCAATTGGTAGAGCGACTGCTCCGGTGTAGCGGTGGTCCCGGGTTCGAACCCCGGACCAGGACGAATTTTTCTTTAACTACGAAGTTTCTGTGAAAGCTGTATAGCTTTCCTTTGTGGCCGTATGGCTGCGCTCGGGTGGACGTCAATGAGTAATTACTCCCTTATTACAAGTCTACTCCACCTTGGGGGATTCCCCTAAATATTTGGTCAAAGATAACCTCCTGTGTGAGCAAACTAATGGAGACGATGGTGCGGGATTGGTTATCCACATATCTTGAACACAGACATGTCATTGCGAGCACCATGTTCGGATTCCGCCCACACAAATCCGCACAGGATGTCCTCTTGCAACTCAATCGGGAAGTCCTTGACCCCCTCGAATGCCCCAATATTGATCGGGTAGTAGTGGCATTCGATCTTAAAGGGGCATTTGACAATGTAACACATGACATCATACTCACTAACCTAAGGCGCACCGCCTGTGGCCTCAACACATTCCGATACATAAGCAATTTTTAATAGATCGCCAATCCTACATTCGAATTCAAGATAGAGAGCATGGTCCTTACCTACTCGGCACGCGGGGAACCCCCCAAGGCGCGGTACTTTCCCCGCTGCTCTTCAATCTGGCCATGATGCACCTGCCGGCCCAGCTGAGTGGTGTCGCCGGCGTGCAGCACGCCCTGTACGCCGATGACATCACTCTGTGGGCCACGCAGGGCTGCACAGGGGACATTGAAAACAACCTGCAAACAGCGGCGACGATAGTAGACCACTACGCCCGCCGCTGCGGTCTTGAATGTTCCCCTCAAAAATCGGAATTTGTGCACCTCCGCCCCCATTGAAGTGCACAACTAAAATATCTCATTCTCTTGAGAGTGGTCCCATACGCGAAAGTGATGAGATACGGGTACTCGGACTCTACATCCACAATCACAGGCGGCCAGACACTACATTGGCCAAACTCCGTAAGGTGGGGGACGAGGTGCAGCTATTGCGCAGACAAGTCGCACAAAGGGCCTAGTGGCATCTTTTTTTTTATTAACAAACGAGCTTCACGATGGTCGGACCAGGCAAAGTTGTCACGGAGACTTGCGTCGCTTGCTTGTTTGCTGGGGCGTGCGCTTTTCTGGACCTCTTGGTGGATGACGCCAAGGCTTTGGTGTGGTTTACAGCCACAAACCAAGTGTTGGCGACGGCTTGGCGAACGACTGTGTGCTTCAAGATGTGGCCGTAGTTGCCCACATTGGCGAAATTGATCTGAAGGAAGTACTTTTCGCCGAGATTGAGGGTGATGGGCGTCTTGGAGATGCCGTTGGAGGTGAAAAGATTGAGCTCGGAGAATGACAACAGTTTACCGTTCCAGGAAGTGCCTAGTCGGGGCGATTCCGGGTGCGTGTACTCGCCAGCGCATACGCCGGAGTCTCGGATGACTGATCAGACCAAGTACTGCAACTCGTCGTGCAAGCTACTGAAGCAGACGGTCGGAGCTGGCTTCATCAGCCTTCCTTGTGGGCTGATCCGAAGCTCCATCTTGGGCAAAAACTGGACCTTGTTGACAAGTATAACTTGCGAAACCCTCACCGCAGGTCCGAGTAGTACGCTACTGATACCGCCAACAGAGACAACTTGCTTCTCGTGATCAGCGTCCTCGTCGTCGTCCGTGCCTTCGTCGGACTGCGAGCACGACGGCTGCGGAGGAGCCGCGTTCTGGTCCCCCTCGATGGTGGGGCGCGCCGCGGGTGAAACTTTGCCGACGACGTCGACCGCTTCTTCATCTTCGTCATTAGTGTCGCTGCTAGGATTGCTATTTCTTCTAGTTCTACTGCTGCTGTCCATGCTCTCGCTAGAACTCGGGTGAAGGTGGCATAGCCTCAGTAGGTCAGCATAAAGCTTGCTCATAAACTTCTTGGTATCGTCGTCTCTAGGCCTGCCGCCTGTGTCGGCAAATGACCCAGCACAGCCCGACGCTGATGACGCCATTCTGGAGAACGCACAAGAGGTACAGCGCTGACGTTGCTGCCGACGCCCGATTAGTGACTTACACTTTGAGTCTTCTGTAGTGCGTGTGATCTCTCGGACGCAGGGCGCTCGTAATAAAATTGCGAGGTGCTGCTGCCTTCGCGCATCGGGAATGGCGTTCGTTCAGCGCCGGACGTCGTCGTTCTCTTCTGGTGCCCACAAGATGGCTCAATTTTTCTGACGAAGGGGAGGTGGTGGTCACATGCTTTTTTGCTATGACGCCATTAATCCGTAATTCGAGTGAAATATGTCTACTGTTTTATTTTCTTGTTTTCGCTGAGGACCTGCACCGTGAATTCCAAAGCGATGTCATGTTACCGCGGACAAGGCCACCGCACCGCTGCTGAAAAAGATGTAAGGTGGGGTCAGGGTGAGTTTTGTTTTTTGAGATTTTGCGGTAATCTGATCGAGAATTTCTACCTTCCAGGAAGTATATTACACTTGGGTATTGGCTATTTTAAAAAAGCAAATCTTTTCGTACTTCTTCTTCGTCACGTAAGCCAAAAATGCGGGTGCACCTGGACGTTTCGTATACTAACAAGAATTCGACGTTCTAGAGTTCGTATCATACACTCAGCTTCTTGGTTTCATTTTGGAATTTGGCCTTTTTCTTTGTGTATTTGTCAGCAACTTGGGCCTCCCATGTAGCTGTTCTGGTAAAGGAAATTCTGATCAATAAAACGATTGGTTGATGGATTTTAACGTCCCAAAGCGACTCATTCAATCAGGGATGCCGTAGTGAAGGGCTCCGGAAATTTCGACCACCTTGCATTTTTCAGCAAGAACAGACAATGCACACTACATGGACCTCAAGCATTTCAACTTCATCGAAATGCGATCGCCGCAGCTGGGATCAAGCCCGCGTCTTTCGGGCCAGCATCCTAGCATCATAACAACTCAGATACCGCGAATGCTCTGTTGAACAAAACGGCTTTCAGAGATTTTATTGGCGTTTTTTTTTTATAAGAACGCCTTTGGAGGTTTGTGTACCTTTTTATCGAGAACTATAAGACATTAGCAAACAATATTTCTCACAGCTCCTCATTCAGGTTATATACTTGACAGGAACTGGAATCAATAGCTTGTGTGCACTTGTATTTTTCTGGCCAAAAAAACGTTCACATGTGGCAATTTCATGGCATTGACAAAGATAAAAAATATAACAAGTGTAGTTTTTGTTGGAAGCGCATAATTTTTGTTCCATTTGTGCAAAGCGTTGGTTGTTACTTTCGTACAAAATTGCAGCACTCTTCGAATAGTTGATGCAAAAAAAAAACGTCCAAGTTCCCTGTCTGGCTATTTTTCGCCCTGATTTTCCTGCAAAGCGCCAGCTTCAAATGTACAGCTTCTTTTAACATGGGAGAACGCATACTGGGCCTCATTTTCTTCTTTCTCTTTGGTGAACGTCTCGACACATACTCGCCGTGTCTGCGTGTTATGCGAGCGTACAGAGCCGTTAGTTTCTACGAAACGTAGAACTGGGCCAGGTCGCCACGTGACGCTTCGCGTGGCCAGGGTTGTCAGCCTTTAGACACTTTTAGCTGGGCGTACGCAGCGAGCTAACGTACGGAGTGACTCTGCGGAACACGAATGCGCAAAACGCTACGTATCTCACAGCATCTTACGGGCGTAGGCACGCTGTAAATCGCAGCGTGCGACCGCTACGGGCAAGTTACGGCATGGGTTGACAAGATGGCGGCGCCCTGTTCGCCCGCTTCGGAATAAATACATGTCGCCGCCGGATTCTTCGGAGCGACAGCTCGCTCAAATGGTAGCGGTTCGCTGTTATTTCGCACACTCTCGGCAAAGCGTAGAGGTATAAGCGGTAACTCCCTTACAAAAAGTTTTAGTAACATTCTTTAGAAAGTCTTTAGACAATTGTTAATAGAACCTATCAACATTGAAAAGAAAGTCTTTTAAACGTCTTTACACATTGTAGTAACAACCCATCAACCGTCTTCCGACAATTGGCCACCGATATCAAAAAGACTCAAGTACATAGAAAGTCTTTATACTTCCTATGATCCCCTTATCGACAGTTTCTATACACTTCCTATTGACCCCTTACCGACAATGTCTACCAACACCCTATCAACGGTCTTCCGACAATTGGCCACCGTTATCCAAAAGACTCAAGCACATAGAAAGTCTTCACACTTCTTATCAACCACATACCGGCAATGTCTACCAACTCCCTATCAACGGTCTTCCGACAATTGGTCACCGTTATTCAAAAGACTCAAGTACTAAGAAAGTATAATTCCTACACCAGCATTTGGAAAAGTGTGTGTTAACTACACAGTACAACACTTTCACCAACATAGTTCTATCACTTCAAAATCATTTTGTGAACACTGTATCCTGGACTGCTTAAAGAATAATAGAATCAAAATGCAAATTAGTACGTTTATTGTGCACAAGTGTACATACGCGTTACAAGACATCCATGATGCATCAAAATATTTTATGGAGAACAACAGAGGTACAGAATATTGCTTTCGGCTCAGTTCCCCTCAGTTCCCTCTTAGTGACAATGACTGACACACAGAAATTGAAAAAAACATAACAGGTTTTAATTCACGATTTTTCGGCTAGAGGACCAGCCTTTTTCGAGCATAAAACAGCATTCGAAATAAAAGCTGTGTGCTTGAAATGCTCTAGTACACTTGAAAACGGCTGGCCCTCCAACCAAAACGTCGTAAATTAAATACCGTTAGGTTTTTGTTACATATATACGAGGTGTGTCAAGGAAGACTAAGTAATTTTCAAAAAACAGGTATTTTGAGATGAATATATGGCTTTTTCAGCATAGTATTACCAGCGTTGGCAGGCACCCGAAAACTGGTGAATCGTCTTACGTAGTAAGCTGGTTAACTAATTTTTATTAATGAACCTTTTAACTATCAGAGTTAGGCATCTAGTTGCATTTAGAGATTTTTAGCAGTTACATGCACTGGAGCGGTTGCTTTCCCTGTGTGCTTTCAAAAGCGCATGTATTTTCGCACGATGCAGCCAAGTTTTGTCGAGCCACAGCGGCGAAAGTAATCATGTTTTGTACATTCTAAAAACGGATATGGCTACGACTAACGACTGGCTAAAAGTCTCCAACTGCAACCAGTTGCAAACCTGTGTTAGTTAAAAAGTTAATTATCAGAAATTAGTTAACCAGCTTACTAAATACACCTCACCAGCTTTCTGGTGTCTGCTAACGCTGGTAATACTATGCAGCAAAAGCCATATTTTTGAAAACTACTTATTCTTCCCTGAAAGACCTGGTGCATATAAATACTGCTCACTTTCCTGTACAACTCAGAAATGAAATAATTTCTTCTCTAACATGAAGGTTCCATGAGCCACATAACAAACCCGTGGAAAAAAAACTGTGCATGCATGCACACACACCTCTCCAAAACAGCTAAAAAATCCCACACTGAAACAATGCTGAAACTGCCTTAAGACCGACAATAAAGGCTGCAAACACTAGTGAATTAAAAGTCAAACAGGATGCCAAACATATGCTAGATGTCCACATGGATGTAGATATCAAGCTGTGAGCTGATTTTAATAAACATACATCAGCACAGAAATGCTTAAGCAACTTTCTTGGTGCACTATCCTGACACTTGTCCTGAATATCAGGCAGCCTGCTTGTTCATCATCATCATCAGCTTGACTACGCCCACTGCAGGGCAAAGGCCTCTCCCATGTCTCTCCAAGTAACCCTGTCGTTACTTGTCTGCATCATTAGCGGAAGAGGTAGCGTCCTAGTGATGAGACGTGTGCATCAACTGGTAGCCCCCTCCATGGTGGAATGCAGCAGCAAGAGGACTGCGCAAGAAAACATTCAAGGAATACAGTTAGAGTAACTTCTAATAGAATCAAACACAGAGAAGCAACAATCAGTTAAATGTGCACGAACATGCAGCACTCCGAGTGAGTTTGATAAGGCTGCTGAGTAAAAATTCAGGGGGACACTTTGTTGACTTAAAGTGCGGTGAGGCGAAAACCTTAAGCTCGGTGTTGCTACTTGTGTCACTGATGTGTTGGTAAGATGGTAAGCTTCGCCTCTAAGAGTGAAACGCGACATCGTCTCGCAACGCTGCCAGGGAGTCCACAGAACGCCATCGCCCATTCGGTTCTACGCCTTGCTCTTCGGTAAATTGGTTTTCGAGAAAAGGAAATGTATCTCTCTCGCATACCTCGGTGGACACCTGAACCTCTCTGTGATGTAACGGGAGCGGAGGAAGATGGGAGTGAACGAAGACACTGTATTCACTAGACGCGCCTTTGTTCATTCCAAACCATCGACCTGGCATGGCGGAGTGGTTAGCATGCTCGCCTCGCACTCCGGAGATCGGGGCTCGATTCCCGAACTCGACTGATTCCCTACTCGGTTTTATTTATGTGGCCTGATTAGAAAGGTTAATTAGGCTAATTGGGTGATTAAGCAATTAACTAAACTCATTCACACTTACTTGGAGCATCACTATACGATCTCTTTAATTGGTTGCATGGTTACTAGCCAAAGTACATTTGGCCCCGTTTGAATTTCGCGCACTGTGACGTCACGACCAATTCGACCAATTGAAATGCCTGACATTTCTGTCAACAACACCTGCTTACAACAATGAGGCATTAAAGGCTTCCGCCTTAATAGCATAAGCAGCAGTAATAAGACTAGAGCTAAATGCAATGCTTCCTTGAACAAGGAAAAGCTATAACATGCTGTTGTGTTCAATTCTGCCCCCCCCCATTCGAAGACTGAATGATATTAACAGGAACTGACATTAACGTGTTACGCCTAATTAGGCTACCACAAAGAGATATTTAGCTATTCCAGTCATGTGAAGATAAGATGCAGGCCATCAAATATGAAAATTGTTTTGTGTTTCTGATTTGTCTGTACAAAAATTCAGGCAGCTTTTGTTTTCAAAAGTGATGGCACAAACACATTGCAATATAACGCATATGTTTCTTTCTCTTAGAGCGGCTAGGAGGGAGTAACTTAACTTTAATTGCTGTTTATTTTATTTACCAGCTTGTAGATAATGTAGCATCATTTGGAGCTATACCAGGTGTCAGGGGAAAATGTATGAACAAAGAGTACAGAGGTGAGCAAGTTCGTCAGGGTAAGAGTGGCACACTCTACAGCAAATTAATCAAAATATTAAGGCACACACTCCGTCAGATACAATACTTGTAAGTAAAGATGCATAGAACTACAAGCAATAAAAGCCTCAGCAACGTGCCCCTAAGGGAGCAGCTGGACTGGTAGTTTTTTATTTGTCCCACAGCACATCACTCCAGTGCTGAGGCCTGCTCACATCTGTTTAAGTTAAGAATGCAAGGGAAATAAGCAAACAAGTGTTCCAAAGGAGTACTTAGGTTGTTCTTTAGGAAATTACCTGTCACTAATTGCAGCAATAAATACCTCGAGAAAGTAAATTAAGTTATTTACACAGCTTATTACAAACCTTGATGGCACGGGAGAGAGGCAACATCAAACGCATTGGTTCAAGTGAAGCAAGGGGTCTTGTTAAGGTCACAGCAATATTTGTTGACTTAGGCTCAGCTACTGTAATGCAACCAGTAACTGAACGTCGGCATGAATAAAAATAACAATGCACCAATGCTCAATTCCAAATGCATTTCAACTGTACAGTGCAGTCGGTTGTGCCAAAGGGAGTGTGAAAGAAAACCTCAGCAATGCTCATGACATATCGAATAAGCACCTTTCTTCTGTACAGCTTCAACATAAGCTTTACAGGGTTTCATGTAATGCAAGGATAATCTGGTAAGGTATCAATTATTGATGCTAGCAACACCTATGCTTCTAAGGCAGAGTGCTCCATTCGAACGCTAATACTCAATTATGCACTGCCCGTTAGGCTATGCCTGCCATACAGTTATCACACCACTGGTTCACTTCAAACATGCCATACCTTGTAAGAGGTAGGTACTGCTGAAGTAAACCTATAAAATTTATTTGCTGTTTTTAGATTAATGTATAAATTTCATGAAGCAGATAATTGTTTTAATTTGGTCTATACTATGATCAAGATTCCCAAGCACGAGAGGCATGAGGGGAAAAACTATCAAAAAGCATTTCACACTATAACACGATGCCCTTGACTAGGGTAGTGCTTTCATGACGCCCGCAATATTTTTTCCCTTTCTCTTGGTCCTCTTTTAAAAGATGAAAAAAAAACAAATGAAAGAGAGAGGGAGCCTGGACCAGAAGATTCTTGTCACGCTAAAAAAGACAACGAAAAAATACCCACTCGCATGGGCCACTTTTAGAAGTGGCCCATGCTTGATATCCAGTGTCAATGGCTGATAGGCTGCACCAGCAGGTCTTGATGTCATTTGCCTCTGGTTGAGGTAGCACTCGCTCGATGACAGATGAAAGCTGGTGCAAAAGTAGCGTGATGATACCGGTGCAGCAGCTGCACAGAGCTTGACTGTGGGCACATTTGAAGAAAGGCTGTATTAGAGCCATGCTTTCACAAACATCATCACAAAAGCCACATCCCATTACAACCTCCAGCTGTTCAGTCCAATGTGTTCAGGAGTGGAGGCTAATGATTAATTACCTATGCCTCCAATAGTTAGCATAAAAATGATTTACAAAGCTAGTCATACTTTTCTTAGAGCTATTATTCGCGAATCACGTTATAATTTACCGCTTCGGGCTGAAAATATGGAATGACATAAATGTACCGAATGTAAAATGACAACAAACTTTCCATTGTGCGATTATCTCAGCTGCACTGCAATGGAATGGTTCTGCTATTTTTAATCGTCGTTTCGTTGACCAAAGGTATTAAGAACCACAGCACTTGACGTGACTGAGATGTGGAACGGGCAATGCTCCATATCCAGTAAACACTCAGACAGCAGAATCAAAAGACGCACGGCGATACAAGCACTTTTCGTTCTTATGGTCTCCTTTTCACGCGCTGCTCCTGTTCAGTCGGAATAACGAATCAAGCAGCACCCCATAGTTCTCAGCGTGCAACCAAATTCTATCACATAACTTATCCGCCGAGGAGCTGACGCAAAGAGCGCAAGGCGGCGGGTTAAAAGTTGCGTAGTTGGCAAGCGAGCGTGTCAGAACACCTCTCTGCAAACGATCGCGTGGTGCTCGCATTTTGCACCTCACTGCGAACAAGGCGTGAAGACGAACCCAAATGCATACGCAGCTCTCATGCATCCCCCCGACACATCGCAGAAGTCACTTTCCAGTTCTGTACTTACATTCCTCAACGTTCGCGGCAAGCCGTTTCTTCTATCGGGCATCGGGCGCCGGCCGCTCTCGGCGTGGTTGGGTGCAGTACGTAAGAGCAGTTTTTGAGCACTGCATGCGCGTAAGAACGTCTTCCGCAGCACTGGAGCCATCTGTCACCTTCCGAGTTCAGTCACACTACCGCAACACTAACGAGGTCGCACATTCAACACAAACAAACTGAAGAAAGGCACCCACAACTCCACAACCGACGCACCCCGTCAACTAAGAGTCGTTTCAGCGTACTAAAAAAGCTAGTGTAGCGCGCGGCCAACATGAGACGCGCAATCTCTTCCTCCATAGCGCAATCCGCCGCTCCGCCGCCAGCGAACGGAAAGATGGCGCTAATGTCGCCTAACTTTATAGCTGCATCATTTATAGCTGCGTCTTTTAGCAACGACAATGGGGTAATCTTCCCAAGTGAGGCGGCAACACAGGACAGCACAATAGAGAACAGCTTAGAACTGACTAGTCTTAACTGGGAAAAGGCGGAAGCGAATATTCCTAAAACCACATCCGCAGGGATAGACGAAATTCCAATTAAGCTGATAAATGAACTTGGCTCAAAAAGCAAGGAAGCGCTGATAAAAGCATTGGAGACAGTCATAACGAATAAGCAAATTCCGCACAGCTGGAGACAGAGTAAAATGAATTTGATTTATAAAGGGAAAGGAGATAAGATGGGCATCAAATCCTACCGTCCGATTACGATAACGTCTGTTATAAACAGGCTGGCCATGCAGGCGGGGAAATTAAAAATGCAGGCATGGGTAGGAGGTAATCGGATACTCGGAGAACTTCAGAATGGGTTCAGAAGGGGTAGGCGTTTAGATGATATCCTGTTCGTGCTTACCCAATGCATAGAAATAGCTAAGGCGGAAAATAGACCTCTGTTTTTACCCTTTCTGGAAACAAGCGGTGCATACGATAACGTGAACAGGGAACTCCTTTATTAACACTTCTTCTTGGGCGAGTTGGTGCATACTTGATTTGAAGAAAATAGCGCCAGAGCATGCTAACCACGAAAAGGAACTCCTGTGGAGCATATTGAAAGATTTAGGTATCGGTCATGACGTAATTGATTTTCTACAGGAAATCTACCGAGATAATGAAGTTGAAATTACATAGGAAGGGAAAAAAAGTACCACAACTGCGGCGGTGCACAAAGGATTAAGGCAAGGTTGGCCTCTATCACCGCTGCTGTTCATGCTTTACGTGATAAATATGGAAAGAAGGCTAGAAGAAAGTAATCTAGGTTATAATCTGTCGTACTGATTAGGCGGAAATGTAGTTGAGCAGCGACTCCCGGGTTTAATGTATGCGGACGATATTGTACTGTTAGCAGATAGCCAAGAAGATTTACAAACTTTGGTTAATTGCTGTGGAGACGAAGGAGACGCTTTAGGATTCAGTTTTAGCGCAACTAAATCAGGTGTGTTGTTTTTTAACGATACAACTGACCAGGTGCTTACAATACAAGGCCACGAAATACCCAAAGTGGCCGCATACAAATACCTCGGGATACGGCTAAACGAAGGGAAAAGCACGAACAGGCTCTTAGGGCAAAAGGACGAAGAGACGCCGGGATAATGAAACAGGGCATTATGGGGGTGCAACAAATATGAAGTACTAAGAGGTATTTGGAAAGGAATAATGGTGCCGGGATTTACTTTCGGCAATGCGGTTCTGTGCTTAAGGGCAGAAGTTCAGTCGAGATTAGACGTAAATCAGAGAGCGGTTGGAAGATTAGCCCTAGGTGCCCACGGCAAAACCACAAACGAGGCAGTACAAGGGGATATGGGCTGGGCATCGTTCGAAGCACGGGAAGCTAACAGTAAAATACTATATGAAGAACGCCTGTGGAAATTGCACGATAACAGGTGGGCAGCTAAGGTATTTAAATATTTATACAGAAAGAGCGTTGACTCACAGTGGCGGAAAAGAACTAGAAAACTAACCAGTAAGTATGCAGGTCATGAGGACGGAGAAAGGAAGAGCATTAAATGACAGGTTAAAAACGCGGAAGTTAGAAATTGGATGAATTCATTGGAAAAGAAACATAGTGTAGAACTATATCGATGCTGGAAAAGGCAGATCAGGAAAGAATTTTTCTATGACAACTCAAGAGGCAGTGCCCTACTTTTTGAAGCTAAGTCAGGGTGTCTTAGAACGCGCAGCTACGAAAAGAAATTTAACGAAGAAGATGACACATGTGCAGTGTGTGGTAGATCTGTGGAAACAATTGAACACCTCATAATCAAATGTGACGGTATCCATCCGGATGTCGATGCAGGCGCAGTCACTCTTCCTGAGGCCCTAGGGTTTAAAGATAACAATGGTCATGTAAATAAATCTGCAGTGGAAGTCAGCAAAAAGCGATTGGAGGATTGGTGGCTGAAAAGCAGAGATGTGGCATAAGGTTAGAATTGTAGAAAACCGTAGGTAAAGATGGTGGCGATTCTTAATGAGAATTGCCAACACAGTAAAAAACAAATAAAGAAGAAAAGCTGAGCATGGTGGCAATTGCCACCACCTCGTTTCAAAGGGGGCGCTGCTATGCATCCATCCATTCATCCATTTACACGCGTTAAAAAAAAGAATTCATAAAGCCCTTTTTGCCACGTACTTGTAGCAATAAACGAGACAATATTTTGTTTCAATTACAAAGTCAGCAAAATTGTAATGATTGAGGTGAAAAAATGCGACTACTCACAACCATCTGTTTCTGGCGGCGCTGCGAACGAAAGCTTGGAAAAGCGGGCAGCTATAGGCGACGCATCTGGGGCCAGGAAAGCCGCAGCCACTGCACGGCTGCACTGTCTGCCTAGTTCTCAGACTATAACTGAGCTGCCCGTAACTGCGTTACAGTGCTCTAGATTCTAGAGCACTGTAACTGCGTCGCAGAATAAGGAATGATGATGATGTGGTCAAACGCTACTGGTTTCGGTTTTTATTTTCGCATATTGTGTGGCTTAGCGTACTCTACATAGCTTGGCTCATGCCATTTAGTGTACGCTGGAGAGCCGGCTCTCCCACTGCAAAGAACCGAGTGCAGAACAGTGGGAGAGCCGGCTCTCCAGCGGCGATCTGGGTTGCCAACAAGGTCTGATCCAGCACGCCCAACGAGCAGCGAAGCTCAGCGGAGCCCTGGAATAGGGGCACCGACCCTGTGAGAAGAAGGAAGATGGACCTCTTCTTTCTCGTCTGCTACTAGCACTTTTCTAGAGCAATAAAAGTCTTTCCTACCTACCTACCTAATGTACGTGTGTGTACCTTGGGAACATGAGCGTTCGCACGCCGCTCTAGGATGACATGCAAAAATTTCAAGCCCGCGCTGCAGCATCTCGTCTGTTTTGTGTGTGTTTATATCACGCAATTGGACACCTTGCACGCTGTCTGCTCGAACGAGCCCCGCTGACAGTCTCGCTACCGTAGTATTTTGTGTGCTACCTTAATTAAGTTTTGCCTCTGCCTTTCGCGGCCCTCGGCTCTGCCTCACGTCCGGTGATGTCAGTAAGAAAAGGCGAAGAATGAACACATGCTTTTGCATGTCTACTCGGTTAGACTGCGTTAAAACCCAACACTTTCTCCCGGTTCCTAAGTCGTTACATTACGGGAAGATAGAAAATACAGCTATCACCACGTTTTCCCTCGCCACAGCTTCGCACCGTGTTTGCGTTGAAGGAGATGGAAGTGAAGGTGCGGAAGAGGCTCTGGGCCGGTGCTGTAGCTGTGCTCAAAGCGGGGGCTGCTCTTAGCTTTTTCCATACTGGAAGCTCCTCTGTCGCTCAGTACTAGCGAAAAATGTAACAAGTCAAGAATGAGGGCTTAAAGTGCTCCAATTGCCGTGCTCCTTCCTCATGCAAAGCCCTTGCTACCGGAGTTGAGTCCAGCGGGCCGCTGTTAGCTGTTTTGCTTTTCTAGACTTCTATTTATAGAATCGGCCTCAGAGCATGACCTACACCTAGCCGTAGGTTATAAGAAAACACCTGAAATAAGCTCTATTTTATTACCCGTGTCCCTGCTTCACTTTTGAGCTTCCTTTCCGGTGTACATTCGTTATATGCTGGAAGCACCTCCCACCCTCCAAATTAAAAATAAAATAAAATTAATATTGCCTTGCCCGAAATTTCGCGTGTACAGACGATCAGGAACGAAGCAACTTGAGTTCTCGAAGCTGTAAGCCTGCACACGTTACACAGAATTTCCTCGGAGCGCGAAGCGGTGCGGCCGTTTTCGGGCGGGGTTTTCAGTCCCGTGCGATCAGTCATAGCTGGTCGCTCGGGGAGAAGGGTAGTGCGAAGGTTTAAATTGGGCGCTGCCACGTGGAGTGGCATAAAGTGGACGGGGTGCTTTTGTATAGTGGGCAGTGCGCAGGGTATTACGAGGGGAAGAAAGTGGGCTTGTGCTGGAGGTTCAGGAAGGAGTTCTCCTGAAGCTGGAGATATAATTTGGCGCCTTTTGATCTAGCGAGAACGTGTCATTCAGTGGCGTGGAAACACATCGGTGCGACACTAAACTTGAATTTTTTTTCTAGCTCGCAACAATAATCCCTCTGAAACCTCAGAGCGAAACGCTTTTAGCACTAAAGTGTTTTAACACCGCCGTACGGTAAATTACTGTAACTATTGCACGATAAAATACGGCCTATCAAGAATTGCAACAATAGCAACACCAATGTGCTATCGAATTGGCAGAGTGGTCGTACAGCTCCGCTGAACGCTGAAACTCTTAGTTAGTTCTGAAATGTTAAACTTGTTTAATTACTGCCCGAGTACATAATTTATGGTCGAATACGCAGCAGAAAGCATTGTTTTCATGTAGAATGAACCATCACTGAAATTAATTTTTCTCTAACGAACTTATCATTGTACTTATGTAACACAATATCACAAACTCCTATTTTTGCGTAGAAAGTTTATTTAATTTACCTAGAGTGCGGGGCAAAAATACTTGAGTATTCTATGAATTCATTCACTTTGTACCAAAATTATTTCATTGGCTGGTAACCTTTTCCCAAGAATACTTCATACACTCAAAAAGTGTCACTAAATGTCTTCAGTTCAAGGCGCATTTCTGATTTTCGGGGTAAATGTTCTGTTATGAACTTTGCCTTTTTTCCCTCACTGTAAAATGCGAAATAGTAAGACTGGCATTGAGAAAATTGAACTGAAATTTCTAAAAAATCACAATTTCTGCTCGGCTATAAGAATGTGATTGCAAATGTTTGTTTCGTCTTCAAGGTTGGTTTAGTTGCCGCTTTGGAGTTGTCGGCTACAGTACTTGATTATTTTAGGCATTTATTCTCATGACCAAAATGCTTTCTTGGTTTCTAGTATATTTCTATTGACAGCAGGGTATAAAGCAGTACGAAAATTGTATGAACTTCTTATCAACAAATGTTAATAGAATATGCCCGGCTAAGAAAATGGGACTGCTAATGTTTGTTTCGTGTTCAATGTTGCTTTAGTTGCTTTGACATGTTAGGCTAGAGTACTTAATTAATTTAGGCATTTATTTCGATGATAAAACGTTCGGTCCATTTCTAGTATATTTCTACTGACAGCAGTACATAGAAAGCAGTAAGGAAATTGTATGAACTTTCTATCAACAAATGTTAACAGAATATCCTGGACAAAGAGAATGCGACTGTAGTGTTTTATTTCGTGTTCAAGGTTGTTTTAATAGCTTTGAAGTGTTCGCCTACAGTACATAATTGGAGCCATCTATTCGCATGACCAAAAAGGTTTTGTCAGTTTCTAGAGTATTTCTGCTCACAACAGTCTGTAAATTACATAAAGTATTAAAATGGAATATATCTTCTGTTTTAAAATGTTTTCCCATACCCTGATTTGATTCCAAACACATTTGCTGCGAATAATGTTGGTCGCTTTTCGATATAGTGAAATTGTTCACTAGCTGCAACAGATTCCACCAGGCAATCAGGCAAGATGTCGTCGGGATTATGCGAACAAGAGAGTCTTAATCACCTCAAACACCATGAAGTTTTTTCATTTATTTCCCTCGATGTGTCAAACTGCAGCCAGATTTTCTAGTAACTTTCTATTGACAGGAGTAAATACAAAGAAATAACCGTCTACCAACTTTGTATTAACAAATGTGCATAGAGTGTAAAATTACTTTCTAGTAACTTTCTTTTGGCAGGAGTACATACAAAGAAGTAACTTCTACCAACGTTGTATGAACAACTGTTGATAGAATGTAAAAGTTCATAGAGGGTTACTAGAGTAAATAGAATGTTCATACAAATTCTAAAGAAAGTCAACAGCCATTTTTGTAAGGGAGTCGTATTGGACCGAAAATTTGGCGATTGTCAAACTCTTAGGCCTAACTAAATGCAGTGTGTTTAGCTCGCAACAACGACACCTTACGCAGCGGTTGGCTAGCTTTTAGGGACTTGTTATATTTACTTCTATTTGCATAGTTTTCTTCTTGGAGCGAAAAAAAGGCTCGAAATGCACCCACCCTAGTTATCAGTAATTACGGATGAAAATTTCTTCAACACAGCGTTGATGTGCTTCGGCGTCCTGTCAATAGATGGTGCTGTCGTTTACGCGTGCCATTAAATACCCAGACCATCAAATTCCCTAGAACGACCGAATACAAATACCTCAGGATATGGCTAAACAAAGGGCAGATATACAAGGAGAAGCACGAACAGTCTGGTGGCCCAAAAGGGCGAAAAGATGCCTGGGTGATATAATATAGGGCACTATGCGGGTACAACAAATGTGAAGTACTGAGAGGTATTTGGAATGGAATAATTGTACCGGGGCTTACTTTCTGGAATGCGGTCCTGGGCTTAAGGAGAGGAGTTCAGTCGAGATTAGAAGTAAATCTGAGAGCTGTGGGAAGATTAGCACTATCTGCCAATAGCAAAACCACAAACGAGGCACTACAGGGGGATATGAGCTGGGCATCGTTTGAGGCACGGGAAGCTATTAAAATAATATATGAAGAACGCCTGAGGAAATTAGACGATAACAGGTGGGCAGCTAAGGTATTTAAATACTCATACCTGACGAGCTTTAACTCAGAGTGGCGGAAAAGAAGCAGGAAACTAACCAGTAAGTATGCTGGACACGAGGTCCGGAAAAGAAAGAGCGGGTAGCGAAAGGTTAAAAATGCGAAAGTTAAAAAAAACTGTTTATATTGAGTGGAAAACAAGAAGAGCGTAGAACTATATCGATACTGGAAAAGGCAGATCAGGAGGGAATTGATCTATGATAACTCAAGACGCAGTGCCCTACTCATTGAAACTAAGTCAGGGTGCCTTAAAACACGGAGCTACAAAGAAAAAAAAATAATGATGATGAAGACACATGTACTGTGTATGGTAGATCTGTGGGAACAGTAAAACACTTCATACTCAGATGCGCTGGTATCCATCCGAATGTCAATGCAGGCGCAATCACTTTTCCTGTTGCCCTAGGGTTTAAAGATAAATAAATCTGCCATGGAATACCTGTACAGCAAAAAGTGTTCGGAAGATTTCTGGCTGAAAAACATAGAGGTGACATAAGGTTACAGGTGTAGGAAACCATAGTGATAGAAAATGGCGAATACAGCTATCTGCTCAGCGTAACGTTCTCCAAACGCATTTGGAAAGCCTCAGGTCTCGCTGAGTGTGCCATAGTACCACTCGGCAAGGGCGACAGCAGAAGGCGAAAATAAACACATTTCTCACTGAAGTTGGCAAGCGGTGATTACCCCACATAGCCTTTATGCCATTTATTACTTGTGAACGACAGGAAGAAGAGGAAGACCACTACACCTTGGCCAATCCCCCCACGTGGGTATGTGCCATTATAAAGAGGTGAAGAAGAAGAAGAAGAAGAGCCATGGTGTCGCGAGGTCACGCAGCCGTACGACAGTGTTGAACATTCTATCCTTCTCACGAAATTGTCAACACTACACCCGCCGTACTACGTTTATGCGTGGATCTGCGAATTTTTAGCGGGACGGCAGTTTTTTTGCACTGACGGCTCCTTCACTTCAGACACCTACGCCCAGACCAGAGGTGTGCCACAAGGTTCTGTGCTTTCGCCACTCCTTTTCAATATTCTATTGTGTGGCATTCCCATCCACCCTGACGTTACAGTTTACGTTTATGCAGATGACATTGCCTTCTTTGCCTCGGCAACCGACATTCATGCCCTGTATCGTTGTCTTCAGGCTTACCTCAATGCTCTCGAGGTTTGGCTGAATAACATTAATCTGGTGTTAAATGTGCATAAAAGCAGTGTGTTAGTTTTTCAATCTAACATGCCTTTATATATATCGTTACAATATCGCACGGACATTATACCGCAGGTATAATCCTTGCGGTATCTAGGCGTAATTTATGATGGTAGTATGGACTGGCGGCCCCACATCAAGAGTATCGTTGAGAAAGGAGAGCGTGCGCTGGGTCGGCTACTTCGAATAAGCAATAGGAGATTTGGCATGCGTCGGGACACGCTCCTACTCCTTTACAAAGCCTATGTCAGACCCACTTTGGAATTTGGCTTCATACTCTTTTCTGGGTCCGCCAAATACAAGCTCCGTCCGTTGCTGCTGTTAGAAAGGCGTGCCCTGCGCCTCTGCCTCGGCCTCCCTCAGTCAGTTTCCACCGCAGTTCTGTACCTGGAGGCTCGTATTCCCGACCTTAACTCTCGTTTTCAGCTATTAACTGTCAGGACTTTCTTACGGGCATTTGAGTCTGCTTCTGGTGTGGCTACACCTATTTTTGTTTCCCACCCGGCTCTCTTTTTTAGTCATCATTGGCCAAGGTTTCGCCTCCCTCAGGTCGTTTTTACTCAAAACCTTTTATCGGTCATTGGTGTAGATCTCAGTTCTGTGTGTAGAGTAGGTTCTGCAACGTCCCCTGTGGATATTGCTTTTGATTATATTTTCCCACCTAATTCAAAGCATCTGCCGTCCAGGACCCTACTTAGTCTCCTCTCAGAACACCTTGACTCTTTCCCCCACCACAGCGTGATTGCTACAGATGCGTCCGGGGCTGGTCAGAACGCAGCCGTTGGCATTTTTTCTGAGGATATCTCTTGGATGTATTCACTTCGAGTCCCGGATTACACTCCCATATTTCTAGCGGAGTTTATTGCTCTTGGGCTGGCTGCTTTAAAGATTCCCCCCAGTGTCTCCCAAGTGATAATTCTGTCAGATTGCCTCTCTGTGTTGTTGGCGCTGGATTCTAAACGGGACGATCTATTGAGCCGCTCATTGAAGTATTTCATTCCTGGATGGGTGAAAGAGGTGCGCTTCGTTTGGATCCCAGGTCACTGCGGTATTTCTCAAAACGATGCAGCAGATTTTTTAGCAAAATCTGCTCTCAATGCACCGGTTGCCTGTAGCGTCCCTAATCTGATCCTTTTCGGAATGTCTCGCTTTCAGCGCTTTCAGCATATTACCACTATGTGCAACGATCCCTTGCTGTCTGCTATTGACTACCACCATCTCATGTACCCATGGAAGGTTCGTGCTTGTAAATCCCGGCAGTGTGAGGTTGCAATGACACTCCTGCGGTGCAGAATTCCCAGCTTAAATCTTTATTTATGCAGATGCGGGTTCAGTCCCTCAAACCTTTGTGCGACTTGCGGAGAGGTGGAAACACTGGAGCATTTCCTACTCTATTGCCGGAGGTTTGCACTTCAGAGAAGGACGTATCTCGAAATTCCAATTTCTCGAATGGGACTCACTTTGTCGGTTCCGCTTCTTCTGTCCTTCGGTGCTAGCGCCAGAGGTTTTGCATTGCATCAAGTTTGCGATTTCCTCCACAATTACATAATTGCTACCGGCAGGTTCCCTTGCTAATGGTACCCAAAATGTCCGCATTGCAAAATCCTTCAGAATTTTTCTGGTATTCAGTTCTCTAATCTTTATGCCGGTTTTTTTTTTCATTCATTTCTTCCCGTAATTTCTTTTTATCCATAATTCCATCTTTAATTCCTCGCAATACGTACCCAAAGTTAATCATTAGCTTGGCCCCAAAAGGTAATCCATTAGCTTGGTACCAATTTGCCTTCTTTGGGCTCTCCTCACTGAACCCTGGCCAATCCCCCGTCGTGGGTATGTGCCATGCCACCAAGGCAACAACAACAACAACAACAACGCAGCCGTTCGGTTGTTCTTTTCTGAAATGCGGCGGACACTCTCGGCCCACCCGCCGCGTTTCCTCCAGTCTGCGGTCGAAGCACGTCCCATAAGAATGGTCCACTGGAAGCTCCGGCTTGCTCTGCGCGCTCCTCGGTACCTCGGGTAAGAGCGGTGGCTCCAATGGCGTCGGAGCGTAGGAAACCTCGGTGCAGGATTCCGCACTGCCACTTACCTCTGCGCAGGGATGTCAGCCTTAGCGCCACAAAAGCCTGAAGCAGCGGCCGGCTGACGCGCTCTGCTGCGCCTTCGTCGCGTTCCTGGGCGTCGGCTACCCGCTCCTTCTCTGCGCGCTTCTTTGTAAAGCAAGCCAGGTGGGTATTTTAGTCTGGTCTGCAACGTTCTGCAGTACTGAAGCTAAGGCTAGACACCAAAGGGAAGAAAACAGGCCTTTGTCCCCGTGTCATGTAGCTATGGTAGTGTCACTGCGCCAAGCAGGCAAGCAAACGAGTATTCTTCCTCCCTCCCCCTTTTCCTTCTGAAAACAAAAAAAAACGAAGCCTCGGCGCACAATGCAATGCTCTGACCACGGCTTTCATCCCTGCCGCGTAATGCTAACTGCGACTGGCTACTCGCGTGGTCGCTCTCTTCTTGAGCGCGAAAGAGGGGTGGAATCGTTTTGAGTAAGCGTGTTGGCTTCGTGACCATGGTCTTTAGGACTATATTCCGCCAATAAATCACACTTGCGCTTCATTCCTTCAGCTTTCACTGCAGAGCACAGAAAGGTGTCCTGAGCATGGTCATGAACTCGGCGTATTGAAGTAACGCTGTTGACAGAGGGGATTTAACTAACAAGACTGAATGCAAGGAGTAACAATAGAAATTCTGAAATTCACTTTCAACGCCCTGCATCGTTCAAATTCTGCCTCCATTCTTACATGCTTCACTGCAGCGTTCATGGAAGCCTATGGTTGATTAGTGGAACAACACAGAAGTACCTCTCAAAGTGCTCTCGCCAGAACGGGTACCTTCCAGTGGGCGAATGGGAGCTGAAGCACTGTCATCGAGAGGTAGAACAGGAGCATTGCGCTGCAGCCAGTGCACGAGAGTAGTTCAAGATGCTTTTTAAAAACGCATTGCTAGGAAGTCACGTGACCTTAAAACGTCATATTCTTGCCACCTGCATAGTTCATGTGTGGGGTGTCGGATATTGTGGAGTGAATTCACAAGTTTTAGCGAATGCAAATGACCACCTATTGTTCTTTTGACAACAGTGACGAAAATGGACAATTGTTCGTCGCAGGACATGCATACAATGAATGGGAAGCGCCGGTGTGACCCAGATAGCGAGCAATGATGCTTTTAGGTGACCAGCAGCAGTCGTCAGCGTCGCTTGGGACGAACAAATTATGCCGTTTGAATTAGTCCAAATGGTCACTGTAAATACTCCTAGATAAAGTGATTTAAAATCTAGCATTGGTCACACGAAAGAAAGCAGAGAACCCCGATCCCACTCGAGATCAGCAACGCGGCTTTCAAGCGCTCATTCCCTGGTGGGCGATCGCGTTTGTGCTTCCTACATAGTTGTCGCACTGCGTAAACAACTATGGGTGCCGCCTATGGAAAAAGAGAAGAGATTATTTACCATAAGTAGAGGCGTTTTATCTGCAAGATATACCAGCGCACCGACTTACCCACGCAGATGCTGCCAGAGATTCGGCTTCAACACTAACCAGCCGTGCGATGCTACAACGTCTGAAATTTTTGTACCTTATCTTGCATAACATGATTAAAGTAAAATCTTGATATCTACATTTCTTTCAATGCTCCCAGAGAAACACGTCATAACCATCAATTCACACTCCAAGAATATTTTTGTGCCAATAATACATACAGTTTTTAGTTTTTCCCGCAAGCTGTGCGTGACTGGAATTCTTTAGATCAGAGTGTGGTCTCGCAGTCTACTATTGAACAATTTGTTGAACTTGCTGGCAATTCTGTACTGTCAGAAACGAGGATGTGATGTCAGCACTAATGTGTCTTTCTTTTGCTTGTTATGTATAAATGTAAATCTGTGATAATGTCAGTGCGTGAATGACGGTATCCTTAGTGTTTTCTTTTTTTGTATGCTTGCCTCTTTTTTGTTGTAGTGGTCTTAGCATACTCTTGTGTAGAAACACGTGTATGGCTCTATGAGAAAATGTGTACGGGCCCTTAATTCACTCCTGTAAAAGTCCCTAAAAGGATTGACAGTATCTCCAAATAAAAAAAATGAAAGCATTTCTTTACGCTTTATATCATAGCACATACGCAAACAACAGTACTGGAACTAATGCAGTCGTCTTCATCGGAGCATTGCTGGAAATGTTTCGAGCCAACGGGGGAAATTGTGAATCGCGCGCTGTAATCTTGAAGCAGGCTTTAGCGAGTACACGAGCTATTAGCTAAAAAAGGAGCAGAGAAAAGCATGCAGCGCACACCGATATCGGCCACCACTGAGCCGAAACCGTCGTGTTTGCAGCATGTTTGCTGAGCTTAGCACCCGAGGTCAAAAGATTGTTCTTAGTTTCACATCGGCGCATTCAAAGCTGGTGAAGGGGGGTACCGTGGTCTCGTGCTTGAGGTCAGCGCTGACGAAGTCTTGCTGCCATCAAATGGGCTCTGCCTTTGCTCTTCAGTGTGAAAGGTCAGCAGCATCCGGCTATCCCTCATCCAGCTATCCTCGTTGCTTCTGTATGTGAAGGTTGTCTAAAAGTCCTTAAGAACAGCGATGTGAACACACCGGCTGACGATAGGTCGGTACGGCAGAAGCCTTCTGTCATACCCTATCTACATTAGTCCTCCCAGTGCCGGAAGAATGGGACAGCAAGGTATGAAATGCCCGTGTCTTTCTCGGCGCCGAAAAAGTTTGGAAGGACCTGCCCTATCCTGGAGCGGCGGCTGGAAACAGCCTCTCAAGCACGACCCAACGGATGTGGTGTTGGGCATAGGACAACCTTTGTTCCTTGCGATGTAGGGTTTTTTTACAAGGTGCCGTTGTCGTGCGGCCGCAACTACATCGACCAGACAGGCCGTTAATTCTGTGTGTGGCTGCGAGAGCATTTTCTGTCTTTGGGTGAACCGGCAAGGTCGTATCTGTCCGCACATGCTACATGTTGTCAGAAGGAATGAAAAAAAAATTATAAAGAAAAACAAATCATTGCGCAAGCCGCTGTTTCTTGGTGCTCAGATTTTATTCTCTCATCGTGTTAAGTTAACACGGGAACTTTCTGAAGCCTTTCACGTCTGGGGAGGTGGGATTCAGTGCGTCAGCCGCCCTTCATTCAGCTGCATGATGGGAAATCTGCATTACTGATCACTGGTGAACATCCGTCCGGATGAGGTTTTTATGGCGGAAGCAATAGTACACTCATGAACGGCCTTTCCCGTAGCGGCGGCCGGTAGCCACGTTTGACCTTTAGAATGACCTCTGACGTCATATCAGGGTGAGAGATGGGCTACCAAGTCGAGTCGTCGCGCAGCGGTGGCCGGTAGCCACGCGTGACATTTAGAATGACCCCTGACTTCATACCATACCTAGTGACGTCACAGCGTGACGTCATACCAGGCGCGAGAGACGAGCTACCAGCTTGGTTCGTCGCGCAGCGGCGGCCGGTAGCCACGCCGCGCCTTGCTCCTCACGCTAGAGGCGCTAGTGACGCTATAGCGCGACGTCATACCAGGAGCGAGAGACGGGCATGGAGAAAAAAAAACTAGGAGGGAGCAACACGTTAGAATCTTGAAGCCTAGTCGTAAAAAATATCATGGAAAGCATCATGGGAAATAGGCCCTCACGTGACAAGGCAGCGGTAGCTCTTAGCCGGATTTCGGTTTCGGTTTTACTCTCTCGCTGTGCTGTGTCAGGACCAAAACGGCTGCGCTCGAAATTTGAGAAGCGCACACAGGCCATGGAGCTTGGAGATCTGTATGTGCCGAGAGGCCAGTGCCTCAGTGCGCCCGTGTGTTTCGCGAAGTGCGGCTGGGTCGTCTGAGCTGGGCAATGAAATGCTGCGTGCCGGGATGCAGAAGCCGGGATGCAGAAGAACGCCGTCCTGGGGGCCTCATTACAATCACAAACAGGAAACTCTCGCTACTGTCACTAATGGCAGCGCCTGTCAGGTCGCCGTAACGAAAGCTGCATTATTCTATAGGACGGTATCTGCCGTCGTCTTTAAACAAGGGCAGCCACTTCTCGAGCAACGGCGTGAGCCCACAGCACCGCGTCAACTCCGAGCATCGGTTCCGAAACCGACAAACAAGCTAACGCCGAGGGCCGGGAGACCCCGCGCAGGGGCAGACGTAAAGCCGTCGGTACTCTTGTCTCGACAGCGAGAGAGAGAAATTCTTTGCTGCATTTCACGCCGGAACCGCGTATGTGCGCGAGCGTATTCGGCGCGACTTGTGCCTCGAGAATAGCGGAGAACGGCGGCCCATGGGCAGGCCGAAGTCCGCCTGCCCGAGAAATACAATCTTGCGCAGCGCGCCTGAGCGCTCGTTAAACACGTCCGTCCGCCGTGAGCGCTCTGGAAGCCACTGCGCCTTTTTTAGAGGCTCTTTTATTGCGAAAGCAATACTGCTTGCACTTTTCTGCCATCGATGGTCGTGGCGCCTCCCTACACAGCGGCGCACCACGTGACCGTATGACGTGACGACAGAGCGAGAGACGGGGCCCCAGCTCGCGCCATCGATGGCGGAGGTGCAGCATTACACGCCGTCTGCGCCGCTGCCGAGAGAGGGCGCTCGCTAAAACGGGGGGGGGGGGGGGGGGGGCTGCGCTCCTCTCAGTGCGCTATGTCGGATGATGTGTACAAGACGAGGCTGGAACGATCTGCTGCGGCCAAGCGACGGCGCCGCGCCGAAGAAACAGACGAAGAACGGCTAGCTAAACAACGTGCGTATGCAGCAGCCCGGCGAGCACGCCTTTCAACATCGCCATCTACAAGTGCAGGGCCAAGTTTAATGAGTGGTGTTTATCTGTCCTCATATCTTTCAACTCTCTTCTATCTGCACGTGGCAGCGGTGGTGGCTCGGCTGGAGCCAGTAGGCAGGCCCGTGCACTTTCCTTTTCATCCTTCTCTTAGTCGCAACCAACCAACCGTGCGCGCAAAGCGGCGGTAGACACGACGGATGCAGGCTGAATAAACGGATGAAGTTGCTTTTGCAACTTCCGGGCTTAACCAAGCTCAGCCTCTGCCAATTTTTTCTTCACCTATTCTCGAATCCTCCGCTTATAGCATACGCTGATGTAAACTGTCCGTATGTGTGTATAACAACGAAAGGAATTCTCTCCCATTCTCTTTATGAACCACAGTTGAACAGTGACCAGTGACGAGGTCGTGGCCGCACGCCGCTGTGAAAAATCTGAATTCTAGCGACATTCAAAGCGGGCATGAGCAATTTGTACTTCTAGCAAGACCATGAAATCCCTCTCCACGTCGGTACTGGAGTACGTACGTACCGTACACGTATAGCACACAGCGACATTAGTTCAAACGCTCAGTGCCCACCGACGAACCCTTTGATGAAAAGTTTACCTGCAGTTTTCTACAGTGCACTCAAAAATTCGAGTGTAATCAACAGAAGTGTTGAGACGCGGAGCCTTCAGACAACCTCGAGCTCGGTACGCATTCCGCCAATGCTGCAAGACGGGGGCTGCGGTTCTGCGCTACAGCGGAGCACGAACGTTCACTAAAAAGCACCGTTGGTTGGCAGTCTGGTAACTGTGGAGGGCCTATTTTCCATGAGTCAGTGCGCAAAAGGGCTCTCGGCAGCGGCGTCAGAGGAGGATGGCTTGCAGAGGCTGAGCGCGTGACGTCATGCTCCCTCCTAGTTTTTTCCTTCCTCCATGGAGATGGGCTACCAAGTTGAGTCGTCGCGCAGCGGCGGCCGGTAGCCACGCGTGACATTTACAATGACCTCTGACGTCATGCCTAGTGATGTCATAGCGTGACGTCATACCAAGGTGAGAGATGGGCTAGCAAGTCGAGTCGTCGCGCAGCGGTGGCCGGTAGCCACGCGTGACCTGTAGACGCGGCGCACTGCGTTCCTTCTTTAGACGCGGCGCGCCGTGTTCCTTCCGTTAGAGGCGCTGCTTTCGCTTTCGCAACCTACCAGGCTTAACCAAAGCTAAGCCCGCGCCAATTTTTTTATTTATGCCTCCCTTCCTGTATGCGCATATTCCAAGGTTATAAATGTGCTACTGGCGTTTAATAACCTTTTCAGCTGCGAGACAAGGCCGTGTTTGCCCTCTGCCCTCTTAGTCCGCGTTTTTTGCGCTGATTTATTTGAGTATGAATCCTTTGCAACAAGCCCAGTTCGCCGGTCTAAGTGAATGGACCCTTAACAAATCTAGGAAAGCCATTCCCTTTGTGCAGCAAAAACCCCTTCACCATGGGGGCAAACCTCTCCTCGAACAGAAATCGGATGCAGCGCTGCAAGTAGAGTAGAGCCCATTTATAACAAACGTGACGGTCGCGCCGAAATCCGACGGTTGTAGTAAATGGATTTCTCATGATACACCTGAAAATACTAAAGTCGGACAGTATCCGCTCATAAAGACTAGAACCTATCATAGGGCCTTCCATGGTCTCCAGCGCACTCATATGCTCAACGTCGATAGCGTTGCTACCCACAAACTGATTTAGAGACCCGATATAACTAATTGCCGTTGTAGCGTCCACGGCAGCTCGTGGTACGTCAGCCTCCGTGCAATTCATCGTCTCCATCAGATTCCTGGCAATGGGAGAGTCTTCTTCATGTACTAATATTTTCATCAGTATATAGCTATCCGATGTTGGCATCATCAACAGCTCCAACGAAGTCAGTCCAGGCGAGATTAGGTCGGATCACAGCATCAACGACACGCTGCCACAAATGCACATGCGTCCGATAACGTGGGTGTTCGGCACCGTCCTCTGTCGTCTGTGGGCCTATAAACTCTTCCCAACGGAAACAGATCTTGATGCATTCCACAGTCAGTTCCATTTATTAATCCTTATCATTCCATTGTAGAGAACACAAAGGTCCAAATTGGGACGTCGACCCCTGGTCAGTTAATTGCTCTCCGTATGCGCTGGTGACACGCCGCCGACAGGGCACCTTGAACGCATAAATTATGCCCATGTCAAGTGGCGGGTCTTGCTTGTCGCTGTCAGTGGCAGAAGAGCGTGGTCACCGCAGCGAGGGAAGCTGGCACGTGTTGTGTCGCACAGCTGTCGAGCACGAATAGGACCTTACAATTCGTTTCAAGTCACTCGAACAAGTCGCTTGTCATCTCCATGCCCTTCAAAATACGTGCGTAGTGGCACACTCCTCGAATAAATAAGGTCATGCATTATCGAAGCCTTTGTGTCGTGCATGTAGGGTATGAGAACGTAGCTTCCAATGCAGTGTTCTTCGTGAGTGTTCCCGGTGGCTACAGGCGGCCGCCAGTCACTGCTCTCCATGACCGTGAAGAGGACACTAACGCCAAGCTTACTGAACTTCCCAGCAGCGCTAGGCATCGCACTTGAAAGCACGCGTTTCTGGCGGCCGCTTCTAGCAAAATGTTTTGTCAGCGCTCCATACATCTCGTTTTTTTTTTTTTTGCTGTTTGGCGTGGTCCCGTTCTTTCCTTAGAAGAGGGGGCGGGGGCTACGGTAGTTTGGAGGTGCTCGTCGCTCTCTTCATCTGCCAAATACGCGGAGGGGGGGGGGGGGCAGTTTGCAGGGCCTCCTTGTTCGCTGCAAATGAGTGCGGCCACAGCTGTTCATTGTATATGAGAATCAATGCTATTGTCCTATCGTAGGATACGCCGCCGCGGTGGCTCAGTGGCTATGGTGCTCGGCTGCTGACCCAAAATACGCGGGTTCGATCCCGGCCGCGGCGGCTGGAATTTCTTTGGAGGAGAAATTCTAGAGGTCCGTGTACTGTGCGATGTCAGTGCACGTTAAAGAACCCCAGGTGGTCGAAATTTCCGGAGCCCTCCACTACGGCGTCTCTCATAGCCTTAGTCGCTTTGGGACGTTAAACCCCCATAAAACCAAAACCAAACTATCGTAGGATACAACTTAAAACAACAGTTGGTACTACGGTCCGCGGCGTCCTTTATTACTCCGCTCTCTATTCACAACAGTAAACGAAATGGGCTTTTTAAAGTTTCACTGTTTTGAACAAACCAAGCATCAAAAATTTAAAGCTTCTAAATTTTTCTAATGATCATTTTGATGTTTAGATAACAACGGGAGTGCTTTCAACAGACTACTACTTTCTTTTTGTCGAAGAGGAATGTGGGTGGAGCTTCACTGCAGACTTTCACGGGAGCCTCGCCATAGTTCGTACTAAACGAGCTTTTGTTATAACTGCGGCCGTTATAAGTGAGCTCGACTTATATCTGTTGTCCGAATACTGCTGCGGCCCTTTCTGGCACGCTTCTGCCTTGGTTGTGTCCATAATGGTATTAGGCGCATCTTTACCAAGCCATTGCTTCGCAGGTGCTGTTCAAGATTTCAGCGTTACAATCTCGAAGTAAGCGTGAAACGCAGCTGTACATTGCAGTCTTCAGAGCTGGACCAAACTTTTGGCCCTAGGATGGGGCCCCGCGCAAGGGTGCAGCGACTTTTGCTAAGCAGGAAAGCTGGGTTACGGAATGTAGCAAAGGTTCAAATTTAGTGTCTACAATGGGTATCGCAGAAAATAATTGCGTCATAAAGAGCGCAGTTTGACTCGACGTTGCGGGGGATGTGGGAGAGAGGACGAATACATGTGAATTTTTGCGATCTTCATTGGTAGCCATGGTTATCATGATGTGTTCTTTTTCGGAATTTTCCAATCGTAAACTTAACGCTTACAACGCATCATTGAACAGAGTTCACGTCCTGGTAATATTATTCATTCAAAAGGAAAATGAAATGCCAAAATACAATGTACACCTGCTTCATATTAGAGAAAATTTTTCTACACATTGACGAAATACCATGGAAAGCACCACGGCGTTTGTTCTGCAGTGTCGAAAAGAGGGGCGCTGTAGTCGGACGTTGGTCACCTCGGCTCGTCGCCCGCCGTGGATTGAATAGATCGACCTTCACATTCACCTTACTTCCGACAACCTTACAACCGGCATTCAACCTTACTACTGGCCGAACAGCGTCATGTGTTCTCACGCGCTGTTTTCTTCCTTCTTTTGTTCTTTCCTCCTCCCTCGCAGTGCCAAAGACGCGAGCGGCTGATGCAAGCACCACTGCAATACGTAGCGTGATTGCTCCAGAGAGCGTCTGCATGTTTAGCACCACGTAGAGGGAGCCGCAGTCGAAATGGGAGAGAGTAAGTGTTGGCGCAGGAGAGGAGAGAGATAGAGTTACTTATACATTACTGAGGGGTTTCGGATGGGCCGCATGCACTCAGGCAGTAGAGCGATCCGTGATATCAGCGTTGCTCGCGGAACGTCATATATGGAAGCAGATAAAATGCTACGCATATATTTTCCTAACCTTGGGGCTCCTGTGGTCCCTCTGAAGTCGGTCACGTGCTCATCTTTAATTTCTCAAATGTAGGGTACGTCCGCTTCTGGTGTTTGTACAAACTGCAGCTGTACAAAAAGTATAACGGAGCAAGCGACCAAAGAAAACCTTGAGTCGCCTCATGCTTTAACAGCGTTAACGCATGCCTACGCCACCGGGACACGTCACATAACAGGCTTGATGGAACAGCGCAAAACATCGGGACAAGAGACAAGCGCTGACTTACAACTGGTTTTTATTTCGAAGAAACATTGCTTCTTATACCTTCTTCACCCTCTCAAAAAGCACATGCGTCGCAACCATATCGTTCAAGCGTACACAAAAAAGCATAAGACAAATAATCACAGATATTTATAATCACATTTTTAACATGTCAAATTCTTTCTTAGTCAAAGCTACAGACGGCGTGCTGACACAATCGTCGCGCAGACTCGCTATCGAAGCTGCCTCGATTATTTCCCGGACTAACTGGTTTTTGTGATTAGCCAAAGCTTTGCATTTTTGGAAAACCGGTGCACAACTAGTTGAAGGGCAATCTCTGCAATGGATTCCCAGGTTCCTGCAAGCTTGCTCGAAATTATTTTTGTGTTCTAGCAGCCTTTCGTTCATGCACCTGCCAGTCTGCCCAATGTACTGTTTACCGCAAGTCACTGGCAACGAATAAACAAGGCCTTCGGTGCACTCCACAAAGGGGGTTCGATGCTTTATCGTGCATCCCTGCTTCTTTTTGGTGGAATCGGAGTTGACTCGTCTGCACAGACTTTTGAGTTTATTAGGAGCAGTCATCACTACATTCACGCCAGCTTTTCGACCTATGCCTTTCAGGCGATGGGAAATATTGTGAAGATACGGAATTGCTACTACCGGCCTCCTTTCTTTCTGTTTCTGTGCATCATCTTGCTGCTCGGGCCTAGCCTGCATCAGGTGCTTTTTCAACTGCTTGGCAACAGATACCAACAGGTGCGAGGGGTAACCCGAGTTGCCAAGCCGTTCCGCCTGGCGAAGAAAGCTCACATTCATTTTGTGAACACAGGATTTCCTTAAGGCATTCGTGAAGCACAAGTTCACAATAGCCCTCTTGGTCAGCTTAGAGTGAGCTGATTGGAAGGGCATTGGCGCTTTCTCCGCTCTGGGCTCATAGGCATAGCAGGCGTGCCCTCTAGTGAACTCAAGTCTCAGGTCTAAAAACCTGAGTGACCCTTCAGCAGGAAGCTCGTGCGTGATAATAAGTGGCTGCAAAGCCTGCGCAAAGCGACCCACCTCCTCCATTACTGCTACTAGCGTATTCGCCCTTTGGCCATCACAAAGAACTAGGTATTCATCAACGTTACTAAATACCTTTTTAACACTAGTACCAGCAAGGGTTACGTTCAGGAACCTGTCTTTTCGCGCCAAGTACAAATCACTGAGTAGAGGCGCGATACATGAACCAATGCAAACACCGCGTTTCTGGAGATACACTTTTTTCTCCCAACAGACGTAAGTTGACCTGAGGTACACTGCTAATAGCTCCAGGAACCCTCTAATAGACATTCCGCAGGCGTTTTGAAATGCAACAGCACCATGCGTATCTATGCATTCTTCTACAGACACCATCAGCTCGTCATGCGGTATGGAATAATACAAATCTTTTACATCAACTGAGCAAGCGGCAAAGGCACTGCTAGAATTGTCAGTTAAAAATCTAGCTATATCGTCCGAAGATTTCACCTGAAATCTTCGCAAGCAAAATTAAAACTACTAACAATTGACGACCCATTTCAGGTGAAATCTTCGGACGATATAGCTAGATTTTTAACTGACAATTCTAGCAGTGCCTTTGCCGCTTGCTCAGTTGATGTAAAAGATTTGTATTATTCCATACCGCATGACGAGCTGACGGTGTCTGTAGAAGAATGATAGATACGCATGGTGCTGTTGCATTTCAAAACGCCTGCGGAATGTCTATTAGAGGGTTCCTGGAGCTATTAGCAGTGTACCTCAGGTCAACTTACGTCTGTTGGGAGAAAAAAGTGTATCTCCAGAAACGCGGTGTTTGCATTGGTTCATGTATCGCGCCTCTACTCAGTGATTTGTACTTGGCGCGAAAAGACAGGTTCCTGAACGTAACCCTTGCTGGTACTAGTGTTAAAAAGGTATTTAGTTACGTTGATGACTACCTAGTTCTTTGTGATGGCCAAAGGGCGAATACGCTAGTAGCAGTAATGGAGGAGGTGGGTCGCTTTGCGCAGGCTTTGCAGCCACTTATTATCACGCACGAGCTTCCTGCTGAAGGGTCACTCAGGTTTTTAGACCTGAGACTTGAGTTCACTAGAGGGCACGCCTGCTATGCCTATGAGCCCAGAGCGGAGAAAGCGCCAATGCCCTTCCAATCAGCTCACTCTAAGCTGACCAAGAGGGCTATTGTGAACTTGTGCTTCACGAATGCCTTAAGGAAATCCTGTGTTCAGAAAATGAATGTGAGCTTTCTTCGCCAGGCGGAACGGCTTGGCAACTCGGGTTACCCCTCGCACCTGTTGGTATCTGTTGCCAAGCAGTTGAAAAAGCACCTGATGCAGGCTAGGCCCGAGCAGCAAGATGATGCACAGAAACAGAAAGAAAGGAGGCCGGTAGTAGCAATTCCGTATCTTCACAATATTTCCCATCGCCTGAAAGGCATAGGTCGAAAAGCTGGCGTGAATGTAGTGATGACTGCTCCTAATAAACTCAAAAGTCTGTGCAGACGTGTCAACTCCGATTCCACCAAAAAGAAGCAGGGATGCACGATAAAGCATCGAACCCCCTTTGTGGAGTGCACCGAAGGCCTTGTTTATTCGTTGCCAGTGACTTGCGGTAAACAGTACATTGGGCAGACTGGCAGGTGCATGAATGAAAGGCTGCTAGAACACAAAAATAATTTCGAGCAAGCTTGCAGGAACCTGGGAATCCATTGCAGAGATTGCCCTTCAACTAGTTGTGCACCGGTTTTCCAAAAATGCAAAGCTTTGGCTAATCACAAAGACCAGTTAGTCCGGGAAATAATCGAGGCAGCTTCGATAGCGAGTCTGCGCGACGATTGTGTCAGCACGCCGTCTGTAGCTTTGACTAAGAAAGAATTTGACATGTTAAAAATGTGATTATAAATATCTGTGATTATTTGTCTTATGCTTTTTTGTGGACGCTTGAACGATATGGTTGCGACGCATGTGCTTTTTGAGAGGGTGAAGAAGGTATAAGAAGCAATGTTTCTTCGAAATAAAAACCAGTTGTAAGTCAGCGCTTGTCTCTTGTCCCGATGTTTTGCGCTGTTCCATCAAGAATGAATAACCAACATGCCCAAGCTGCTGTCCTGACATAACAGGCTGACCGGCGCTATAATCATGTTGCTTATTTCAAAAGCGACCCGGACGATTCATCGCAATCTTCCCGCAAACGCGTGCGGCGTTATGCCTCAGGGGCACCTGCTCACTGACGGGTTTACGAGCCTGCCGCGAAGTACGACGTAAAGAGGCGCAGCTAAAGTCCTCCTGTCACGCGAGCCGAGTGACGAGACGTGTTAGTTTGCAGCACTTGGATGCCCCAGCTCAGCGATCAATTTGGCGTGCAGATATGAAAGGCGCTGTCTCTGAAGAGATGCCACGAAGACGCAATCCACCAGTCAAGCTTTTGGCACGCTGGCTCATGCCCCGGTCACACTGGCCTCGTTGATGTCATAAGTAGACAGTAACAGTGACGAAAGCAGCACACTTCGTGTAAAAGGTATGGGAATGGTTTCAGCCTTTTAGCATATGTGCATTGTAATAAAAAAGGAATGTAGGCAGGATATATCTCCAATTAGGTAAAGAAGGAATTCGTTTCTTAGTCCACCACGCTAAAATGCCTGTGTTGCGGGTCATGCAGCAGAGAAGAATCATAGGTGTGGTTACGGTTTGCGGAGTACATTCTTCTTGAAGTTTCCGGGAAGCACTGAAACAAGGATTGAGATGTCTGCCACCAGCCGAACAATGAATTCGCGGCAATAAGCCGACAGTGTAATCAGCGCTTCGTTCACAACCCGTTCGGCGGCTTTTGTATACCAAGTCCAGTCCAATGCAGAGGGTTGGCAGGTAAGCAAACATCCCAAGGGCGTGAACGGGCCCCTGTCGGTGTGCGCAGGAGTCCCACTGCTGCTTCTGCCTCGCGCCGCCGTTCACCCTGCAGCTGGACGCGACGCTGTCGACGCCCTTCTCGGCGTCTCCGCCGGTCCTCGTCTTCGCCAGATTGGGGACCATCCCCCGCTGGGACGTCGACTGGGCGGTAAGCGATGCGCGTCCCCGGGGGGCACGCACTTCTTGAGCTGTCAGCTGCCTACACTAGATCCGATGGCAGATGCGAAATAAATTTCATTGGGTTCTGTCACGCCCACTGAACGCTATTAGCTAGCAAGAGGCACATAACGGTTCTTATTAACGCTAATAGAGTCAGGACAGCCTTTAGACTTCAGCCAACCAAATGATCAGGCAGAGTTTCATAAAGCATACACGACAACAGACCATATTCACACTATCAATCAGATGATGGAGCCATGCGCAGAATATGACCAACGTCTATATACAGGTTGTCCCAAAGAACTTGAGCCAAGGTTTTAAAAATGAAAGGCACTCGGGACTCGAACGGAATCAGATGCATAATGCTGGCACTAACCTATAGTTCCAGAGGCTTTTTTTAATTTCTCCTTTAATGACAGGTTATGTTGAATTTTCGAACTTCTTAAGTATTATAATATTGATTGTCGCATAATTGCCTGGGTAAGTGAATATCTGCACGCGAGACGTCAATTTGTAATGGTTCATGGAGCTGAATCTGATGTTGTTGATGTAACATCAGGCGTCCCTCAGGGTTCCGTCTTGGGACCTCTTCTTTTCTTACTGTACATCAATGATATCACTGAAAATATAGCGTCACACATGAGGATGTTTGCAGACGATTGTGTTCTGTATAAAATTATAACATGTAATGCTGACCGTGATGTCCTTCAAAACGACCTTGACACTGTTCATAAGTGGTGCGAAAAATGAAAAATGAATCTAAACTTGGACAAAACAGTGTGCATGGCGTTTTTGAGGAAACGCACAAAGCTAGTACCCACATATACCATAAATAATGCAAATCTGAAAATAGTTGAAGAATTTAAGTATTTAGGTGTATATTTCACGTCATCGCTCTGCTGGCATCGGCACGTTGGTTATATAGTTGGAAAGGCCCGCAAATCCTTAGGATTTCTCCGCCGAAACACTCGTTCCTTCCCGCGAGCTAACAAAGAACTCCTTTACAAAACTTATGTGCGGTCAGTGTTGGAGTATGCTAGCACGGTGTGGGATCCTCCTACCATAGGTGACAAAGAAAAACTTGAGAAAGTTCAGTCCTTGGCGGCTCGATACGTACTTGGTAAGTCATGTAAACGCAACTTCAGTGCAACAATAGCAAAAAAAGTCCTCGTTTGGGAATCGCTAGAACAGCGGAGAACTAAGCAGAGACTCAAACTTTTCCACAACATATACTACTCCCACATTGGCATTCCACGCGAAACATACATTTTCAAACCACATTACGTATCCGCACGCCTTGACCATGATCAAAAAGTACGTGAATACAAGTGCAGGACGGCAGCATACAGCGACTCTTTTTTTCCGAAAACCATTCGTCAATGGAACCGTTTGCCGGCCGTTGTTACTTCCATCTCATCCAATGAATCCCTTTATTCCGCGTTGAACAGTGTCACGTCATTTCATAGCTAGACGGTGCGTCGTTATCTGTGCGCTGCTTCTTCGTTTCGTGCGTTCCACTGTGTATACCTGTGTCTTCCTGTCAATACGCAGTATACCTGCGTGAAATACACGTTTGAAGTTTTTTTTTTTATGTCTACTGCGTTGGTGCTTTCTCCTAAAATGCACGTTTATTGGGTGAACAACACAGTTGACTTTCTTGTACCCCAAATTCTGTACATAGATGCGCATTGCGTCCATTTTGTTCTTTGCTTACTTTGTGAATGCTTGGGCTGCTGTTTCTCTTTTTTTGTATTTACCTGCATTTATGTGCTGTGTTACTGTATCGACCCCCCCACTGTAATGCCAAATGGCGCTGTGGGTAAAAGATAAATAAAGATAAATAAATAAATTGGCTGCAGGCCCCAAGTGTATCAGCAAAGTTGTAGGGAACGTTCAGAAACGTGTCGATAAATTGTGTACCACACGGTATATCTCACGGGGTCCTTTGTTTCCGCATTCTAAAGAAAGGCCTCGAAATTTGAAAAAAATACTACGGGATGGGCGCGCTTGCGCTCAGTTATTGTGCTGCTCTCAAGTGTGCGATGGATGAACAAGGTCGGCTGTAGGGAGACTGTGGCCCGCGACAGGCCGCTATGCCTGATGTAGGTATCCGGGCATGCGGCTCTGGTCGCATGACGGCGCAAATTCCTGCTGCTGGCCGAGCGCTGCCGAATCCATAAAGTCTGCTAGGCTACGAAAAAGAAAAGAAGAATATTTTTATAATCCTTGAAAGGAGGAAAGCCGAAGCGTGTGAGAACGATGGAAAGCGATGACGGCTGGTACAGTTTTGCCTTCGTATACAATCGGCCTTTTAACATTGAGCGATTGTACTAGAACTTGGAACCTTACGATTCCAACAGCGGCAGATAAATCGCACAGGGACAAAACTGAGTAATAGTAAAAAACCTTGGCTATACTCAAGCAAGCTTACGCATGACTTGTTAAGACGACAACTCTCTTCGCACTGGCCCCGTCCGCTCTCCTTCTAGGAATTACGCTCTACCAGATCTCCTTTTTTGATCTTGAGTCGCGCGTCCCTTCCTGATCGCAGTACTGGGTAGCCGCGTCTCGCTCCGCACTCGTGCACCGTGACCAGCGCTTGTTCGTGAGAGAGTGCGCCCGCAGGCTGGTGCAGCTTTGTCGGGTGTAGAGAATGGGCCGACTAAGCTGCTTTCGACGCGTAACTCGAAAACTACAAACGCTGTGCATGCATTCGTAGTTGAGCTATTTCAACGCTATCATCCAGGTACGCGTTCGAGCTCAATGTCGATTGTTCGTGCGTGAGACACTGAGACAGATTGGGACTTTTGCGAAGAAACGACATAAATATTCAACCTGGGCGAAGAAATGGAGACAGATATTCTGTCAAAATTTTTTTCACACCCACAAGCAAGTGTTCGTAGTGTGTGTGTTGAAGCTGGAGAGTCAAAGCCTTCAGTGCGGAGAATATTGATGGTCCATAGGGTTTAACTTCCCAAAGCGACTCAGGCTATGAGAGACGCCGGAGAATGCTGAAGAAGACAACTTCATCCGTTCCACGTGCAGCTGCACCAGATATTGGAGGCCTCCGATTTCCAAAATTAAAAGGACTCTGCAAATTGGATTCGGAAGAGGACCCAGGCTTTGTGAACAAATTACTAAGCTACCTTCTCACGTAATGCCCAAGTGAAAATCCACAACGCTCACTATTGGAGTGACGAAAACGCTAACCAGATTTTGAAGGCATATCGCCAATATCAACGGTCGGTTGATGAGTCATGTGAAATTTTCAGTGGCACTGTCATTGGCCCCGTGTTTTTTTTTTTTTTGATAACACGCTTACAGGCGAAAAATACGTCAACAACATCCTTGATAGGACCCTTGAGAATTCTCTTTCCGAAGTTCCATTGGCTAGCATCAAGGATATTTAGTTTCAGCGTGATGTTTCTCCTGCACATGGCTGCAGCAAAGTTTGCAAATGGCTGAATGAAGTCTTCTCGCAGCAGTGGATTGGCCGGCATGGACCCATTGATTGGCCGGCGCGGCCGCCATATGTAACTCTCCTCGATTTCTTCCTCCGGGGCTGTGTCGAGGATCATTATGCAAGACTACACCAACCACGACATCTGAGAACCCAAGAAGAAAAAATAAGACAAATCTGCTACACCATTTCAGAGCCATGTGCAGGAACGCCACGTAAAATGTGCCTATGAGATTCTAGATGTGCACTGCAGCAGATGATGATCTGTTGGAACATGGATTATAATGAACGGGCGCTTCTTGGATTGAAAGTCGCTGAACATTCATTCCGGCAAATAAGAATAGGGTCGAGTGCATTTGGTAGGTTCTGTGAGATCATGAATGGCAGCTTATCAATATCCCTCAAGAGAAAAGTATACGACAGCTGTATCTCACCGGTACTCACCTATGGGGCAGAAACGTGCAGGCTAACGAAAAGGGTTCAACTTAAATTGAGGACGATGCAGCCAGCTAGGGAAAGGAAAATGATAGGTGTAGCGTTAAGAGAGCGGGAGCGGGCGGAGTGGGTGAGGGAACAAACGCGGGTTAATGGCATCCTAATTGAAATCAAGAGGAAGAAATAGGCTGGGGCAGGGCATGCAAAGCAAAGGAAAGATACCCGATTGTCGTTAAGGCGCTAAGGGTAACGGACTGAATACCAAGAGAAAGCAAGCGTAGCAAGGGGCGGCATAAAGTTCGGTGGGCAGCTGAGATTAAGAAGTTTGCGGGGATAGGGTAGTCGCAGCTGGCACAGGGCGGGGTTATCTGGAGAGAAATGAGAGAGGCCCTTGCCCTAAGTTCGACGGGCTGCTAAATGATTAAAAAGGAGGCTGCCTTGAAATAGGCTACTTTACTGCTTTCTCTTCGTTTTCTTTCTTTTTTCCCGGCCGCGGTGGCTGAATTTCGATGAAGGCGAAATTCTAGAGGCCCGTGTGCTGTGCGATGTCAGTGCACGTTAAAGAACCCCAGGTGGTCGAAACTTGCGGAGCCCTTCACTACGGCGCCCCTCATAGCTTGAGTTGCTTTGGGATTTTAAACACCAATAAACCATTTTCGTTTTCTTGTTCTTTTAGAAGAGGGCAAATACGGGCTGGTTGGTACATGTTTTACGAAGCGCTGGTGTTTTGTCCTTCTCCTGTGTCTCGTCTTTGATTGCGCTGTTTTTCCAATTCTTGTTCTTTTCCTTATGCGATGGCTGAATAGAAGCTCCGTCTGGATTTGTTGTCGATGGCCTGCTTATCACTTACCGCAGATCACGGCGCGCGCTTTCCATGTTCAGGAAGGATGTGCTGACGCACTTTCAAGACACTGCGTACAGCGGCTTTGGCCGCTCACTTTGAGCGAAGCCACCTACACTAGACAAGGCCTGTTCGCTCCTCCTCTCCACAGGGGCCTACGTCACACTAGTTGCCCGACCCGCCCGACCGGTCCGACCGCGAACGACGGTGAGAGCGCACGTGGAACGCAGCACAGGCATAGAGAAAGATATTGGTAAAGAGCGGACACTCCCATAGGGCCCAGCGGCCCATTTGACTGCAGCGCACCAAGCGGGCGGAGTCTCATAACATCCGGTTTCGGTTTCAGGCGTGCGCAGTTTGAACGGCTGCATGCGATGCGCCTCGCTGACTGGGACGACTTCCGGTTCCGGTTTCAGGGGCGCGCGGTTTGAATGTTAGCATACGCCGCGCCCCGCTGCGCCGTTGGCAGCGTATAATTAAATAGATTTCGAGTGCTTTTGACCAGCCATGAACGCAGATGCATCACAGCCTTTGCCAAATATTAGCACTCCACAAAAGACACCAGGTTTTGTGTGAAATGAGAACATTTATTTTGTGCAACATAAACAAAGCCGTGGAATGCGGAAGATGGTTCCTGGCCTCCTGCTCAAGGTGATCCTGTTGCGGCACCACGGCACACAGCAGGTGTTGCCGACGGGTGGCATCACCTGAAAAATTCGCAAGTATGGTCATTCTCAGTCTCCTTATATTGTAACTCTGTAAACAGTGAAAAGGTGCGAAAGCGGCGAGGGAACGAAATTACGAACGGAGTAAACATGTTTTTGCGAAACTCGCGTGCTGAACGTCGTTGCGCAAAGTACAATACACATACCGTACTACACGGCAGATACCAATCAGCTTTTTGCAAGCATTTCTACATTCCCCGACGTTATTGTCTACCTTCTAAAACCTAGGTGGACAGCAGAGTACGCGGTTTGTTCGAGAATATTTCGTACAAAGACGGCCACAACACGGACTACGAACCAGGAGTACACAATGTGTTAGGAACACTCAGAAATACACGGGTGCAACGTATGTTTTAAGAAGCATAGAAAATTAAACTATCGGCGCAACAGTTCTTGGTTTTCAAGCTCTTTAGAGTTTAGAAAGCCCGACGCGTTGCCTTTTTTTGCCGGTTTTCAAAAGCGCATCCCTGTGTTGTCAATGCACGGGCGAAATGTGCGCTTCCACGAGCGCAGATAACGGACTCTTTCACACGTACTACATACATACATACGTACTACAAGAGTAAGTAAGGTTTTTGAGCTTTTCGTGCGTCATCTTTTTTTTCCACCAGTCTTGAAAACTACGGTCCCGTACTTGCTGCGCGGGAACGGTCATCTTCGCCGTTCGCCCACTTTCAAAAAAGTACATTTTAACCTTACACCGACAAATGTCACCCATAAGAAGTTACATATTTTCGGGGGCCATACAAAAACGTGACGTCCCGAGAAAGCGCGAAACCAAGCAAAACAAACCGCTAGGCACAGCGCGTCGGGCCACAGGCCGTGGGCAGGTTTTTTTTTTGTTTCTGCGCACCGACCGGCGAGGCTGCATCATGCAGCATCATTCCTCCCGCCGCTCCCGCCACGGCGCAGCATGACAGAGCGTGCGCGCGCCCTTCACAACTGCGCCGGCGTACTAAGCTAGAGTGCTCGAAATGCAGCGTAATTTTGCATAAAGTGCTTGA